>NC_141765.1:95798388-96145888 GCF_982258835.1 Parasteatoda tepidariorum | reverse complement strand
ATATTCTTCGTTGCTAAAAAAGTTAATATTCATAAATCCAGTTAATTAAGTTTACTTTACATTAACCTGAATAGTATTTTCATTTAAAATAGAATAAATTAATAATTCGAACTGGGTGTCGTGTTACTCTTAGCATAGAAATTTTTAAAGCTCTACATCCGTATTCCTTTTCAATGAATTTTTATCTTACTTTTTATGAAACTTATTTATTAAATGGTATATATTAATAATTTTCGGTCTTAATGTTTCGTTTAAAGTGTACTTTACTTATTGCTTGCTTTCTGAGGATGAGGATGCATGCACACAAATATAAATAAAACAACCAATATAATTTTCATTATAATCAGTCCATAATTAAGCATTACATATGATACTCAACACCGCGTAATTTGATTTCTTAATTTCTGGAGGAAAAAATTTTCAGAGTTCTGAGAGAAATAAATTTTTCTGTTAATTATATTTTCAAAACAAAATATTATAAAATATATTGACAGGAATTTTTTAAAAGTAATATTGATAATATATTTTTGATTTTAATCAAAATCCAATTTAATGTGATCAATTTAAAAAAAGTCAAATAAGCGTTTCATTTTTAAAATTAAATTTTGTGAAGGAAAATTCAGGCTCATTTTTAAGATTGAATATTTGGGGAAAAAATATAATTTCCCCCAAATTTCCCTAAATTTTTAAATGAAATATTTTATATTATCTGATCTTAATACGCAAAACTTAATTTTTAAAGATTTTATATTTATTTATTTCAAAAGTAGTGTACTTGTATTTTTATTTACTAATATCGAAATCTGAAAATAGTTTAAGAGGATTTAATTTTAAAAAGTGGAATAAGTATTGCTATTTTATCGGGAATTGTAATTTGAGAAACTAGTTAATAATTCTTAAGATTAAGAAGAAAAGGTATAAGACTCAGTATTTTTTTTTTCAATATGGTATTCATGAAATCGAAATTATTTTTATTTACTTTGGAATATTTTATTTCTTTCGCATTGCTTGTGAAACATCGATACAATATTTTAGTACTTAATTTTATATTTGATAAGAAACTACCAAAACGGCGAGTAATAAAATGAATGTAAGTATTTTGGAAAACCAATTGTTACTGTAAGTATGTGGTTTTGATGCAGGTATTTTAAACTGGTATCAGCAACACTGTTACACTACTAAATGCTTTGACTTTTACTAAACACTAACATTAATACTAATAATCTAAACATCGAGAAGTATTTAGAAGTGTCAGTAAAGTTACATATCAGGGATCTACAACTATCAGAAATATCGGGCGTCTGGTCTCTATTGTTTCTAAAAAAAACTACAGCTGGCCCAGAATGTTACACCAAAGCAAAACGCATTTATGCTATTTTATATTTGAAAGCATTCTTGGCTCTTAAAAATCGATACTGATTCCTAGAAATTTTGTATTTTTGTAGATCCCAGGATATGAAACTAGTAAACTTAACTTGCGAAGAGCATATGTTATGAAATATTGTTACTATGTATCAAATATAAAATGATCTATGCAGTCCATGTAAGTAGTGCAAATGTTATGTTACAGTAAGTACTGTTTTAGATGCCAATCAAGCAATGCAAAAGAAATACTTATTCTAATGATGTAGTTTGTTAAAGTAACGAAATGTTTTAATATAAAACTTGATGAAATCTAATGTAATATGACTGAAGGGGTGAATATTGTTTTCAGATTATAAGAAATATTTATCGGAGTAATTTTTTATAAATGGAATAAAACATGGTATGAAATAGCCCGGGAATTTCATCTTGTGTTTAATTCCAGAAAATAAAATTTTCTCCATAAATTTAATTTTTACTTTGATTATATAATCATTAAATTTTGTTAATTTTGGCTAAAAGTAACTAAATTATTTAATTTTTGAATATTCAGTCTAGTTCCGCTTCTAGATGTTAATTTTAATGATTTTTTAACAAATTAAAGAATTTACCCCTTACTGATTTTACTTTAGAATTATTCCAATTTATTTTTCACGGTTTTATAGCTTTAACCTAGCTCATAACAAACTAGTTCCCAACGAAGCAAAATTACGTACTTGAAATCTGCTAGTTCATTTAATTCATCTACACAATAATCGAGATTTAAAATTTTAAAATTAAATATAGTAAATGTATCTAAACAAGTTGAACCAAATTTTAAATTCCGATGTCCGATAAGGAGGAATTTTTAATACGTATTGTGTTATAGGGGATTTTCAATCTAAGATCTGCAACATAGAGTTCGTTGAAAATATTACATTTATAACTTTTAACCAAACGCAAACCTTGTCCAACTTGAACCTTAGTCTGCAAAAGAATTTTTTGAAGCTAATTTTAGTTATTTTGAAATCTAAAATATTTAAGACAATCAAAATAGTTCTATTTTAATTCGGTAAAAAGATGATTATAATATCATAAAGTAGTAACAGTTAGTGACAAAAATTTCGATTACATTACTTTACACATTTCACCCTTATTTAAAATATGCTTTAAATTTTACCCAGATATAAATTTGTTAAGATTGGATTTTTGTCTATTGTAAATTCGTAACAGGTTTCAAAATGAACTCTCCTTACAAACTTCAGTTATCACATCAAGTATCTTTTGTCTAGATGTATGGATTATTTAAATGGTACTTAAATGTACGGCACAATAAAAGTATAAAGAGCGATTTTTTGCTCAAAATTTCTACTTTGTATCTCGTAATTTAAATTTGAGGGAAATCTTAAATTATCAAATACAATAAAGTTGTAATTCCTAATTTTTGTCCTATTTAAATTTTTATGCTTATTTGTTTTTCAGTCAAAATCTGTGTTAAATTATTTAAAAAAAAATTTAATGGAATGTTTTTTGAAATATCGTGCTTCCTTACCGAGACGAACTTCAGAAGTGAGTTTTCTAATTTAAATTAAGAAATACAGAAATCCGTTAGATATCTGCAGTACATTTTATCCCAATTTTTTATATAACTACTTTCAAATCTTAAGCCCATGTCCAAAATACTTAAGTTATAAGTATACTTTGCAAGGAAGTTACCAACTTAAATTTAAGAAATACATTTTCCCCCTATGTAGCAAAGGTGACAATTCGGTAATAACCCATTTGCTCTCAGAATTCTGAGAATTCTGAAACAATGAGGATACGTTCAAATATAATAATAAAAATGAAATGAAGGTTTTCAGATTTCTAATTTCCCGTTCATAAGCAAACTCAGTTTTTGCAATAAAATTTTTAAAGTCACTCTATATGACATTAAGTATTTACACAATTTTAAATATATCCTAACTTTTACTATACGATCAGGTTCCTAATAGAATACTGGCAAATATAACAGTTTGAATAATACTCTAGAAATGCGACGGGGAAATAATTGCGAACCCTAAGTTGTGGATAATTAAAAGTATTGTATTTTAATTTAAGGTATGTGCGGAATGCTTACTGGTAAGAACAGCACTACCGTTCCAGACAGAGGTAAATTAAAAATTTTATAAATAAAAAATTAACTGCGTATATTAAGTTCTATTGGCAATATATCCATTCCTCACCGTTTTTTATTACATAAAAAACCTTAAATATTCCATTATTTAAATTAAAGTCTAACTGAAACTAGTTTAGACTTACCGTCATTTTTTAAGTCCCTTTATAATGTTTCTTTGACATCTAATATTGCATTAAATAGTAAGACTAACGATTAAAATTGTATAAATCACAATTTTGCGGATTTTTATCGAATTTAAAATAAACGGACTTCATGCTTTAATTTGTTCTCAAATTGTATTTTCATTTTGTACAATGTATTGAAAACGCAGCCGAAATTTCACGTATTCATAACATAGATATTAAAATGCCAAAGTTCATGAACAGACGGCATTAAAAGAAGCAAAATTTTTAAGCGCATATTCAATGTAATAAAGTAAATTTTGTGAAACAAAATATTAGATTCGAAAATTTCCTGTAACAATTTACGAGAGTGTAATATGAATAATGAACGTTTTAAAAATTTTGAAATTTAATTCATTAAAATGCTGCTTTGAACTGGCATTCGACGGATGCTTTTTGTGCATTACGGGGACATCGATCTGCAACAGGAAAGTGTGCAGGTGTGGATCGGAAGTTTCGTAACGTCTGGGGGAGTGTTGGGCATGAAGTGGAGGTGGTAGACGGCCGTTCTGCTTTCTCTTCGTGTTTCACACTCATTCAGCCGTTTCGGAACTTTTCGATTTGTGCCTGCAAGTTTCTGCTGTGGAACAATGTTGTCGTACTGTGTCAAAAGTTTAACGTTAAATCTCAGTGATTGCAGCCTTTTCGATAGTAGAATATAAATTTAAGCTTATTAATTAATGCACACTGAGCAGTAATTTAGAATAACAAAATTGTGGCAGCAAACAATATAAAATTTATATAAAATATAAGTTTATTTAAAACTGGAAAAATTTTTTGTACAAAATTACATTGTGCTGGATGCAGTTTAGATAACTTTTTTCCAAATTAAAACCTGTATTTTGCAACTTTGGTATATTTTAAAGGCTTTTTTTCTTAAAAAAAAATTCCTAATTCAGTACTATAATTCATATAGTTTAGTTTTCTTTTTAAAGCAAATTTGTTGTAATTGTTTTTATATTTTACACATCTGTACTAGAACAAAACTGTTGGTATGCCATAATGTAACAAAATCTGTTAACTGCTATTAAGTTAAAAATAAGGATTCAAACAAACCATGACGAAAAGTTTAATCAAAATCATTTAATAAAAATGGGAGAAAGGTTTAATATTGAAGTTGTGGAAAAGTTTTATACTAGTTTCTTTACGAAAATTGCAGTTGGCAAATTTTGCATCCAGTTCTTTATTGTAAGACCAAAAAGATGTTGCATATTGTTGTATTTTGAAATTGCAGCATTAAATGTAATTGTATATTTGGCTTAAACCCAAAAATTAATGTATATTTTATGAATTTAGAATTTAATAAAATTTATTACTAAAGCGTAATGTTGTTTTTAGTTTTTGTCACTAAGAAATTTATCCTTCTTTAAATATAGTGTTCTGACTTATTGTCTTTTGCGTACATAAGTGATTGCTAGATGTCTTACTTTAATATTTTCAGAGAGAGCAAACATTAAATTTTAGCACTTGACTTGAATAAATTTAAGTGCATTTCTCTTAAGCTACTCTGATATTTTGACATAAGTGGAGAAATAAATGTTTTTATTTTTATTTTGTAGACCTAGAATAATTAATCAGAGTTAAGTTGTATAGTGTTAAGATAGTAGCATGACTTATTCAATCCCCAAAGCATAGCATAAATGAGTTTAGAGAAAATTAATTTTAAAAAGCATAGGAAATTCAATGAACAGTTATTCTGTTAATGAACTCTAAAAACTTTTGATTCAAAATTAAAATGCAATTATATTTAAAGTTTAAGTGAAGTAAAATTTTTGACTGAAGAAATATTAAAGGAAAATTTATTCATTTTGAAAGGAAGTGTTAATTCATAGTTAAACAAAGTTCGCATAAATTACTAACTAATGAAACATAAAATTTGATATCTGATTATGAATTATATTATTGAGAATCAGGTGGGTAACATTCTGAAACTTGAAAAATTTCAGAAAGTAAAGAAACATCGGAAACCATGGTTAATCAAAAACCGCTTTATTTACAGGTTTATTAGTCCTTTGATAGTCTCGTGATTGATTTCTTAGCTCAGCAATCAGCATATAAGATTCATCGAAAAATATATTTTACCTGTTAAGATAGTTCTTTGACCGCAATGTGAAGCATGAGCATGCATCGGAAGTAGTACTTCAATATATGAAACTCATGCACTTTTTGTACTATTTGGTTCATTGATTTGTGTAGTCTTATTCAATCCATCAGAAATTGTACAGAAACAATACGTCACTTGTTTAGGTCACATGCGTAATATCAGATTTTATGTTAACATAATATGTACACTTTTTAAATTTCTAAAGAAATACCTAAAGGATTATTCGTATACATTACAATTCAAAAATGTTTTGACTACTTTAAGATTTAATAATTATAAAAATGATTAATAATTATAAATTTTTTTAAATGAAGTTACCTTTAGATTAACGAATTCTAAGAATTTAGATAAAAATTTCTCCCGCATTAGCTAAATATGCCAAAAGTGAAATTAACATAAGGTTCAAACTTTGGACTGCCCTCTTGCCTAAACTATTGCTGTCATATTTTACAGATTGAGGCTAGCTAACATCCATATTTTGAGTCAGAATTTCGAGGAAATAATATATGTTTATTCAGAAAAAAAGTACATTTTGTGCCTTATTTCAAAATTTATTATATCATTAAAATATTGTCTCCAAAAATTAGCACAATTAATGTTTAACATTTGAATCCATTAAGATTGAGTCCCAGTTTTTGAAAAAACCGATAATTTAATGAAAAGTTACTCAGGGTGTTCGCTTTTTTTATTTTGCACATACCTTATCTCTGAAAATATTAAATCAAATTTCAAAAACTTTCTATTTCTTTTCCTTCATGTTTAGCTGCACATTTTTTATAAATTTTTATATTTAAAAAATATTGTTTATCAGCTGTAGTTTTTCTCTTTATTTTCAAGTTTAATTGTATTCCTTCAACAAAGCTGTACATAAAAATTTTGTAATATTTTAAAACTTAAAATAATTTTCAAAATATTATTTTGACTTTATTTAAAACCAGTTTAGTATAAACTGAAAAAGGTTGGTTAAAGTCAACTGGCTTATCAAGCTGATAAGATCTCATTGTTTCAGTAACTTTCAAATAATATTTATTTTAATAAGTGAATATTTCAATAACTTTTTAATTACTTGAATGGTAAAGCATTCTGCATTTTTATCTTTTCTTTAAATAAAAAGCATAGGATACAAATGGGAAAAAAATAGTTGTAATATTGAGTAGTGGAGTACACTATTGAAATGAAAATTAATAACCGGTTTTTATTCAATATATAAAACATATGATGATAATGCATCAGCTTAATGTATACAAAAAATTTCTTATTCTTTTTTGAAATCACAATTAATTAAAATAAAAACTTCTGAGAATAATATTAGATTATTTATGCGTAATTAAGATCCCGAAGACGATAAAATTTACTAGTTAAATCGTTTAGTAGTTTTAACTATCAGTTCATTTAAAAATTCGTCTGTAACAGTGCAAATGGTGAATTAACAGTTTTTTTCAAATTTAATTGGTTTAAAATCTTTTATTGGAGTGAGAGAAAGGCAACTTTTCTAACTGATTAGAATTTCATTTTCCGTAGTTTGCATTCGGTCTTTCACTTATTACAAGCATTTTGAAATGCTTGCGTTTAAGCCCCCAACGCGCTGCTGTCAGACCGACCGGCAAACACCAATCGTTTTGTTCTAGGCAACAGATTATGTAAACAAAACAAGCAAAATAAAACTGATTTTTTTTTCGTCCGGCTGCTTCTTAGACTATTTGTGAATTTGCGATAAAATTAGCATTCAATACAATATAATATTAAAGTATCTTGTGTTTTATAAAGTAATCGTTCTATCATTTATATACAAAACCCACTTTCTATTAATAATTTTCGTAGAAATGAAGTCAAAATGAAGCAACATATAACGGTACAATTATAATGTTAATTAATTATTAATTCAAAACTTTAACTGTTTTACATTCAACATATTAAATGAATATTTTTGATTAATTGTAATAAATAAAAAAGTGAAAATTATAATTTAAACACCAGGTTTTTTAAGTAAGCGAAAAAGAAAATAATTCGATTTTGTGACACATGAAACGTTGAACGCCCTTTTCTAAAGACGAAGAGTTAATCATCGTTTAAAGCACGAAATCTAGTTATTCTCGTTAAATAATAAATACTGTTGGTATTAAGAAAACATTTATAAATTAACGGAGAACTATCATAGGTTTCCCTACATTCTCAGAAATTTAAAAAAAAAGTGTTGATTATTAATTCTGTTTCTTGTACTGAATTTGAGCTTTTATCCATAAAAATTCGTTAAAGTTCGATAACTTGTTTTTACATGAATATTAACTAGAGACTTTATTTGAAAATATTTTTAGCGAAATTTTTAATACGTATTAGAAGACTTTACGGTAAAAAAAAAATAGGTTATATTTTGTAGTATTGAAAAGGAAGAAAAAAAGATAGTTTGTGGGTGAGATAATTTTTTTGAAAAATAAAGCACCAGAAATTTAAGAATTATTTTAATTCTGCTCTAAAATTGTAAAATAATCGTGATTAGCGTTGAAAGCCCTTCAAAGAATTAATTGAGAAATTTTGATTTCCACAACGGCGAAAAGAGTTATATAAATGGCGGTTATATTTATTTATTTTAAAATTCACTTTAATTTTTTTTTAGAAATTTGTTTTTATTCGTATTGATGTTGGTAATTACATTTAAAGAGCATCAAATTTCTTTTAATTGCTTAAGGCCTCTTAGGTTATAAATCCGGTCCTGTCCGCCTCAAATCTTATTTGCGTGATAGATTTTCGCGACATATGTGTTAACTATATAGTTTGACAAAGACAACATAAAGTTGTTTTAAAAATATTTCTTAACATAGATATATGTTTTTAGAAATGTTGACACCTATCCTTTGACTTGGTATTAATATCAAAATTCTCATTTGAACCAAAAAATTATGAGAAATTATTAAAATACCCGCCAAATATCCCTCTCAAACAAAGGTTTAAAAAAAATTAGAAAACTAAAAAGAGTAATTCCTATAACTGAAATAGACAATAGCATACATTAACTTAGGCTACACAGAATGTTTTTAACCCATCTAATATCATACTTGCTTTACGTCCCTTTTGGTTATAGGCATAGCTTTCTAATTATTATTAACAGACCCAGGGGGGAGGGGTCTTTTGCCGGATATTTTAATGCTTTTTTCTATAATTTTCAGGTCAACAGAAGAACTTTGATATTAATATAATTTCAAAAGATAAGTGTCGAAATTTGTAAGAAACTTATGTATGTGCTAAAATTATTTATAAAATAAATTTTAACAATTTTTTTTTATTTTGTCCTTGTCCTTCTATATAGTTTACAAAGGTGTCTCTAAGATCGATGATTATGCAAATATGATATAAAACGGGTTGAAAAATTCTGTGTATCTTTTAATTAATGCCTACTACTGTGATTTTCGGTTTTACCCATTGAATTTATTTCCTTTCTAATTATTAACTTACATTTTAATGATTTTTTTTGGATTTTTTTAGGTAATGAAAATATTTAACATTAAAATAAATTAAATGGATGAATGTCAAAATTTACAATATGCTAAAAATTATTCATAAAGCATTTTAAAACTTTTTTTATTTTGTCCATGTCACTCGATTTAGTTAAAGCAAGTGTCTCTTGAATCGATTATATGGCATATATGATATAAGCAAAAAACATTCCGTAAAACCATTTAATGTCTGCTACTGTCAATTACGAATATAACCACTCTAGCAATTTTTTATAATTTTTTGTTTCAAATGAGAACTTTGATAATAATATCAAGTCAAAGGATAGGTGTCAAAATTCTAAAAACACATGCTTATGCTTAAAAATATTTTTAAAAATTATTATTTTTTATTATTATTAAAAATTATTGAAATTTTTAAAAGTTGTTATTTTTTGTCCATGTCATTCTATATAGTTAGCACAGGTGTCGCTGGAATCGATTTTTATGCAAATATGATATGAGCCGAGTTAAAAGCATTCGGCATTTAATGTCTGTTACTGTCTACTTCGAATGTAGCCCCTACTCTTTTTTTTTTTGCTTTACTTTTTTTTCACTTGCGCTTGAGTGAAATATTTAGTGAACATTTTAATAATTTTTTTATAATTTTTTGGTTCGGATGAGAACTTTGATATTATTATTAAGTCAAAGGATAGGTGTCAAAATTTCTAAAAACATATACATATGGTGAAATATATCCATAAAACATTTTTAAAAACTATTTATTTTGTCCTTGTCTCTCTATGTAGATAGCACATGCGTCTCTAGAATCGATTATAAGGCAAATCCGATATGAAACGGGTAAAAAACATTCTGTGCAGCCTGCATTTAATGCCTTTCTATTGTCTACTTCGAAAATAGTAGCTGTTCTTTTCTTGTTTTCTAATTTGTTTTTTTCATATCTGCTTTTGAGAAAGACATTTAGTGGACACTTTAATAATTTTTTATAATTTTTTGGTTCAGATGAGAACTTTGATTTTAGTATCAAGTCAAAGGATAGGTGTCAAAATTTCTAAAAACATATACATATGGTGAAATATATCCATAAAACATTTTTAAAAACTATTTGTTTTGTCCATGTCTCTCTATGTAGTTAGCACATGAGTCTCTAGAATCGATTATAAGGCAAATCCGATATGAAACGGGTAAGAAACATTCTGTGTAGCCTGCATTTAATGCCTTCTACAGTCTACTTCGAAAATAGTAACTGTTCTTTTCTTGTTTTTTAATTTGTTTTTTTCATATCTGCTTTTGAGAAAGACATTTAGTGGACACTTTAATAATTTTTTATAATTTTTTGGTTCAGATGAGAACTTTGATTTTAATATCAAGTCAAAGGATAGGTGTCAAAATTTTTAAAAACATATACATATGGTGAAATATATCCATAAAACATTTTTAAAAACTATTTGTTTTGTCCATGTCTCTCTATGTAGTTAGCACATGCGTCTCTAGAATCGATTATAAGGCAAATCCGATATGAAACGGGTAAAAAACATTCTGTGTAGCCTGCATTTAATGCCTTCTACAGTCTACTTCGAAAATAGTAACTGTTCTTTTCTTGTTTTTTAATTTGTTTTTTTCATATCTGCTTTTGAGAAAGACATTTAGTGGACACTTTAATAATTTTTTATAATTTTTTGGTTCAGATGAGAAGTTTGATTTTAATATCAAGTGAAAGGATAGGTGTCAAAATTTCTAAAAATATATACATATGCTAAAAAAATGTTTAAAAACGATTTTTAAGACTCTTTTGTTTTGTCCATGTCTCGTTACATAATTAGCACATTATTCGCTAGACTCGATTATAACGCAAATATGACACATGAGACGAGTTAAAAACATTCTGGCCTGCATTTAATGTCTTCTACTGTCTACTTCGAATATAGTAACTGTTGTTTTTTTGTTTTTTAATTGGTTTTTTTCATATCTGCTTTTGAGAAAGACATTTAGTGGACACTTTAATAATTTTTTATAATTTTTTGGTTCAGATGAGAACTTTGATTTTAATATCAAGTCAAAGGATAGGTGTCAAAATTTCTAAAAACATATACATATGGTGAAATATATCCATAAAACATTTTTAAAAACTATTTGTTTTGTCCATGTCTATGTAGTTAACACATGCGTCTCTAGAATCGATCATAAGGCAAATCCGATATGAAACGGGTAAAAAACATTCTGTGTAGCCTGCATTTAATGCCTTCTACTGTCTATTTCGAAAAAAGTAACTGTTCTTTTTTTGTTTTTTAATTTGTTTTTTTTTTTCATATCTGCTTTTGAGAAAGACATTTAGTGGACACTTTAATAATTTTTTATAATTTTTTGGTTCAGATGAGAAGTTTGATTTTAATATCAAGTGAAAGGATAGGTGTCAAAATTTCTAAAAATATATACATATGCTAAAAAAATGTTTAAAAACGATTTTTAAGATTTTTTTGTTTTGTCCATGTCTCGTTACATAATTAGCTCATTATTCGCTAGAATCGATTATAAGGCAAATATGACACATGAGACGAGTTAAAAACATTCTGGCCTGCATTTAATGTCTTCTACTGTCTACTTCGAATATAGTAACTGCTCTTTTTTTGTTTTTTAACTTTAATAACTGCATTTTAGGGAGACATTTGGTGGACACTCTAGCAATTTTTTATAATTTTTTGGTTCAAATGAGAACTTTTATATTAATATCAAGTCAAGTTCTTAACTTAAAACAGCTAAATTTATGCATGAAATTTTAACTGTATTTATTTGCTGTATAAAATTACAACTGTAAAGTAATTTTAAATAGGTTCGTTAAATATCGCCATAAATTTCGCTCAATAGAAAATTCACTTCGCTATTTGGGAGTTATTTTACGAAGAAGTTTCAAAAATGTTCTTAGTCCCTCGAAAAAAATCGCAAAATAGAAGTTCGTTAAATAGAAGTTCGACTGTATTTCGATAAAAAAAATTTTAATAAAATATTTAGGTAATAGATAAATAATTAGGTAATAGATTCGTAAATCCTGAAGACTTTGGTTCACTTTTTGTTTCTTTTCCCAGGGTGCACCTTTTTATTGTTCGTAGCTCAAAGAAGTGGTTCATCGTTAAAACAATCCTATGTGCAAAACCCGTCTTCTGTTCGGAAATTTCTTGAAATATATGGGTGTACTCAAATTTTGACTGTATAAATTTGATAAAAACTCTCTTTCTCTCTTACTGATATGGTTTTCAGAAAATAAGTAAATAAGAATTTTTTTTTGAGAAATATATTTTCATATTACGTTACTTTACGTAATAACGTAGCGTTTAGTTACAGTTACGTTTACATAACTGTCATTAAGATTCAGAATCAAAGTTATAAAAAATAGGATCGCAACGGACAGGATCGACAATCTTGAGTGAAACAGGAACTATGATTAAATCAAACATGCTATCATAACAACAATATTGTGATGATTAAAGTTGAATGCTTTAAAAAATTCGATGGCATTATTTATTATGTTTACACTAATACACGCATTTGTATTACGGCATTTATATTATTATACGAAGAATAATATTTTATTTATTGGATGTGATATTTTTACAAATACAAAAAATAAAAAATTTGTACAATTTTATTTTTTTAGCTCTGTTACTTTATGTACCGACTTGCTCTCAATGCATTTAAATGATAGTGATTTATTTTTATAATGAAACTGAAATATTAATTTAATGGTTGAATAGAGTAGAAACTACAATTCCGTTTCAAAATAGAAACATAGTTAGTTCGTTGAAACTTTTTTTGTATGGGTTGAAGCAGCATAACTGCTTTGATGAAAATTGTCTAACATATTGAGCAACGCATATTGTTGATAGTTATTTATATCCCTTTTTTAAAGAATATAAATGAAGTAATTCAGTGACAAAAACGATAATTTTGAAGACTCTGTATTATCGATGTAAATTCGTGGGAATATTATTTAATAACATTTTAATTATCTTCTTTTTGATAGTAAATTTCTTTTTTTTAAAAAAAAATTAGTAATAATCTAGTTTGGATGCATTCTTTTTTAATAATATTTTTTTGTATCAAATATGCCTTTGTCCAAATATGCCTTTGTATCAAATATGTCTCATGATACGGTCTTAGAAGAACGGAATGTCATAATTTTTTTTCCTTTCTACAGTTACTGAAAAAAAAACCCGCAAGAAAATCAAAATTGACCGAATTTTTGTCTAAAAATACAGTTTTGAGTCAAACTTTATAAAAATGCTTGTTTATTACTTGTTATTGAATCATAAATATCATTTCATAATAAACTTTAATTAATAATTAACTTAATACCGAATAAATAAAAAAAAAAAACGTTTCAGGCAAGCGGGCTCGAGTCATTTGGTTAACAGTTGTTCTCGACTAGTTTCCCGTTGCTCGGGTGTTTTTTAAGGAACGGACTAGAGCAGTGTGTTCTCAACTAGCTGCTCTCTTTCTGCAAAGTGTCAACCAGTGTTAAAGAGTGAATAGAAAGGCGTGAAATATCCTCAGTGGTAGACGGATCATGAGTCCCCTTGTCGTCAGACTAACCGTGGTAGGTTCTCGTGGTTTTCTTCCCCATATAACGCAAATGCGGTTTAATTCAATTAAAAAAGCTTCCACGAAGGCAAAGTTTCTCCCAATGCTTGATCATGGACTTCTCCTGTCTTCTATATTGGGTTCAAAATTACAAGGCTACAGCATTGAACATTGGTAACTGTAAACTCAAAATTGGGTCAGCTGTTCAACGACGGTTATAAAATGAAATAAAATGTTGACAGTGGTTTACTGAGCTGAAATTAATTAATTAGCCTATTTAACTTTGATCCCAGGGTATTCCATGGGAGAGAGTCACTCAATTGTTTCATTTGACTTTTGAAATTTCAATTGTAGACGGACACAATTACAGTAAATATTTAAAAAAAATCCTAATGAATTCAGAATCCCTCAAAACCACCAGAAAACATTTCATTACTTTTCAAAGAGTGCTAATTATTAAATTATTTTAGAGCAAAAAACTTTTACTTTCGTTTCATCTGAAACGGGCAGTCACGTGATTTTTCTCGAACTGACGTCAATTGTGTCCATCTTCCCTTCGTTTACAATTGCAGTGCTGTGAAAGCCATTACGTTTCTGCCTTCGTTTGAATTTTAGTAATTAAATCCAACAATTTTAGATAGTAAATAACTATGTGAGAACGCAGATGATTATAATAAATTGTGCCCTAATATAGCTTAATTAAAATATGGCTAAAATAACTCATTTTTTAAAAAAAATTTCTAGTAATAACATCATATAATAATTTATATGGTACTCATTGAAACATTGTTAATAAGTTATGATTCTGAATATTAAAGATTTCTTAGTTCATTAAAAAAGGGGTTAGAATGAGTTCTGGATGCCTGATATTACTTTTTAAAACGATGCGTTATAAATACAAAGTAATTTTGTTCTTTCATTTTTTTTTACCCTATTAATCTTAGTTTTGAGGTAACTTTCTAATTATTTACATGTTAAGTGAAAAAAATTTTGAATAATTTTTTTTATTGAACAGTTTTAGATTTTAAAAATGTGAAAAAACTTAAGTTATTTATTCTAGCTTAAATTTAATGCAGGGAATTATCTCCAGTATAACAGAAATCTTTTAAAAAAATTGTGATACCAGCAAAACTTTTCATTCATTGTTTAAAAAAAATTAAGTTATACGAAAAAGAAATTAAATAATATATTCCAGTAGACTTTATTAACTTTATTTTAATCGTGTTTATATATGTAATAAGAGTATTGAAATCAAGCATATGCATTTATTTAGTTTTACATTAAACAAACAGGAATTAAATTTCATAAATATATATTAAGATAAATTTTCACCTGGCAAAATTCCTATTTACTCAAAGAATAAAAATTGTAAAATAAGATATTAACGTATATATTAACTATGTATTTAATTATTTAATAAATGAAAAATGATTATTTTTGGGTTTAATTCTTATGTTATAGTGAAACAAAAACGTCTAGCTTAATAATATTCGCTTAAGTTATGGAACTAAATTAAATTACATTAATAGAAATTTTAAGTATGAACACATAAATTGGGACGATAATGATAGGCATATATATTTTAATGGACTAGATTACTGAAAGTATTGATTCGTTTTTGGCAATACCAAAAGCGTAACCAGAGATTCTCTTTCCCTATTTTATTCGAATTTTTTAAAATGTATACTGCATAAATTTTACTATTTTAGAATTTTTCTTTGCAAACACTGACTAATAGTTTGCAGAAATAAAGAGAGAAATTAACCATAACCATATATGGTAAATACTATATTGCAGAAAGAAGAATAAAATTTAAAAGTAAAAATGATTTTAATTACAGCGAAATTCCTGTTTACTTAAAGAATAACATTAATGTGTATTTAAATATTTAATAGATAGCAAAAGAAATCAAAATTAAACCATTAGTAAATATTTGCTTAAAAAGAAAATCCTTCAACTAATATAACGATGATGTATATGATATTGTTACGATGATGGATAGATATTTTTCAATGAACTTGATTTATGAAAACACTGATTTTTTTAAATGCAATATCGAATAATATAATCACCCACCCTTTATCTAAATGTATACTATTTTTATCCAATCTACGATTGATTTTGAATAAGTAATTAGGCTGTAAACGAGCATATTACTTTAACTTAAAAATAAGGGGAATAAAATAATATTTTCTATGAACTTGAACACCACTGATTTTAGCTGAAAAGAAATGTTGATTCGCTGTGAAAAGTTGAATAATCATTTCTTCAGCTATTTTAGTGATAAATAAACAGTTTTAAAAACCTTGCTTCCATTTTATACACACTTTCAAAGAAGTAAATTTAATTTACAAAAATTTTGCTTGTAATATACAAAGGATATTCCTACCATATAAGTGATATAAAAACTAAAAGAGCATTGAAATAGCCTTAGCGGATAAAGGCGGCACGTTTTCATTCAGCATATGCGACATCATAACCAAATAGGGATCGTTTTTGATTGCATCACCTACGAAGGCCTTTTTGAGCAATTTAAATGTTTAATAATTAAATCAATACACATTTGGGGAAAAAACAATCAGATTTTCGACTTCAGGAGAGAATTTCCCATAAATTGGGATTGAAATATAAAAAATTCAAAATAAAAAAATAATATTTTTAAAAACCACGTTTTTGTAGTGGAGAATAATAATTAAAAAAAAAATTGAAAAGCAAAAAACGTGGGCGCATAACAGAAATGTTATATTAGTGTGTGTATGTGTGCTCCTGAGAATATGTGTATGTATATCTGTAATTGTAATTGTATCTGAATGTGGATGTGGAATATGTGTGTGTATATGCATATGTATGTGGATGTATATGTGGCTGTGCATGTATATAAGTAAGAAAATGTGTATATGTATGTTTATATGTACTGTTATGTATTTCATGCTCCCACGTTTTTCGTTTTTCAATTTTTTTTAAAATTATTACTATCCACTACAAAAACGTGGTTTTTAAAAATATTATTTTTTACTTTGAATTGTTTTGTTTTAAATTATAATTTTTTTAATTTTTAATTTTTACTTTTTAAAAATTATTACTTTTTAATTATTATTCTTCACTACAAAAAACGTGGTTTTCAAAAGTATATATTTTTATTTAGATTATTTTTCTTAGTTAAGACCACTACTAAAATAGTAGAACTTTCATTTTAAATTAGGGATGCAAAAATACAATTAGGGATACAATACCTTTACGACTTTCATTAGTTTTATGCTGATGACAACCAAAACAATCTGGAAATGAATGAGGAAAAACTGGATCCTACCACGTGATTTTTCAGCCAATAAAAATCTCCAACAATAAAAATCTTTTCACCTGACCTGTAACACTAATTTGGAATAATGAAATCGACAACAAAAGACAATCTCGAAAATATTTTTTTTTTTAAATGTTAATTTTATTTTACTTTGAATGTCTTTTTTTTCTTCATTTTCATGCATTGTCATCCAATTCTGAAGTATGTGCCAAATTTGAAGTTTGTAGCTAGTCGGGAAGTTAGTTTAAAATCGATTACAAAATTCCACCCGGACAGACATGCACGAAGGTAAGTTAATATAAACGTGGTAAAAAAAGTAAGAGATACTGTAATTGTCCATTGTTTAACATCCTTAAAATTTTTTTTTCAAAACAGCAGTCAGCGAAATAATAATAATAATAATGAAATAAAATTAAATTGTACTGCACTGATTTTTTCAAAAATTGTGACGAATTATATATTGTTATTTTTCCAATCTAAGAGACATACCCATTATCTTATGCAAATCTTATTTTAATATCGTGTTAGGGCGTTAGCAAGTGAATTATTCCAAGAAACGGAAGCAGAAATATTAAAAATTTATTAACTGCAAAAAAGAGCCCAGAGAAAGACAATGTATGAAGCAAATATTTAGCTCTTTGAAAAATAGGTACCCATTTTCAATACTTATCAAACGTGAATGAAGAAAAATAAATGCTTTGAACCAAAAATATATAGTTGCCAATGGAAAATGAAAAATCAAAGTTGAAAACAAAAATTATTAAAACCATCTTATTTGGAAGTGAATCAAAGAATGAAAACCTTGCAAATAGCATCGTTACATCGGACAAACCCGACTTACCTTAATATTTAGACTAAACTGATTTATCTACCATATTCCTTATCAATAATGCAATAATTAATATATTACCTCTACTACATTTTCACCCCACATTCCACATTCTCAAGTATATTGTGGGTCTTGATCATTATGTTTAAACAGAATCTTATGGTCGTAAAAGCAAACATCTGTATATTAGTATTAACAGGGTTCATGTGGTCCTTAAAACATTACAGAGACTGTGGCATCAATAGTTGTTATGATGAAGTTACCTTTAACTATTAAATTACAATATCAAAACTTAAGATTTTGTTATCAGATATTTGGAGTTATTGAAATTGACCATTGAATCATGCGCTGAAAGTAAACCTATAGAAATGAATTCATCTTTGTAGTTTTGCTGTCCCCATTTCGGATTTTTAAGAACCTTAAGAGCTCTGTTTAAAAGGAGACTATCGTACCAGATGCATGCATGCATTGATTGTGAGAATCATAAAGTAAGTTTGTAATAAAAGGATTTAAGCAACGAAATTGTGATATCGATATTTAATGATGAATGTACCTGATCGCAGTTGAAGGACATTTTAAGAATTTTGCATTTTACGAATTTGGGAACATGTGTTCAGAATGCATAGAAGAATCAGAATGATATAAGCAAATTATCTTTATCTAAAGAAAACCATGTACTTCTTATATTAGGTAGAATATAGCAATTTTTTAAATAATGAATCATACAATATTCCTAAACATACACATTTCAATGTTTTTAAAATGCCTGTTAACATTCACTAAGTTTTTTAAATTATAGAAGAAAGAAATATCATGAATTACATAAAACTTTGCGGATGTGTATTAATAGTTATAATCTCTTCCAGATTCCATCTCTTCGAAATTAATTTCTTAAAAGAATTAAACTGATCTTTAGAATTTTGGTTTTAGAATAAAATTATCACACTTAAAAAAGTTAAAAACAACGTAAAATATCATGAATAATGTCATATGAAAAGTTCTTTGTTCAAATTCTGAAATCTTGGAAAATCATAAATAATTTATTAATCCATTAGAATTCTATTCTCAAAGGAGATAAAAAGGAAAACAGATTTTGGGTTTTGGTCAGATATCAGTCAAAAAAAAAATATTTGTCACCTAGAAATTTCGAGATTTTTTTTTGAACTATTAAAAGATATTTCCCGAGCTAACTGAAAATGATGAATGAAAAAGATCCAATTATTTATTTATTTTTTATCGTGTCAGCTTAGTTGCTTAGCAACGGAGAAACACTAGGTATTTTTCTCTTGTCGATCACATAGTTCGTTTAAGTTATCTTAAATTTCTAATCCTGCTACGGTGATATTATTTGGCTATTTTGGGGGGACAACGCCAAATATATATAGCTTCATCAGCATCCAAATTTATGATTTTTTCTACCCCTTATATATTGAGGGTCAGGAATCCAAATATGTAAATAATTTATATGTTTATTCTGAGAAAATACGTTTTCGTGTCTGACTTCGTAATTTAATAGTTAGTACTAATTAATTAGTATATTGGTCACCCCCTTGAAACATTAAAATTGATACTTAGTACGTGAAAATCGCTTCATTAGATCGAAAGCCATTCCGGGTGATATTTTTTGCACATTGTACACATAACATCAAACCAACGAAACGAAAATTTTAAAGCCTTTTTCTTATAAAAAAAAAGAAAAAATTATGAAAGAATTTATAATAGAAATAAAACTTAAAAAGTTATTTTTGTAAAACACAACTTTTTTATAGGGTGTTTTCTTTGAAAAATTGTATCTTAATTATAAACGTTAATATATCATAACATCTCTAATTGGAACTGAAATTGTGACTGTTAATAAATAATACATTTAGTTTTATTTTATTTAAATGTTGGTTCTTGTTTTATTTATTAAAATGTAGAGCTTTCAAATCCAGAGGGGAGAGTGAAATAATTGCACTATTGAATCGATTAGTTTTTGTATGTTGTTAAACACATTTGTTTAATTTGGTTTATATGTAATTGTTTTCTTATTTATTTGATGGATTTTTTAAACATATATTTAAAGAAAATTAAGCTATTTCTAGCAAGTTTGAAAATTTTTTACAGAATTGTATATAAGGGCCCAAATTATAATTCATTTTATGGCAAACATTTTTTTTACTTATAATCTTTCTTGTTTTATTTAAAAGTGGTCTCAGTAGTGTTTTTAAAAAATATTTATTTATTTATATATTTTTGCAGATGATTAAACATTTTTAAGATTATATATACACTTTTTAATGCAATTAGTTTGTAATACGACTTGAAAATTTGTAATAGTTTGTATATTATTACCCTTTAGACATTAATATGAAAAAAATGTAACCAAAAATCTACCTTTTATAATTTTTTTGAATAGTGCCAAAAACTATTGCGTGAATATTGTTAGAATATTGACATTATATAATATGAACAATATAACAGCATTTTTTTTCCAGTATTTGGATTTTTCATCTGTCGTAAGCATTTCTTCTACGAAGAAATAATAATATTTATGTCTAGTCTTTACACTCTAACGGAAAACACTATCAGATTTGCAATTCCCTGCAGATATGCAAACAGAGTTATCCATTACGTTCACGTATATTAAATTACGCTTTGTCAAAGCAGAACAAAAAGTAATCATGAATCATATACTAAAAGGAAAATATTAAGTCTTAGCATTTTAATTGAAAAAGTATTAGTATTGCTCGCATTATTTATTAATATAGTTCATTTTTACCGCAACAAAAGGCTTAACTGCATTTATTTTTTACCTCCAGCTGCACACATCCATATTATTATTAAAAGTTCTGAAGTTTTACGTAAAAAGGATTGTTTAAAGTTTAAAAAAAAGTGATCCTTTGTAATAAAGTGAAAATTGGTTAAAAGCAGCTTTTAAAATAGCAAAGAGTAAAATTTATTACAAAATATTAAAAAAAAGCTAAATTACAAAAGATGTCTGAACGTGTTTAAACCCACAGTGGATTGACTGACCATAAGACACGTTTTCCAGTAGATCAGAAAAGTCAACCATCACGAGCTGGTGGGTGTCCTCTTTGATCAGCCTGAGAAGGGACCGAGGGTTTCCGGTATCGGTCCTCATTAGACTGCTCTACCATAAAGTGCTCGACTTCGGGCTCAGGTCCATCGGACTACCAAAGAGGGGAAACCATTTTCTCTGCAGAGGACTAAAAGGGCATCTCTTAATATTTTTTATTTTCAATCCTAACTTATTGGAAGTTCTCTCCTGAAACCGAATATCTATTGGCCTTTTCCTCAAACGCTTATTCTTTTTAATTATTAAGCATTTAAAATGCCCCAAAAAGGTCTCTGTAAGTGATTCAATCAAAAACGATCCCTGATTGATTATGACGTCACATGTGCAGATTTGCCGCTTCCATCCACTAAGGCAGGGATGGGCAAGCTTTTTTTGGTCGTGGGTCAAAAATCGAGTAAAAATAGTTTAGTGGGATAAGTAAGAACTTCTAAAATAAGCAAAATACGATGTACAAGTTTTAATATAGATATATAATGAGATGAATGAAATTGCGATTTCATGTCTTTTTATTGACGTTCGAAGTGAGATGTGCTTATTTCAAGGAACGAGGCTAAATACTTGTCTATTAGTCTACTTATAAAACGATTTTTTTCTAAGGGTCATAGTTGAAAACACTTGTTCACATATATAAGCAAACATAGCACTGGTTTTCTGGGCATGAGGTCAAACTGACCTTTGGTAATGATTTGTAAAACTCAAACTTTAGCATATTTAAGAACGATGATTGTTAGATTGCAACTCAATTAAATCAAGCTGCAAATACGACATTCACAATAACGTTGAAAGGCGTGGTAAAAATATCTAATTCTGTTTGAATGGCTATGTTTCAATAAGTCAAAAAAGCTCTAGCCATTTTATGAATTTAATAATTTCACCATTATTTACAATGACATATGTGTGCAGTTTTTTCATACCCAATAAATGTTCGCGCAAGCAGAAAAATCCACTTACAATGCGCAGTCTGCCACATGTGAAGTGCAATTTACTTATACAGTCAAACCCCGCTATAGTGAACCTTCAAGGGACCGAAATTTTGGTTCACTATAACCGGGAGTTCACTATATCCGTTACTCAAACAATTTAACTAATGGTTCCCAAACTCTTCCCTTTTATTACACATTATTCAAATAAATGACTGAAAAATATTATGTAATAGCAAAAAATGTGTTATTTTTCATTACTCTTCGTCTTGCGAGCAACAAAAAAATTTTAATTTTTAGCTGATCAGCAATCCTCAACATCAGATATGGAAAGACTTCCCGACTATCAGATAATTTTTCCTGAATTTCTATTATTCCGCTTTTTAAACCTGTCTAACCTGCCATTCGAGCATATAAAAGTAGTTTCATAAAATCGCTTAGCAAATTCATCGACATTTGTCCAGATACTTCGATTGGTGAACCACTTCAGTAATGCTTCTTCAACATCCTTGTGATCTGCTTTTTTCAACTTTTTTTCTGCCATCTAAATTTTTCTCATGAGCAGAAATTATTAATTGCCTATTTTTCCATATGTTACATATGTACAATTTGGATAGTTTATATTCCCTGCAAATATCAACTTGATTGCTTCCATTTTCAATTTTTCTGATCATGCCCATTTTATGATCAAGGGAGAACGTTTTACGTTTACTGGTCGCCATAGTTAAATTTGAGACACTTGTTTGCAGGATTTTTTTAACTGAACTGAGAGCAAAAAGGAGTTGAAATGAGGGCCTTATCAACACATATTAGTGTCCCACCCTATGACCAATAATGAACAATTACTCATTCCCTCTGACAGAAAATGCATATTGATACCTTAAAGGTGCATCATCTGCCTGAGTTGGAAACATCTGCTTGATTTGCTTAGGGATGGGAAAGTGAGATAAAAGAAGAAAACAAGAAAAATGTTTATCGCCAAATTCCCCTCTATAAATCATTTTAAATATCAGTATATGTATTTATTTTGAAGTAGAAATTTCAAAATTATTACAAAAAAAAAATTAAGAAAAAAATCAGTTGAAGATAGAAAAAAGTTCATTATATCCAACTTTCTTACTTTTTTGGTTCACTATATCCACAAAAAATAACATTACTCGTGTATAGCAAGGCACGGGACCGAACATTTCGTTCACTATATCCGGGAGTTCACTATAGCGGGGTTAGACTGTATTAGATTCCAGATGTCTGCTCTCTCGTGGGAGCCAATCTACGCTATTCTATAAAAAACTTCTGGTTTCAACATTTTACCAATTGAAGCTGTCTGTGCTAACTATTTCTATCAATTGTAGAACATATGTTTTGTAGAAAAAAAATAGAGAAAGTTAAAAGGTCATCAAAACTTTGTTAAAAAAGAAAGAAAAAAAAATTTAAACTGAGTAGGCAAGAAAATGGATGTATAATGTATATTGTTTATATTCGCCACGGATCGGAGAGTTAGAATTCTATCCCCGGGCTGGATAAAACCTTCCGGCGGGCCACAGTTGGCCCGCGGGCCATAGTTTGTCCATCCCTGCGCTAAGGCTATTTCAATGCTCTTTTTAATTTTGATATCATTTATATTGTATCTCTGTATATTATTAGTGAAAAATTTTTTGAATTAAATTTGTGGTATTGAGAGTGTGTACAAAATGGAAGAAAGACTTTTAAAACTGTTTATTTATCACTAAAATATCTGATAAAATGATTATTCGGCTTTTCACAGCGAATCAACATTTCTTTTCAGATGAAATCAGTGTTTTTTTTATGCCTGTTTAGGCAGTGGGGGTGCGATTGTTCCTGTTTTTCAGTGACGCCGTCGATGGCCAGGAATTCGACTTCTGCCACGCCATTCACACAACCACACCCCGTTTATAGGGCGGGTCACATTCACACACAAAGGAGAAAGGACATAGAACACAAAGAGAGAGAGAGAGAGAAAGAAACATCCATGCCTTACTCGGGATTCGAACCCAGGACCTTTCTAATACAGGGACAGTTCCCTGCCCCCTACATAGGCCGGTCGGCTCATCAGCAATAATTGTCGTTGTTGTTGGTATGTCCGTTATAGGCAGAGGGGGTGCGATTGTTCTTGTTTTCCAGTGGCACCATCTATGGCCAAGAATTCGACTTCTGCCACACCATTCGTCACACCCGTTTATAGGGCGGACCCACTCATACATCCATTCATTCTTCCACAGATCGTAATTTTGACCTGATTCAGAGAACGGTCGATCTCCAATCCAGTACCCCCAGAGGTATTGATTTGTTATGGGAACATGGAGGACTTGTGCGACTCGACAGATTTAATGTGCATCAGTCACTTTACTACACGGGGATTCTTCGGCCGGCGGGGTTCGAACCCACGAACTCTCGGACATGGGCCCAGCGCCCTACCGACCAGGCTATCCCGGCCGAAATCAGTGGCTTAAAGTTCATAGAAAATATTATTTTATTCCACTTATTTTTGAGTTTAAATAATGCTCCATTACAGCTCAATTACTTAATTAAAAATTAGTAGCAGAGTGGCTTGAAATAGTATACATTTAGATAAAGGGTGGATCATTTTATTATTCGGTATTGCATTAAAACAAATCAGTGTTTTCATAAATCTAGCCCATTGAAAAGTATCTACCCAACATCTTTTTTTACTAGAGTTGAAACTCTTGTTTTTAATATGTCTTACATATTTAAATACAGATTAATGCTCATATCTATTCTCAATATTATTCTTTGAGTAAGTAGGAATTTCGCTATAGATCGAAATTATTTTTATTTTTAAATTTATAAATTTTAATTTCTTTTTATAGAATATTGTATTTGCATAGTATGGTTATTGTTAATTTTTCTCTTTAAATAAACACGTGAAATAAATACGTATCTCTAAAATAGTAAAATTAATTCATTATATATTTTTAATTCTGAATGCATTAAGATTTTAAAAAATATTGACTGCAATTGTGCATTGTGATGGAAAGTTTTCGAATCATCCCCGGGGAGACCGTCGCCAATAGCTCATTGTGCAATAGTGCGATGTAAGTAAAGCACTAATATACAACTAAACGTATTTGTAAATCTAAATATGATGTTTGTGTCAAATCCAAAGTATACAACTCAATCGTGTTTCTATTTTTTCTGAAAATTAGCATCCAAACACGGAAAAATTGTTTTTAAACAATAATTCCTTGGCATCTTCTTTCCAAAGAACAAAATTGCATTATAGAACCTAAAATAACCCGTCTTCAGTGTTCGAGAAATTTGTAAAACCTACTGCGTGTATTTGCGGAGCATTTGCACAAACTAAGTGAGCGCTTCAAATCCAGTCCAGTCCCGCAGTGAACTGAAGGTTAAGACACGGTTGCCAGCAGAACACCGAAGTCAAGCATCACTGGCTACGGTCAGTGTGCGGGTGGGTGACCACTTGGATCAATCTGCGTAGGGACCGAGGGTGTGCGGTATGGGTCCTCGTTAAACTGTGCTACCGTAAAGTGCTCGACTTCGCGTGCAGGTCGTCGGGCTACCGAAGCGGGGGTGCCATCCCCTCCGCAGAAGATCAAAATTGTGATGGCATGTCTTCGGATCATCCACCGGGATGTTTCCCAGACCGTCGCCAATAGCCCATTGTGCAGCTCTAGTGCGACGTAAATTAACAACAACAATATTTAGAATAATTAATATTTAAATATTTTAATTAATTTTGGAATAAAACTTCTACTTTTTACTACGATATTGCACACAGTAAGATCCTTTGTTTTACATACGTTTTTGGGACTTTCACTGCTCTTTTAACAGACAATAGTCTGCCCAACCAATTCATCGTAAAGTTTACCGTTTCCTTACTTGTACGGGTATGAACTTTCTCTTTACGTATATATCGTTTCGGCTGCTACCAGAAAACAACTGGAATGTTTACAAAACCGTATAAATGAAATTAAATTGGAGTTGATTTATGTTTGGATTTTCATCAGCTGTGTTTTGTCAAGTGAGCCATCTTTCGTGAGAGATGGGATCTACTACTAGACTTTTTTGTGCTAAGCAGCTTTTTGGTGTCTATGTCTGAATCAGAGTTTCGTATTCCAATAGTCCGGAATCTCCAACTGATGAGCACTGAAAGCTCCTCGTGTAGAATGGAATAAACTTTTGTGCTTTCAAAATTCTAACAATCGTTCAAAGTTAGAATTTCAGTTCAATTCGAATTGAAATTCGAACTGCGGTTCAGCTGGTCATGAATGAGATTGACAAATTAACCCTCTCAGTTTAAGTATATGCATAGTGACAAGGAATTAAGTGGCACCACACACTGATTGTTATAAGATTATTGTGCATCCGATGAGGGAAAATAAAATTATGAATTCGTAATACTTATTACATGGCTTAGCTCCCAGCTTTCGACGAACGTGCTCTCTATTGCCATTGGCTGTAGGCCAAGTTGCCGCAGATAAAATTCTGGGAGTTTGATCATATTATGTGAAAATAGTGAATGAGCGAATTTTCTCACAGTTAACAGTTTGAATGCCATCTTTTTCTTATTATATTATTATTATTTTGATTGAATATTAAAAAAAACCACTTAAGTAATTTATTGTTTAAACATTTTAACAAGAAATATTTAACAAGGCTTGGTAAAAACTGTGGTTTACAATCCCACGTTCCATTGTAATTTTCATCCCTTTGATGTCTTTCATCCCCTCTTGGAATTTGTCGGCCGAATTTTGAAACACTTTTTCGACTAACCGTTATATCAATTTTATATCTCTAATGAAAAAATAATGCCAATCGAATTTCTGAGTGTAATTTTTTAATCAAAACTTTGAATCATAATCTAACACCCTTCTTTCATGTGCAACAAGTTTTATTGAAATACGTTTCAAAACAACTTGAATAAATAAACCACATTTTGTATTTCTCAATTCGTCAATAGAGAATGCGTGGAACTAATTGGCGACATTATAGAGCAGAATAACTGAAATATTGAAAAAGGTATCTAAATGGTAAACCTCAATTTTCAGAACTGTTAAAATACTTAAACGGAATATAAAGTTTAACCTGATAGCTTAAGTCAAAGCGTGATGCGAGGCCGTTTCGTTCAATTAGCATGTCAGATTTAAATAATTGTGCTACAGGCTAAAGTAATTAAATTACGTATTGACTAATACTTTGCACTGAATCTAATTAGAGTTCAAAACAAGTAAATATATCCATTTTTAACTGAAATGGTTATGAGAATTTGAAAGTTAAGAGGTGAAGTTCGAAGTTCAACTTAATTAAGTGCAAATTACCGTATAAATTTGCATTTCATGGCAACGCTCTATCAAAGAATACCCTCACTTTTTCTGATATTTATTTTATTTAATTTTTATTAGATACATTTTTAAAATAGTTATGAAAAACTTTTACCTGCACATTGAATTCTTTATTTTCCTTTTAACTTTTTAAAAACATAAAATCC
The DNA here is from genome assembly GCF_982258835.1 of Parasteatoda tepidariorum. NCBI lineage: Eukaryota > Metazoa > Arthropoda > Arachnida > Araneae > Theridiidae > Parasteatoda > Parasteatoda tepidariorum. Next base: position 96,118,462 of record NC_141765.1, on the reverse strand, counting down.
GGATATGCATTAGAACCTTTCCAAAAACAGAAATATAGAAGCAACAAAATGCATAAATAAATATTTTATTTTCACCTTGCGAACTGCTTCTCCTATTCTCTTTTTTTGTATTTAAAATTTCTTATTTTTTCAAAGTCCTGAGAGGTTTAATCCAAATCTTTGTGCCTGCGGACAAAAAGAAAAATCTATGAGATTTAAATCTGTTGAAAAAAGCTGTCATTCTTGTATTGTAAGGAAATTAGAATTATGTCTCATGAAATAATCTTGAGATACTTTTGTGCATCTTTGGTTTCCAAAAATCTTTTATGACTGTGGAAGTTTAATTTCTCCCAAAAAACGTTTGAGAAAGAAGACATTTTGTTTCGAAATTTCTCGGATTTTACTATATTATTACTCCTAAAATATGATGGCTAAAAATTGTATGTTTTCTGAAAATGCCCATAATTTTATGACTCCTAAATAGTTAAACAACTATATCTTTACACAAATGATTTCCCAGTAAATTATAAAATATCATCGAATAATCCTTAGAGAGAAATTGTTTCCCTGAATGGTTAGTTTTTATTTATCCAATTGTCATAATTGTTTACTCCCAGAATAATTTATCATACTTAAAGAAACATAACATAATTACTTCTGATTTTTTTGGACACTAAAAATATGAACGTGAAATGTTTATAATGTATATTAGTAACTTGAAATTTGTGTTAATTTTTTTTAATGTTATTTTTTTCTATTACTTGTATTATTTACAAGTTAGGATATTAATAAAAAAAATTCTTCACGCTTTTCCACTGACAGAAATAACATTTTACATTGGAAATCATTTGATAGAAAGGAATTCCGTTTGCCGAAATATCGACGCATCTTTTCAAGTAACTGAAGAAGCAATCGTCAGTATAACGTGGGTATCAAAGAGAGTTATTTTTAGCACAGTCAGAATGATAAAATCTAATAGTAGCATCAATCTTTATATTTAATCTAAGATAAACAAAAACTAGACAAAATTATATGAATATGATAAAAGGTCTGGATGTTTGGTAGTAAATTTAGAAAAACTTGGAAATTTAAAATCAAAATGTCAATAATTTAAACAGTACTAGTATAATTTGAGACAACTTAAAAATGCTCAGTTTTATTATCTCTATTTTCTTTAGTAAACGCTTGTTAGTTTTTGTTCTCATCGGCTAGTTGTTTTTATTTCGATGTAATCTATAAGCTTACATCGACTTACCATCGAAACTGTAAAAACTGTGCTTTATAAATATAAAATGTTTGAACTGAGTTCAACTTAAGGCTCCTCTATAGTCGGAGCTGAACTGTCCATCATTATTTAGCAAGCAAATGCCAGTTACGTAGTGTTAACTTTAGTGTTACATACCATTTAGATACTTAAAATAATTGCGCAGTGATGAATCGCGCAAACAGATTTTTAATTTTAAAAAAAGCTTTCGAATGTAAATATTTCCATTCGATCTCGAAAGAAAGAAGAAATGGGTAATAAACTGAAGAAGATATAACTGGAAGCCTGGAAATGGAGCTCGCCTATGTGAGGTAAATACTCATTTATTTATAATTTATAGAATTTATTTCTGAATGCTTGCTTTTGTCTGTTTTTATTCAGTAAATAAATAAGCGAATAACTTTTTGGGGTTATTTGAATTGTTCAGTTCTAACTACATATCAAAAATGAGAATTTCATTAAAAATTGCATTTATTAAGTAAATATTTATTTAAAATATATCCTTTAAACAACATTTAATCATTTATTTTACAATTTTGAGTGTTTGTGTGGTATACAATCAAATAAATAAAGGCAAGAGATTAGCTGAATAAGTATTTGTCAAAATTATTTCAGAATCACCAAGTTTTGTATTCACTTTGAAGTATTTCCTTTTGCTTTGTTAAAAATAAATTTTTACCTTTTTCTAATTGTATTTCATTTTGATTCACTAATATATCATACAGCTAGCTCTTCAATCCTAGCTTATTTTTGTTTAGTTACTTATGATAATATATTGCTTAAAGTTAAAACGGTTTCTTTACATTTACAATCAGAAATCTACTTAATATGCAATCTTTCATTTGAATTTGAATTTCATTTGAATTCATTTCAAATTGAAATAAATTATTTAAATATCATTTAAACGAAGTTAATACAAAAGAATCTTTCATCTTAGTAATTTAATATAGAAACATAAGAGTATATATATATATATATATATATATATATATATATGTGCACAGTCTCTCTTTGACTATCTTACAAATGCATCTGAAATTCTGCTGTTAAACATTTAAATGAATTTTCTGAAACACCTAGCATTTTAATCTATTTGAATCTAACTCAATTCGAGAGAGAATATTCTTAACTATATTTAATGCATTTTTTTTTTAATTGGAACGTTTTAGGGAATGTGACTCTAATTTACTTTTTCTAAATCTAAGAATAACTTTATATGTACCTGAGCCTAAAGTTAAAGAGCGTCTTTAACTACCTACAATATCCGATTATGTATTTTTAAGTACTTGCAGTTAAGAATCTGATCTGAGGCCGAGTTAGACATCATATTGTGAAACGCAACAGATAGAAAAATAAATATGAATGATTCTCTCTTCTTACAGCTACCGTTTTTTTTTTTTGCATGATTGGAAAAGTAAGACCGAAATTTTTTTTTTTTTCATTTTTGAATTTTACTAATTTAGAAAAAAATTATACAAAAAATACAAAGCTACGTAATTGGAGATTAAAACACGTTCAAGATGTTTATTTCTCTCACGGGATACCAAAAACGCCGCCATTTCTCTAAAATTTGTCCTCTGCATTAATTCCTTTTGCTAGGTTGCCTTAAATAATAAGTAGTGTTAAATAATTCGTTATACGTTAAGTATTTGATTAGATTTATTTTGTTACGTTGTCTTAAGTAATTTAAGTAGTGTTAAATAATTCGTTGTCCGTCTTCTTTTCTCGTCTGACGAATAAACCGTTGACTAGTCGATAACAAACAGAGAAGACGAGTCGACTGCTGAGTCCGAGATATGTTTTGCCTGCCATTAAGAAAAAGGTTTTCACTCCACCAGAGAATTTTCGGCATTTCAGGTGACCGCTATCGATAGGCTAATTGCACCTTAAGTATTTATTTAGAATAAATTTGTAATTTTATAGAAATAAAGCTCAAATACAGGAATTTATAAACGTTACTGAATTCCTCTGTGGAACTATGACTGAATCATGTAATTTTTGCCATCCAGGATATGATGATTTACAAAATCCAAAAACAAACTTTTGCAAAGATTGTACTGGATTTGACAAAATCTATATTTAGTCATGGTCAGCTATACGCTTGACTTTCCAGAAAGAGGCCACTTGAGGCTGTGACCATTGTGCCACCCTCTTCAGAAATGAAGAAAAAAAAATCCTTCAAGAAGGAGATATTATAATAGTAGAATATTTGGGAGTGTATTTATTGTTTTTTTTTCACATATATTTTTGTTCTCCCCTTTTTACCTACCCATTTTTCAAAATTGAAATTAGAAAAAGTTTTGAAAAAGTTTTATCTACAGCTTTTACACATATACTTTATGTTTTCACTTTAGAATATTTGAACCCAGTTGTGATGTGTATTCGGCTTGGTTACTTGGTTTATATATTGTACAAGATAATTTTGAAAGATGACCAAGTTGGTCACAAAAGGCGGTTTGTTTTTATAAAAACAACCAAATTGAAACAAAGAAAGAAATCTGAATAAATGAAAGTACGGAAAATGAACATTCAATAATTTCGTCTCTCCAAACAAGAACATTCCTCAGTAACAAAATACTACTAAATGATAGTAGGAAAATAAAGAGATAATAGGAAATAAAGAGAGATCTCCAAACAAGAACATTCCTCAGTAACAAAATACTACTAAATGATAGTAGGAAAATAAAGAGATAAAGACATGCACAGTGGTTTAACCGATATGGGTTTAACAGATGAAAAAATTTATATGCTTAAACAATTCAGAACTTTATTTAATACCAAAAAAACATTAGTAATAACAAGAAAAAACCTATTTTATTTGTTTTCCAGAAGGAAAGTTGCTAATTCGTAGATCTGTTTAAAAATTATCAGCCTCCTTTAAAAGCTCTTTATAATTTGAAATATTTCTGTAAAATCTAGGAACTTGACTTTATTACCAACGTTGAAATTAAAATCAACGCACTTTTTAAACGGAAAATTAAAATCTTTTCTTTTGTCAAAAAGTTTAAAGGAAATTTGTTTATCATCAATAATTTTTAGAGTTAAATCTATAAAATTTGCCAAAAGATTTAAAATAGTAGTTTTGTTAAATTTTAACTCACTGGCATAAACTTGTTTGGCTTAAATATCATCCCTATATATTAGCTAAATTGTTTGGCTATATCAATATCAAAATTCATAGCCAAAAGATCATTAGCAAATAAAAGAAAGAAGGAATTTGTAGTTAGATTAAGATTATCAAATGACTTAGCAGATCTATATTCTTTTAGAAAGAGAAAATATTGCAACATTATTTCTAAAATTATTGTCGATAGGGATATTATTAATTTGTGGAAAAACATAGTAATATACAATCGTTGTAATATGAACGTGAAATTTCCAGAGAAATATTTTTAAAAATACACCAAGAAGAGCAGAATTCACGTGTTGATGGCATTTTTAAAAAATTGCGTTTTTCTATTCATTTGGCTATTCACTTTCTGATTCAATATTATAATTGAACTTTTTTGTTTTTTCTCTACACTTAACTTCTAAAATATTACTTTTATAAACAATATTCTACAGGCATTGGATTAACTGATTTCCCATTTGTTTTCCGTATGTCTTAGTTCATGAGCTGACGAATCTTCTAAATCTGAATCAGAAATTAGTGATCACAGAACCGGGGGGTATTAGCCTTTTCACCTTTTTTGAATGAAGGGACTTTCTACGATTACAATTTTTCAATCAAAATTCGTGCAACTAAATTTACAATGAAAAAAAAAATTTTTTTGTGCGTCTGAATTCTAAAAAAAATGTCTCCATTTCAAGCAAGATTTAACATTTCCTATGTGGAAACTGCTACCAAATTATCCTTTATTCATCCTTTCTCAGAGGCAATATACGCTGGCCGATGCTGTCCCTATTGCTGACCGATGGGAAAATTCTTGGTTTCAAAAGTTTCAGCGGAAAAAAACAACGGAGAGAAAAAAAGAGCGTTAAAACGGGTGGAAAAAGGACTCTCTTTAGAGATGAGTTCGATTTCGCTTTTGGAGGTCCGAACCCTCCCGATCACGAAGAATTTCAATCCAAGTTCATTGTAGGTCGAGAAACATAGTATCACACAGAGTTCGAACATTTTGTGTTATCACCAACATGTAAAACAAAAGTGAAGAAAAAGAAACCGATGAAAACTCTAAGATGATTGAAACAGAAATTGAAAAAGGAAATCTTAAGCTAAATGAAAATAATTTCTCATTTGACGATTAGTTTTTGCCTAAGTTTTTGCCTAAGCAAAAGCACCGAACAGAAAAAACAGTTTTTATACCGCATAAAAAAAATTTATTTTTATATTCAATATAATCTTTTTTAGCATTTCGTTTGTTTATAAGTAGTAAAAAAATTTTTGAAAAATTTATCATGAGTTCGAGTCCACTTGATATTCCATAATCCTCTCTTCTCATCTCATAGAATAATAATTACGAAAGTGTTTATTTTGTTCTTGATTCAAGCTGTTTTTTTAGAGAAGCACCCCTGATTTCGATTACTTACTGAAGGTAAATAAATACCGTATGAAGTTTAATTTCCTCTATTCAATCTAAAAGTGCTCGACTTCGCAAGCAGATTGTAAGGCTACCAAAGAGCAGAGGATCAAAGTTGGGATGACATGTCTTCGGATCAGCTCAACGTTGTTGAGAGATATTTGTAAAAAATCCTATTTAAAATTGAGTTTTATGACATAGCTCTCTTCTCCGGAGGGACAGAATTGCCACAGTGAGACATTACCAAAGCAGTTAAAACAGAAAAAATCAGTTAAAATTTTAAAATAGAACTTGAATTTGATGCCGAATAGAAGATTATATTATCCCTTTAAAAGATTGAGAAAGTATTGTAGTTGTATTACAAAAATTAGAAATTTTGAGAAACAAACAGGATAAACTATTACATCAAATTTCTAAAATTCATAAAAAATCTAATTTTTATGGAAACGGAAACGAATAAATTCAAAAATGTATGAAAAATGTTAAATAAATGAAAAATAATGTTATTTGGACCTTTTGTTAAATTCTAACTCAAATTCACCTTACCAATTTTGGAATATTGGTTTGTAAACGCTTGAGTATTAAAAACAAAATGATAACGTTTAACATTTTTCTCGTGAAACTCTTAGTTTATCGTCTGGTGTTACGATGGAAGTTAATATTTGATATCTGTGCGGCAGAAAATAATGTTTTAATGAAAATAGAAAGCTCAACAAAGAGACGCTTCTTGCCTTAATTAATAATATATTATATTATGTGTTAAAAAAGATTTCATGGTTATACGCATTCACTTGATTAAATATAATAATCTCCCGAAATATGGAAGCAAAAAAAAGTTAAATATTTGTTGGGATACCGAGTATAATATCCAAGTCAGTGAAAACAGAAAGACAATAAAAATATTGATTTTATGTCTTGCGTTTAATTAAACACGATTGTTAGAAATTTTTATTCTTACCGCTTCTTATTTTACATATATTTCAACCGAACCCTCAAGAACACTCTGAGATATTGAAGAGCAATTTTAATAAATTACCAGATTTTATTTTCTAAGTGCATTGCTAGAATGAAAAATGCTTTACGATTAATACACGTAACATTCGTTGCATAAGCCGATTTCGTTGAATCAATGTATATCGAAATTCCTTAGAGTGATGCAAATCTTCTTTCTTGAAGATTTCTCCTTTTACTTTGTTTAATTTTACAATAAACTATCTTTCAAACTGGACAATTTCGATTAAGTCTGTATATATTACTCATTATAACTTCGGTGTAAAAAAAATAGCTTGGCGATTCTGTATCTTCTCTTCCAAACGAATTAGTACCATTTCTATATTAATTTTATCCTTTAGTAAATTTTTTATTTCAAGTATTTCCCATTTTCAAAATTAATCAAGCGTCATTGGCATCATTAATTTTATGGGCTTTTTTACGTTTCTCCTAAGTAAATTAGTACTATTTCTCCATTAATTTTTTTAGTGCATATTTTTTAATTAAACTACCGTTGATTTTAAATTATTCAGTTTCAGAAAACTCTTTTGAAATGTATAATTAAACAAAATCAACAAGTATATAACTTTAGAAACACAAATTTAATAATTTTCAACTACAGCAGGCTGGTGGTTGCTTGGTTCACTAGGATAGGGACGAGGGTGCCGGCAGAATAATATAGAAGGGGGTGCAACCCTCTAACAAATTACCTCCCCCCCAAAAAAAATATTAAAATATTCTGTTATTACATTTTGTTTTGTTATTACATATACTTTCATCTGTTAATTTCTTCATTGTTAACAAGATATTTTTAAAAAAAATGATGAATTTCTTGTACTTTTGTACAAATTTTGCCACGATAAACTGTATTGATGGCGCAGACATACCTATGACTTTGAAACACAAATAACTACAAACAGTAGTTTCTTATACTAACGTGTTTGTGCACGCTTAACATTGGTATTTATTGTGTTGATGAAGTTTTACAATTGTGAGTAGTCAGTTTGTGTTATACACCTTTGTTAAACTAAATAACTGATAGAAAATATAATATTATTTACATTTTATTAAATGAAGTTTAAAAATATAGCTTAGATATCTGCCAAGTTTGTGCACACTCAGTGTGCGTAAAATAATAATCAAAGATGACTCAGAATTCATTGAAAAAGTTATAAACTGATTTGGACTGCTTACAAGACGATTACAATTCTTGTTTGATTAAACAATTTTTTAATTGTTATGTATCAATAATTACTTAATTATAATTAAAAAAATTTAAAAACAAATATATTTGTTTTTGAATAACAAAATTGTTTTTCTGTATCTCTTTAATTGTTTAAAAAAATAAAAGCCTGTGGGGGCAAGTGCACCCTCTTGCAGCCCGCTGCCGGCGCCCTTGTATAGATATATATAAGGAGGCCATTGTCATACATTGAATACTTTTGGAAACCATTGGTGATGACGTAGATGTTTGTGGAAAATACATCAAAGCTAAAAAATTTATATTTTATATTTATAAAATGAAAATATATTTCAATGTCTTCATTTTCTATACCATAATCATAAAAGGGTCATAATCATATTCCCTTTTAAGAAAAAATTTATATCCCTTTATGGAAGGGATTTCCTGGAATTTTTTATCATAAACGGGAAAATATGTTTATTATTAAGTGCATAAAAATTTCAATAAAAAATGCAGTTTTATTATTGATTTAATATATTTTCTTAAAGAAGAAGAAAAGCATTTTTGAAAGCTATAACAGAAACCGAAAGAATAATGAATAGTCCAGGTTGGACAATTGAAAGCAAAGATGATGTCATTTATTGTAAAACTCTTCCTCAAATTGGCAAAGTGTTTAAATATGAAGTGAGTATTCTATTATTATTTATGTCCTTCTTAATAATGAAACATAATTAAAACATGTGATTAGAAATACTTATTACGCTGATTCCATTTTTGTTTATAATTGATCTATGTAAAAGAATACAATTTTTCTAAATACCAAAATTGTCTAAGCATCTGAGCTCAAATCAGGAAAGAAAAAGGAGATTTAAAGTACTTTTTGTCCAAAAAAAAACTTGGATTTTTTTATTAGAGCCACACTTTTCTTTTTTTTTTTCAAAATCTTTGACTCCGATTGACTGGTCGCGTCACATTCAAAAGTTTTATTATGAAGATATAAAATTAATGCAAGTGATATTTTGGTTATATTTTCACATGTTTGTATGAATTTACAAAAAATATTTGTGTAAATAAAATTCATTATTTTTTTTATCTACCTCGTAATTAGAAAGCTCTGCTTATTGGTGGAAATTTGATTTAGTTTTTCACGAAATACTACCTAGAGGAGAATTATAACGAAAAGAATGGGACACAACGAATTACATAAAACAAATTAATACAATATTCACGCGATAAACTGCAACTTAAAAAATATACTAAAATAAAATAAAATAAGTACTTGTAAGCTCTGCTAAAGTTATATAAGTTTTTCAGTGATTCTTTTTTTCAAATTTTTCACAATTTATTTTTAGAAAATAACATAGTTTAAATATTTCCGTATTTGTAAAATCACTCAGATAGTACTTTACAGGTCCTTGTAGCGCAGTGGATAGCGTGTTGAACTTCTAATCCAAAGGTCCCGGGTTCGAATTCCAGCAAGGATGTCTTGAAGTGTTTTTTTTTGTCCCGCAATGGACTGATCATTAAGACACGGTTCCCAGCAGATCACCGAAGTCAAGCATCACTGGTTGCGGTCAGTGTGCGGGTGGGTGACCACTTGGATTAGTCTGCGTAGGGACCGAGAGTGTGCGGTATGGGTCCTCGTTAAACTGTTCTACCGTGAAATGCTCGACTTCGCGTGCAGGTCGTCGGGCTACCGAAGCGGGGGTGCCATCCCCTCTGCAGAGGATCAAAATTGTGATGTCATGTCTTCGGATCATCCTATGGGATGTTTCCCAGACCGTCGCCGATAGCCCATTGTGCAGCTCTAGTGCGACGTAAATGAATTACAACAACTACAAGTACTTTACAAAATTGGTTTAATTTAACCAATTAAACCGATAAATGAAGTACTCATGGATGTAAACATTAAAATAATTTTGTAAATACTTCATCAATTTAGACAATAAAAAAGTGCATAAAAAGATGCCAATAAGAGCCGCAATTGTTCACAAAACTTCACAAAGAATGCAAATTTTGAAATCTCGCAATTTTTGAATCAACATTGGAAATGAAAATTTAAAATTTACTGAGAACTTAAACTATGTTTCACCATAAAAAAGACAAAGTGGCAATTTTTTAAAGAACATTTCGAAGGTTTCCTTTTTTATTAAAAAAAGAAACATATAGGACTACATTTTTTACACCAGATACATGCATAAAAATAAAGGAAACGAAGGAAATAAAAAAATAAAAATATGACCACCGAAGCCGACGTCTTCAGGGGGTACCGGCCCCGGTAGCCATAAAACAAATCCATTTCTAAGCAAATGCCTAAATTAACTCCCTCAGTACCCCGATGGTTTTGTATAGAAGTCCGGGAAAAAAACATGAAATATAAATAACCAATTTAGAAAAGAAACTCAAACAAAATCATCAGAAAATAAAAACTCACTTAACCAGGTCAAACATCGAAAAAGGAAGCACTAAAAGCTAAAGAAAACAACGCCCTCTACTACACTGCGCAGATAGAAATAAAAGAAGTAAAAAAAAAAGATACGTAACAAATTAATAGAATGCTTAACTGGGGCTGCTCAGTTAAGACTTGAATTGCGCCCTGTTAAAAGAAAAAAATATATAAAAACCTAGAATTCTTCAATCATTTTCTTAATTAAAAAATTGATATTACAAAAATTAAAAGGAAAATTCTTATTACTCAAAATATTCAAAAAATTATTCACAGCTTCCCGAAAACTTTCAACATTATTGCAAATATTTTTGATCCTAACCAATTGTGAAAAACTAAAAGCATAAAAGTTTCCGTACATTAAAGTTCACGCCAGAAATATTTCAAGCGTATGCTTAACAGTTCTAAGAGCATTTAAAAGTAGAAATCAAATTAAGAAAAAAAAATTCTCAATCAGTGCGGTTATTTTATCACTTTGACCACCGGGGTAACTTTGGTCATTTTTTAAAAAAGAGTTTTGGCTATAGTAAAAAAAATTTATTTATTATCCTTTATAACAAATCATAGCTTTTAGATGGCAAGATTAAGGCAATTGTGTTTCCGTTTTGTAATAGTTATAATTTGTAAAATGACAGCTGAGCAAACAATAAGACAACCTTAAGTCATTTTGATCCACGAAGAAAATAGCTGGTAAAATTTTGTGTTTTGTGCTGCATGTTATTTGAGGTAAATTAATTAGTAAGAGGAAATTGACTGATTTGAGGGAGGTTAACTGATTGTGTGAGGAAAATCAATTATGCGAGGCAAATTAACTATGGGAGACATATTTATAATCAAATGCTCGGTGTTGTTTTACTCGGCATTTGCATGAAATAATTTTAATATCTTAGATTCCAGCAAATTTCACACATTTATTTCGCAAATTATTTTTTGAGCAGAAGTGTAAATGAAATTATATCTTTATTAATAAGTTTTATTTTCTTCATTTCATTTAGGGTGAAATGGACCCTGAATCTTTAAATAACAAACTATTTCTTAATGTTGACAAAAGTACAGAATGGAATATCTTAGAAGCTAAAGTAAGTTTCATTTAACTTAAGCAATTACGGAATATTTATTTCAAATGTAATTCTATGAAGCAATTCTGTAATTGTTGTAAAGGCATTTCTACATGCAATGAAACTATAATACGTCCAAAAAAGGAAAGAAGAAAAAAAAAACGCTGCTGAACCAAATTTTCGAAGTTAACTTATCTCTTCTCAGCGTCTTATGTTTTTTTTAAAGATCTTTAATCCTTTCCTTAATCTAAAAGTCGCGAAGGGTTTCTGTAACGAAAATAGTCGATATGTTTACTCGTGTATAGTCTCATTCGATCTAGCCTAAAATAACATAAAGAAAACAATGCCTCACTTATTTAGTTAGCAATAACAGATGTATAATTAGGTACACTTACGAATTTGTAAAAGAAACTGTTATAGTTTCTAAACTATTAGTCCCATCCACCGTCATGGAATTAGAACCATTCAATTTAGCGTGAAAAAATACATCAGTTGTTGCAGTTCATTTACGTCGCCCTAGAGCTGCACAATGGGCTATTGGCGACGGTCTGGGAAACATCCCTGAGGTTGATCCGAAGACATGACATCACAATTTTGATCCTCTGCAGAGGAGATGACATCCCAGCTTCGGTAGCCCAACGGCCCACACGCGAAGTCGAGCACTTTTCGGTAGATCAATTTAACGAGAGCCCATACCGCACACCCTCGGTTCCTACGCATACTGATCCAAGTGGTCACCCACCCGCACACTGACCGCAGCCAATGATGCTTGACTTTGGTGATCTGCTGGGAACCGTGTCTTAATGATCAGTCCACTGCGGAACTTTTTTTGTTCCAAAATGTTCAGATTATTTTTATTCAAAACTCTTTTTTTAAATTAATTTTTAAAGATCTTTTAACTATCTTTGATGATATATTAATATTCAAAATTATGAGAAAATTGTTAATGTTGAGAAAATTGTAATTGTTAATATTGTTATGTATCGGGAAATTAAAAAAATGATCGACAAATGTCCCATTCAACGCAGGAGAAGGAAAATGTAATATTGCACCCAGAGAATAATTGGTTTGAACATTGGTGTCATTCAATGAAGAATAAGAAACTCGCATTTAAAAGTAACTTTAGTTTCAATAAAGGGAAGAGGCTTTTATTAGTTTTCTATTATTGAACTAAATCGACAATGGAAACAGGTTTATGTTCTAATAATCCTTTGGATGCCCTCTTGAAAGATTTCACTTTACCTTTTCAAGTCTTTTGATGAAAATTCAGCATATACTTTATTTTATGCATCATTCTCCCCCCCCCCCTTCAAAAAAAAGAAAAGAATTTACTCTTTTTTGTGCCAATTCAATGACAATTTCTTTTTAACAATCATTCGCCTCCCTTCCCGCAGATATTAATTATTGGAAAATCAATCCATTTCTAACAATACTAAATACACTAAGCATTTTCTGTTGAATCATGGAAAATTTCGGTCCCGAGCTATTTCCATTTCTTTAATTTTAATAAATACTTTCGTTTTTATAAAAATGTTCCAATACAATTCTAGATAAGTGGGTTTTTTAAGGGACAGTGAAATATGATTGATATTTTCACTTATGTGTCGAGAAACTGAAGTAGGAATAGAATTTAAGATAAAAATAATTGTTCTATTTATCGCCAACATTTCTAACTCAGTTGATTACTTTACAACAGGGGTGTCAAACTCGCGGCCCGAGATGAACATTTTTGCGGCCCAGTCAATATATCCGATGCAAAGTAAAAATAAAATAGAATTGTTAATTAGAAAGGAAACCAGCATGTAAAATTATAATATACTTTATTTATAAACTATACGACATTTTAATTGTACTCGCGAAAATGTAAAATTCTAATTGGCTTGCGGCACCTGCCATTCCAGGGATACTGCATCGTATCAAAAATACGCAGAAAACATTTCAAATCTTAGAACAGAATTTGAAACAAAGTTTAAAGATTTTAATTCCTTGGAAGATAAATTTTGTTTGCTTTCTTCGATTTTCTCAATAAATATAGACTCAGTACCCAGTACTATGCAAATGGAAGTGATTGAGATTCAGTGCGACTCAAATTTGACAAAATTTCTCCCGAAATAGGAAAGATAGTAGCAGAGAAGAGATGTCAAATATCAAACAATAATTTTACTTTATATATGTTTATCACAATATACTATTCAAAATAAAAATATTTGTTTCAATGAACACTGATTTTTTTTTGCGGCCCACCTAAAGTTATTTAGCTCAAGTTAGCTTTTGAGTTTGACACCCCTGCTTTACAATAAGGTAAAGTATATTGATTTTAAAGCTATATGAATAATAATAAAATAGTATCATATAAAATATGCATGAAAGTGAATACAAATTTTGTCTATTAGCTAACAATATTAATGAAAAATTGTATGAAAAATGATTTTTTTAAAATGTTGTTAGCTGTTATAATGACTAAATTATAGTTGTGTGATAGATAAGAACAAATAACGAAAGCTAAATTATTGCATTAGGAAAACAATAAACGTAAAATATTTCAAAATATTTCAAATGCAATCTAGTGAAAAAAAAATTTCCATCGTCGAATTTACCTTTTTCAGATAAGACGCGTGTCCCCTAAGCCCCATTAACAGTTCTTAATAAAAATAAAATAAATCAAAAAAACTGCTAAAAATAATTTCAAAATTTTGAGACTAAATTAATATTTAGAGATCTGCTTTCAAAATATGACTCAATAGGGAGATTTGGAATATTCAGGTTAGCTTCCCCCGTACGTAACATTTTAAGTAGCGCAAGTTATGCACATGAGCAATTCTGCTATCTCCAGTGAAAAGTTATTATATTATCTAAAACTATATTTATATTTCATTATGGGAAATAGAATAGTTAAGATGATTTATAAATCATCTAGCTATTTAGCGAATGAAACAAAAATCGTGTAAATTACTAGATTTTAGAAATGAAAATAAACTTTTAAATCATAAATTTGATGTGGTGGCATGGACAAAATAATAAATTTTTTAAGGATCTTTAATGTAGCCAAAAAGAATATTCTTAACCCGACTTATGTTATATATGCATTATTTTCGATTTTAGCGACACCTGTGCTAACAAATGGTTAGCAACAATCTATGGGGTGACATGGACATAAAATTTTTTTTTTTAAAGATGTTTAATAAATATTTTTTGGCATAGATATATGTTGTCAGAAATTTTGATTCCCATCCAGTGACTTGATATTAATATCATTGTTCTCCATTGAACCGAAAAAAATATTAAAAATCATTAAAGTGTCCGTCAAATGGACCCCCTCAAATGCAGTACATAATAATAATTAGAAAGCAGAGGAGAGGGATGCCTGTTGTTACTGAAATAGTTCACATTAAGTGTAGGTCAAAAGGAATGTCATATTTGCATCACTATCGATTTTAGCGACTCCTGTGCTAACAATCTAGGGGGTGACACGGACATAAAAACAATTTTTTTAAAGATATAAATATTAATCTTTAATAGATATTTTTTTATATTTTATCGTTTCTTACGAGACACAAAAATAAAATTTTAAGAAAAAAGTATTTTGTCAAATTATTCTACCGTTTTTCCTAAAGTTGAATTTGTGAAGGTACCGCTAAACGGTACTAAATTTGGCTTGGATAGACCCCTGTACTATGACTATTAAAACAAAGTTTCAATTAGTAAACCATAATTTTAATTTAAAATTGTGATTTCTTCTCTTTTTTTCTTGATTTTTAAAATGACAAAATAAATGTAACAGATTGTGTTTATAAATGTAGACATTCATCAAAAAATAAATAAATATTTAATCTATATATTTTTATATTAAAATAATTATTTTTAATTCTATATCAAAATAGATAAGTTAAGCTAAAAGAATTTTTTTTTAAAGTTCTATGTACTCATTGGAATTTTTTTTCACAAATTTTCTTTGTAGAAAATCAGATAATGTCAAAGATACTGTAAACACATTATAACCATACTGCTAACATAACCCTACTGCAGTGTTTCCCAAAGTGTGGTACGCGTACCCCAAGGGGTACGGGAACAGTTTAGCAGGGGTACGCGTTCTTATGCGAAATATCTTGCAACAAACGAAAATTACAAAAATTTTTATTTAAAAACAAAGCTAGCCATGAAAATTTACGATTACGTATTTTTCTATTGGATATTTTTTGCAGAATTAACAGTTAATAATTAGTGGTGTCAACAGCCAGTTGTGATTTTTACTTTTTGTGCGATTTTTCATAGTAAAAAATTCATTCATTTTTTTTATTAGGGGTACTCAGCGATACGAAAAATTTAGAAAGGGTACACAAAAGTCATAAGTTTGGGAAACACTGCCCTACTGCTTCAAATAGACTTTGAAGAGAAGAATGACACTATATCAGGAGAAAAATATCTGAATTCATCAGCCTTTTTTATTTTTTTTCATTTTCTATTTTTGGCATATTAGGGTAATTTCTTTTTAATATAACCTCAAGCTTCAGAAATATACATTTTCTACCAATAAAATATAATGTAGATTTTAATTCCACGCTTTTTCATTTAAAAGGTGGAATTTTAATTAACATTATTTGCATTATTTTTTGAAAAAAATCATGTTTATTAATTACTTTCTACAGCTATGCAAGTCTATATTAAGATAGCATTAAATGTTTACTTTAATCTGTACTTTCAATCTCAAGAATCAAAACATTTATAAAAATGTAATTCCAAATGTGTTGGAATTTAACAAACACCAAGAAAGAAAGTAATTTCGTTAACTAAAATTAATTAATGCAGCAATTTATTTAAAGTAAATTTTAAAACTAAGAAAACGAAATAATAGAAGTATCAATAATTTAAAACACTGTTTTTTAACTTTTAAAATCAATATATAAATTTAAAAACAATTAGTTGATTTAAATCAATGATTTTTTTTAAAAAAATCATTTGATTTAAATCGTGATCAACAAATCCCGGTTCTTACCATAGACAAACTATATATTCTTTGACTGGGGTGCACTGTATCTGCCCTCCTTTAACTGTTCTATCGTAAAGTTCTCGATTTCACACTAAGTCTACCATATTGGGGTGGGGTGGGGGGAAGGATCAAAATCATCCTCAGGGATGTTTCCCAGATCGTCACCAGTAGCCTGTACAATTTTGCCTTGCATATTGTACAGGCATATTGCAAATATATGCCATTCCTTTTTCGGGAACGTAAGTTACCACACTAATTTTAGATTTTGACACGGTTTAAATTGAAAAGTATTAATTATTTTAATTAGATTCCTTTTGGTTTTGATTGTAATTTTAAGAAATCACTTTATGTGTATTAATTAGTATTATTTGTTTGCTTCTAAGTTCTCAGTGCAATAAAGTTTATGTGAATGTAACGTAAGTTACCGTGGCCCAGCAGCTAAAATACGCTAAAATTAGATTATTTTTTCATCCTCGAAATGAAAAATTGTGTTGCATATTTCGGTTGTTACAATACATGTCATTTAATTTTAAAATTATAATTTAATAATTGGGGAAAATGCAAGCAATTATGTATAGACGCGCATAAGGTTAATTCGCGTAACTTAGCGGAGGGGGGGGGGAAGGAATTGAATTGAAAATCTATATTTAAAAAAATAGAAAAATGTACTTGCAGATTAGATATTAAAATAAAATATTTTTACTTCACAGTAAAAAATTGCTAAAAAATGAAATTCTTGACTGCTCGTGTCAAGTCTTTATGTTACCCAAACGATTTTATTAATGGCGCTATTAACAAATAAAAATTCAATAGAGGTGGTTTATTTTCTTTAAAATCAGTTTCATTACGGTCTAAGATAGACGTTTTTACAATATAAATGGACAAATTTCAAAATTTTAGATCTATATTTGGGGAACTGAGTGCGCCATTTTGCTCCACTGTTTTGAAACCAAACCTGAGTAAATCAGTAAACGTACAGCTTCTAACCTAATTACTGAGTTGCGTACCGTGAATGTCGAAAGAATGTCGACTTTCACCGGTGAATGTCAAAAATCACATAGTCACTTTGGTGAATGTCCAAAATACTTTTTATATCCTATTTAATATTAATTTATTCGCTGATATTATAATATTTATTTGATATTTTAATATCGCTGAGGATAGATAAGCATCAGTATTAGCAGTGCTGGTTAGTATATACCGGGCATTAAACCACACAATTCCATGTTTTATAATAGGTATAGGTTTTGGTAAATTTTGAGAAATTAAGTAAAACACAAGAGGAAAAAAAACAACGAAATTTAAAAATATATGTATACATAGTTAATCTAATAACATTATCTAACATTGAATGAATTATGAAAAAGATATCCCTTTATTAAAAATTGCCTGGAACTTATTAACTCAAAAGAAAACGGTATTCAATTACAGTATTTCTTGAAAACAGTATTCGAAAGAAAGCAGGTTTAACAATGATAAATTTGTATTAATGAAGAAAAAGGAAAATTCGGAGTTAATAAGCATTCATTTATCTAAAGTTAGAGCGGAAAAAATTATCATAAATTTCTGGAGTGGGCGACGATTTTGAACTTCAACTATCGCAACGATAAAAAGAAATAAATAAAAAAAAAACAGATCGTTAAATTTTACGAACACAAACTATCGATAAAAGTTGAATAATATCAACAATCAATAAAAAAATATATTTTCCGAATAATCATTTATAATTTTCACTATCATTTCAATAAGTTCAACTTGTTTTATTCATTTTCAGCTCATGCATACTCTAATTTAGAAACTAGACGAATTCAAATATTTGATATAAATTTAAATTATTATTAATTATTACTACAACACTTAACGGGATAAAAGCAAGTGACGTAGTACGGATATCTCGATCCTGATTGGTTGCTGAAACGTGGCATTTATTTACGTTAGCAACTGTTCTTTCCATTCTATTTCGAGTTAGCCAATCCTGAAAAGTATAAAGTCTCTTAAAAATCGCATTCTATATTCTTTCACTTTATATTTCTTACTTGACACAAACACAGAAACGAAGAGCATAAACAAATTAATTATGCATCAAAGGGTACATAAAACGGTTACAATAAAGTATATTAACAAACAAAAAATCTAATTTTACTGTAAGGCATAGACGAGAAAAAATTGTATTTCAACAAAGTCAATCTGTGATATGGCATCTTTAATTAACTTCACATTAATTAACATTCTAATTAATGTGGATTAACTTAGCTCAACTTTAACATGAAATTACGGTTTGATTTCGCTGACATAGGTCATATGAGTGGGTATCCGTGACCTTATTCTTGAAGTGCAAGTACCCAATTAATATTTTTTAGATTATATAGTATAATTATACAATTACAAAATATTTCAGTCCCGCAGTGGACTGATCGATAAGACACGGTTCCCATCAGATCACCGAAGTTAAGCATCACTGACTGCGGGTGGGTGACCACTTGGATGAGTCTGCGTAGGGACCGAGGGTGTGCGGTATGGGTCCTCGTTAAACTGTTCTACCGTAAAGTGCTCGACTTCGTGTGCTGGTAGTCGGGCTACCGAAGCGGGGGTGCCATCCCCTCTACAGAGGATCAAAATTGTGATGGCATGTCTCCGGATCATCCTCAGGGATGTTTCCCAGACCGTCGCCAATAGCCCATTGTGCAGCTCTAGTGCGACGTAAATGAACTACAACAACAACCTTCTGTGTTTCTTTCTCATGTTGTCCGATCGATCACCACCGGAACACAAGTTTGTGTCATCCAATCATCGTGCGATTCTGGACAATCTGCAGAGGATCCAAAAAAGTGCTTTATCTTCCAAGAAATAATTCAATAAATGATTACTTAATGTAGATGTAGTAGTTTATTTGCATCGCGCTGTATCTTTAAAATATGCTATTTCATGATCGTCGTGGAACAGCCGAACCTACCATGAGTTTACGACCTCTGTAGCCTTGTCATTTTAAACCCAATCCAGAAGACAAGGGAACTCCAGGATCAAATATTGGGACAAATTTTGCCTTCGTGGAAAACATTTTGGTGGAACTAACCAGCATTTGCGTTACATGGAGAGGAAAACCTCCGACGGCAAGGGGACTCTAACCCATCATCCGTCTACCAGTGAGGATATTTTTACCGGGTATGGATTTGAATCAAAAAGCTATGATTGGGATTCGAACCCATGTTACTTGGTTTTAAGTGACTTCATTGGGAGTACTTTATTCCCTGTGTCACTACGGTTCCCACAATCAGAGACAATATGTAAAATATTCCTGAGAATGATCCCAAGAGGTCTGCAGAGGGTGCCCGGTAACGTGACCGTGAAGTGGAGTACTTTAAGGTCGAACAGTTAAACGAGAACCGCGTAACCTCGGTCGCTTCGCAGACTGATCAAAGTTTTCCCCCTTCCACAAACTTACCGCTGATTGTGAAACTATGTCTTACTATCCGTCCACTGTGGTACACGCTAATTTGTATAAAAAGTGTTCCGTAATAATCACCCTTAAATGCTGTTCAAAAATAAAGTAAGTACTGTTTCGAAAATTGTTCATGTAGCCCAGTGTTTCCCAAAGTGTGGTACGCGTACCTCCAGGGATACGGGAACAGTTTAGCGGGGGTACGCGTTATTATGCGAAATATCTTGCAACAAACGAAAATTTCAAAATAATTTATTTAAAAATAAAGCTAGCCATGAAAATTTTCTATTACGTATTTTTCTATTGGCTATATTTTGCTGAGTTAATAATTAGTGGTGCCAACAGCCAGTTGCGATTTTTAATTTTTGCACAAATTTTTTAGAGTAAAAGATGCATAAATTTTTTAATGAGTGCACAGCGTTACGAAAAATTTAGAAAGGGTACTCAAAAGTCATAAGTTTGGGAAACACTGATTTTAGCCTATATGTGTGTGAAAATCGGGTTATTAGTTAAAAAAAATTCCAAAAAAAAAAGGCAGCTCTCTGAAATGAAGTTTTTCCTGCGACAAGTCACAATGACTCCCTAAAATGCGTGTATTTCACATTACCTATTCCTACATTTTGTTTTTCCTTCATAAAAACAGTCTATGTAAAAAAGTAAAAATAAAAAATCTCGATGAAATTCATTAAAAAAAATAATAAAAACACGTCTCTTTCGGATTTGTTTTGCTTTGATAACCTTGAAATAAATGATTTTTATGATGCGAGATACCAAAATCACATTCAAAATGATATAAGAACTGAATATCTTGAACTCAAAATCGAAGAAATTATACAACATTTATCAAAATAAGCTAAACAACAACAAAATCGAAATCTGTCTTTAGAAAACTTTTTGAAGAAAGATTGTTGCGGATCAGAGATTCATTATCAAACAGCCACAAAATCCGGAATTTGGAGCAGTCGTTGCTTTGAGAAATCCTCGGTGGTAGATGACTAATCATGGGTAAGAATCTCTTTGTCGCCAGAATAACCGTTTCGTGGTTTTTCTCTCCATGTAACGCAAATGCGGATTAGTTCCATCAAAAAGTCCTCCACGAAGGCAAATTTCTCACTATACTTGATCCCTTGTCTTCTGGATTGGGTTCAAAAATCAAAGTCTACGGAGTTGAACATTGGTAGTAATGAATTCAAAATTTAGTCAGCAGTTCAATGACGGTTGTAAGATAAAATCATTTCACTTTATTTTTTATGATATAACCGTCGTTGAACAGCAGACCCAAATTTTTGTGTCTACGAATACAAATGTTTAACTCTGTCATTTTGAATCCAATCCAGAAGACAAGGGAACTCCGGGATCAAGTATAGTGAGGAATTTGCCTTCGTAGAGGACTTTTTGATGGAACTAACCCTTATTTGCGTTACTTGGGGAGGAAGATCACGAGAACCTCTACACTTAGCCTGACGGCAAGGGAACTCTAAACCATGATCCATCTACCACTGTTCTGTATAATTAACAATATTTTTTACTGAAAATACTATTAAGAAATAAGAAAAGTTTGGGAGTCCGTACAAGCTCGAGTTGGGGTTCTGGGAACGAATACCCTCCTGTAAATCAGTGCCTGTTAGATAGTATAATGTATAATTTCTTTCTGTTAAGCCTAGTTTGCATTCGTCTTGAAATTCTCTCAGTGCTATATGTTACGCGGATGTTCGATTTACATTTAAATTTTTTTACGAATTAGTGTATAAATGCATTTTAAATTAATGATTTAAACCTTATATTGTATTGTAATTATAACTTTAGAGACTCTTATGTGCATCTTATCTTACGGTAATTAAAAATTTTAATGTTACTGAATAACAAAAATGGTGACAACTACTTTGCACTAAGTATTCTGAATAGCATGTTGTATTTTATAATTAGTCATCAGTATGTTAAATCTGTATCTTTATTAAAACATATCTCCTTTAACCATGAACTCAATAAATTAAATTTCTAACAAATCTGGTTAAAGTTCTCCAATTACCGGTCTAACCATGCGAATGTTTCATAGTTTTCTTCTCCCTGTATCGCAAATACACATTAATTTCATTTCAGGAAAGAAAATCTGCATTTTTTTGCATGAACTAGCACATAAAATATCTTTTGAATTTTCAAAATTAATTCGATTTTGAGGTAGAATCGTAACATTAGGGACAACAAAACCGATATATGAATTTTCTGTTCAGCATCGGTAATATGATATGCTCACAAAGTACATAAAAATTCAAGAAATTGTACTCAGTGGCGAATCCAGCGAATAGTGGTCATGACCCACCCCCCTCAAAAAAAATTGGAGAAAAAAAAATAATATTTTTTTTTAATAGTTTACAAAAGAAATAAAATATTTTAAAAATTACAATAAATATTAATTATAAATGGACTCTCATCATTAAACATTTATCGAGAAATTGATTTGGATGTTAAAAAAATCATTGACAGATTTGCCAAAGCTTCTAAAAAACGCATTACATTTATTATTTAAAGATTTTGTATACTTGAATTGTTTATGTATTGTTCTATTGTTCATTATGAAAAGAATAAATGACAGTAATAAACCAAGCTTTTTTTTTTCAAAAAAAAATATATATAATTTTTTTTTCCTTTTATGAAACAAATTAATTGTGGGGGGGGGGGAGAGAATCTGAGTCTATGACCCCCCCCCCCCGGAAAAATTTCTGAAACTGCCCCTGATTGTACTAAAGTATATCTCATGACTCGATAATTACGTTTGTAGTCATCGGGTGATTAAAAATTAAATCCTGATACTTAAAATACTTTTCATTCAATATTACTGTCTTTTTATTGAACTCTTTTAAAAATATCCTTCATTTAACAGACGCTACGTTATTGAATGCTATGGAAAAGTTAAGTAAAATGAAAAATGAATTAAGTATAAAGTTCCCAATTAGCAGAACTCTCAACTTCAACTAAGTTTTACGTCAATCATTATAAATTCAAACATTCATCACATTTTTTTTAGATTCATTTTTTAAAATTTAGTTTTAAAATAAAACTAAAACTAAATAGACGTTCATATTTATGTAGGTGCGTTGTAAATTTCTTTCAAACTAAACCTTTCAAAATATTTTTTCTATAGAAAATTATAAAAATTTATATTATTTTAACCTATCGGGACATAAATCCGTGTTTTAACCAGAAATAAAATTTTTACCGGGTACCAGGAACCGACCTGGAAAAAGATGTAATTTTCAACGGAGCCAGGATAGCCTGGTTGGTTAGTCGTTAGGCCCATGTCCGAGAAGTGGTGAGTCCGATCTCCACCAGCTGAAGACTCTCCGCGTACAAAATAGTGACTGGTGCACTTTAAATCTGTTTGGGTCACAAAGTCCTCCAAGTCGCCATAACAAATAAATACCTCTGTGATAACTAAAACAGAGTTCGATCGTGCTGTAGTTCAGGTCAAAATTACGATCTATGGATATTGTGTAAATATGTTCGTCCTATAAAACGGGATGTGACGTATGCATGTTGTCTCCGAATCACCCTCAGTGATGTTTCCCAGTCCATCGCTTATAGTCCATCGTGCAGCTCTTGTGCGACATGAATGAAAGTACTATCAAATGGTATACTGTACTCTTACATATCAAAATTTTAGGACTCAGTACACCCATACTTTAATAATCTTTTACATAATTTTCCTCATTCTTTGATTGACTTATTATTCGATTGACTTATAATTCTTGGTCAAATTAAGGAATAGATACTTCCCTGTTGGTGTGGAGAGTAGAGGCTTCATTCACAACGCCCAGGAGCGGGGTTCGATGCATAGTACAGAACAGCTGTCTGGTTTAATTGTTCGAAATCGAGTCTAATGTAACGGGTATATAACGGAATCTTATGTAATGTTTATGAAAATCGCAGCAATTTCAAAGTCAGAAAAAATTCACGCATGGTCTGGGAGCATTGTGAGGTGTCCGGATAATTTCTATCACCATTTATTGTCCCATCTAAATAGTGATAGTATAGTGTGTTCAAGCATTTGCACCAGATCATTAAGTCATTAGTGTAGGGCCTGGATAGCGTGGTTGCCCCGCCAGCCGAAGACTTTCCGTGTAGTAAATGGTGATAGGTGCAATTTAAATCTGTCGAGTCCCAAAGTCCTCCATGTTTCCGTAACAAATCATACCTCTGGGAGTACTGATCCAAGAGTTTCCTGGTCTTTTGAATTGGTTCAAATTTACAAGGCTGCGGACATTATCAGTCTTGAACCTAAAATTGGGGCGGCTGTTCAACGTCGATAATAAAAAGTTATTAGTGCAGCTCTAGTTCGACATTAACAACCAAATAAATCAAACAGCATAAATTATAGAGTTGTATTACAAGCCGCCTTCAAGGGGGGAATCGAACTTCTTATACCAAATAGCTTACGAGCGTTTGACGTAAGGACAATAATACTTTGTATTATAATACAACAATACGGCGACTTAAAAGGACCTTGTCCAATTGAAAAGTAACAAAAACTATTAAAACATGCCACAAAGAAAAGATGAAATATACAGTAGTGGTTTCTAATTTCTTTTAGCGGAACCACGACTTATAAAAAACGTTCATAAACATGTGTAAATATGCTACAAAAATTATAAATTAATTCAGAAATATTTCACGTGAATAAAATTTTTTCATTGTTTCATCAATAAGTCTTTAAAATTAAGATTTATGTAGGCAGTTTAATTTGCAGCGATTGCGTTTTTGCTGTGTATGTTAAGTTGAGTAGTTTTTGTCGTATAAGATGAGATTGAATAAAATAAGCTCAATTATGGTTTTAAAAAAGAACTGTAATAAACTGCAAGACAGTATTTTAGCAGGGCTAAAGAGAAAATAAGGTGCATTCTTTACTCAAAGCTGAAGCTAAGATTCCCCACCTCATGACGTCACGCCGCAATTAGTTCTCGAAAATCACAACTAAAGGATATGAAAACTTTGTTGTTTATATTTTCTGTAAAAAATAAGCCGAATGTTCGACTGATAGTAGCTATCAAACTTTACTCTGCTAACAAATTATTTCTGTTCAAAAATATAGTGTTCATACATTTTCTTACAGTCTTAAAAAATAACATTTTAAAGTTCGAAAACATTTCTCAATAGTGGTCATCGTTTCATTATCGTTTTCTAATTTCAACTTTTAACTTTTGCTGTCAAATAAAACAAAGCATATAAAGGCACTTTCATAGTTACATATTGTTTAATAGCAATAGTTTATTAATTGAGATATCATTTAAATTACATTGCTTAAATTACACTTTTTTATACTTCATTATCATTAAGTAACAAAATCTTTAAATGCTGACTACTAAAAAAATAATCTTTGAGCATATAATAATAAAAATAAATATTTAAAATTAAGGAGTTATGATTAATACACAAATATTGTGAATAATGTGTTAAAAAATACATTCATTATGAAATTGAAAAATTTGTTAAGTATTATTAAATTCAGTATTTTCTTTTGTTTGTACATTTCCCCCCCTTTTTTTTCTGTTTTGAGTTACGAGACGGTATCTATTTCAATGACTCATAAAAATTCGTCAACAGTCTAAACGAAAAACAATGCTTTTTTTTCACAGAAATTCTTCCAGTACATTTGATTATTCATTTGATGTCAGCTTTTGAGTTAAAACATGAAAAATTACTTTCTCATTTTGTGTTTTATAATAATTCTTGCCCCCGTAGCGACAGGACGACATTGTCGCAGAACGTTACAAAGTTCTTATAGATGAATTTTTCCTTTGGGAAATAAAAAAATTTGGTTTTCTTTTCTGCAGAAATTTTTGAAAGATTTTATCTTTTCTCCAGATTCAGAAAATGCCTTTCTCGCTCATCGTAGTGGTAAAAAAAAGCTTGTGTTTTTTTTCTCATTTGAGAATAATGAAAAATAAAGAATAATAATGTAAAAAATTTGGTTTTATTTTCTGAAGAAATTTTTCTTCCATTTTTTATGCAGTTATTACTATTGATTTGCGCATAGCTTTTTAAATCCGATATTATTTATTACAACAACTGAATCTCGAACTTCAATGAGAGAAATACTGATGCAAACATTTGTAATTTTATAATTTTCTTAGAAATTTGTTCAATGTATTATTATTAGAAAAATATATATTTTTTAATTCGTTATTTCTTTTTTGTTACAATTTTTAACAAATTCCATAAAAAACATTAATATTAAACAAATAAGGTATTATTGGTTGGATATAACCTATAACAGGTTTCTGAAACCATTAAAGGTTAAAAAAAATGTCCCAGCTCACGGAACTCCTGTGTAATTTCAGTTGCTCAGCTCAAGAAGTTTTCGACCGATTTTGTTCAATTTTTTTGAATTTTTCCATTTAAAGTGACATATTTTAGAAGTTATGTAAAAGTTTTTAACTTAACAATTTGAAGTTTTTTTTTACTATTATTAAATAAAATAATAATTAATGCGAAATACTTGTGAAAAATTATGTGTAGTTTTTAACTGTAATTGGTTAAAAGAATTTTAGTATTGTGTGAAAAAAAATGTCCGTTCGTTTAAATAGTTCTTGAGATATGACGAAATACGCAAAAAGTTAAATTAACATTAAAGAGTGTAAACTTTCTCGCCCGTTCTCTAGACCAAACTATATTTTGAAAACCAGATTATTTTGTGAAACGATTGGAACTTGTATTTTCCCTCATTCTGCATAAAGTTCTCGAGAACATCCGAGCATCTTAGTTAGTCGGAAAATGGAGGAAATTTTATTGATAATAAACTCATTTTAGTCATAAAATATAGACAGGAAACGAATCAAACTAGGATAAAGTAAGGTGCTCTGAATGACATTTAAGTGCTGTTGTCAATCGGAAAGTTTACGAAACTTTTGATCTTAACTTTCTATCTTGACAGACACGGAAACCAGTTAATTAAAAGGTAGTAACAAAATGATTCTGTAAAAAGTAACTTCAAAGAAATTTAGATCAAAATCAAACAGTTTCTGGCCAAATTATTAGATTCACTACAAGATTCTAAGTAAAATCTTAATTATCAAATGATACTATACAGCTTTATTGCTTTTACAACACTGAAACCGGTTTACTTTCGTGTATCAATTGGTGACATTGTAATGCGTTGAAAATAAATACAAAATGGGAGTATATAAAAATATCCTGAATAAAAACTCATTACATGTATGTTTAAATATAAAAGTATTCCATAGTGCAAAAAATGCAATTAATCAAACACTACAGTGGGCCTAATCATTTGGTCTGATTGTTATAGTGTAAAAATATAATACTTGATAAAATAATTATTCTATATTTATATAATATATCGTCTCATTTATCGAACATATATTAAAAATCGGTCCCGCAGTGGACTGATCGTTAAGACACGGTTCCCAGCAGATCACCGAAGTCAAGCATAACTGGCTACGGTCAGTGTGCGGGTGGGTGACCACTTGGATCAGTCTGCGTAGGGACAGAGGGTGTGCGGTATTGGTCCTCGTTAAACTGTGCTACCGTAAAGCGCTCGACTTCACGCGCAGGTCGTCGGGCTACCGAAGCGGGGGTGCCATCCCCTCCGCAGAGGATCAAAATTGTGATGGCGGGTCTTCGGATCATCCTCCGGGATGTTTCCCAGACCGTCGCCAATAGCCCATTGTGCAGCTCTAGTGCGACGTAAATTAACAACAACAACAACAACAAATATTAAAAATCGTCTAATTTAACCAATTGATACACTAATGTAAACAAGTTCAAACCGGTTTCAGTCGCATTAAAATATTAATGCTGTATAGTATCTCATGATAATTAAGATTTTGTATCGAATAATTTGGACAGGGATTGTAGATTTGAAAAGAAATTTAGATATTGTTTTGCTCGAAACACCAGTTTAAGAATTCGAGATAAAAAATAACTATTTCGAAAATCGTAAACCAATACAAAATCCTTTGTTTCAATAAGATACATTATGCTTTCGACTACATAATTGAAATTGGAAATAAAATGTTTCGTTTCTAGGTCTGATCTTTGTCAGTATTTTTTAAAATAACAAAGCATTTTCTACACATTTTAATACTCTTTAGGAAAATCAAAATGTAAAAATTGTCAGTATCATTAAATTCAAGTTTTATTAATCGAGGATTTTAAATTGGCGACTTTAGATTGGAACATTGCAAATGTGAAATAACATTATTAAGATTATAGCAACCCTGGAAAACCAAAACGGAATTGAAATATTTCTTTAGAAAATCTCATTCACTTCGATAAATGCTAGTATAAAAATGTTAAATCTGCGTTTATCACTTTAAGTTTTTTTAAGCTGTCTGCAAGAGCTTATATTTTTAGAAAATTGAAAGTAATAGTTAGGATATAACAGGTAAGTTTCAATTTTCTTAGCTATATATAATATAGCATTTTTTGTTTCCTATTTGTTTTTTCTTTTCATTTATTTTATAACTTTTCCTAGATTTGTGATTTGTTTTTTTTTATTAGTTTTTTCTTTAACAGTGTTTTTTTTTTATAAATTGCAACAAAATTTAATGGAAGTTGAATAGTTATCGTTCATTAGTGATTATTGAATGGTTATTACTGCATGATTATCACGTATTAACTGATGCAAAGTTATTCAATCTTATATAGGTTATTTCAGGAAGATTAATTCATTAAAATGTTAAAATTTATATAACTTAAAAAAAATTACTCGTAATTTCAGAACA
This sequence comes from Parasteatoda tepidariorum, assembly GCF_982258835.1. NCBI lineage: Eukaryota > Metazoa > Arthropoda > Arachnida > Araneae > Theridiidae > Parasteatoda > Parasteatoda tepidariorum. The sequence goes on along the minus strand of NC_141765.1, from coordinate 96,089,858 downwards.
AGATAATTACAGAACAAGGAATTATGTTCTTTAAAAATTGTATGAATTGGTGACAAATACATAATTCATCAATTAGTTACAGAAGTGCAAATAGTTTATATGCAGTATTATTATATGAACTCAAAATGTAATATTTATTGTGATTTTAATAGTTTTGAATCTTTTTAACTTCCCAATTTTAAGTTCTCAAAATTTCATAGTTTTTAAAATAGCTCATTTCAATATTAGTCAATATATTTTAAAATAGATAAAAACATAATAAATTAAATCTAGAGCCATTTACGGCTGTCAACTCCGCACCGGTGAAATAAAAACCCAACCCTAAGTATAATGGAACAAATTAACTTTCTAAAAGACCCTATTGATGAAACTAACCAGGATATGCTTTACAACGGGAAGAAAATCACGAAAAGCGGCAATAAAATAAAATCCATTTAACACTAATGATATTTAACACTGCTGTCTATTGTATTACATTGAAGCGAAAACTGCGGAAACCGCTTACGGTTAACCCGATGCCAAAGTGATTTTAACCTTAACGGTATACCTTTGAAGTTATTATACCTCAGCACCGTAGTTGTTGCGACTATATTAGCTATTATAGTATGGAGAGCTATATAATAGCTCATAATTATATATAGCATTTATATAATATGTAGCCTTATATTACAGACCATATAATTTGTGGCCCTTTATAATTAATAACATTCTCCCCCTCTCTGCAGGCAATATAAAATGTGGCTCTATGCAATATTCGGTCCAATATATGTGTCCTACACTACAGACAACGTAGCATTATATACCAAATTTAACCATCAATATGCAAATTAATGAGTGCAGACGATATTTTAAGTTAGGAAATCATACTCAAAAAAGTTCTTTTCCTGAATAAACGCACCTTATTTTTATGGATTCTGAGATTTTTGATCCTTAAGGTATGGGGATAGCCGCAATCTGAAAAACAAAAATATTTCTCAATCGTTTGAACCAGAGAGCGGTCAAAAGTTTGAATATCTTTGCGTTAATTTTAATTACTTTGCCATATTCTGATAACATATTAAGCTAATCGAATTATTTCATTACTCAAAAACTGTGAAACTAATTTTATTCACCTTATGTGTTTTGACATCAAAAATTACAGTCATTAAACATCAAAATCATTCGACATCAAAAATTACAAATTTGTGTCATTTTTTGACTATTATTATATAAAATAATAAAAAAAAGCGTAACAAAGTTATTTTTGCTTGGACTTCCTAGATTAAAACAATTTAATATTTGAGTTCAAACGCTTTTCAATTAGCTTAAAAAATCTCGAGATGCCGAGAAATGCGTAAAATAAACATGAAGGAATATAACTTTCGGCCCTGCTCCTGCTTTTAGGATCAAAATATATTTTGAAATATTTGGAGCATGCATTGTCATTATTTATAAAGCTCAAGATAACATTTGAGCACATTAGTTAGTTGGAAACAAGTTGAAATTTCTATTGACGATAAATTCAGTTTGGTCTTAAAATGACGATGAATTTTATCCATTGAAATAGCATAACGATTCAAACTAGCATAAGGTGTGGCGCTACGAATGAGATTTGAGCAGTCTAGTCAGACGGAAATGAGACAAATTTTTAAAGTTAACTAAAACGTAGTGACAAAATCATGGTGTAAAAAAAAACTTAGAAAGAAATTTTGATATTTTTTGTTTAATTGAAAAACAAGGGTTTAAAAATTTAAATAAATAAAACTATTTTGAAAATCATAACCAATTTAAAATAATCTGTTTTAATAAAATACATCATTATGTTTTTGACTATACGATTTAAATGCGTAATAAATTATTTCGTTCTCGTATCTAGTTCTGATTTTTGTCAGTATTTTTAAAACTGTAAAGAACTTCGCAACTTTTTTAAAGATACTTAAAGAAAATCTGGATATCAAAATTCGACGTAACATTTACTTCTAACTTTTTTTAATCATCGAATATTAAATTGGCGACTTTAGTTCGGAGCATTCCCAATAGCAAATTAGGGGGAAACAGTTCAAGATTATAACAACCCTAGAAAACCAAAGTAGTATTGTCTCTCTTCTATTGGATTATGGTTAATTCGAATTCTATGCATTCTAGTTTTGAAATTTTATTCTCTTTCTATTTCAGTTTTCTTGTTGTCTTTTGTTACTTAAGCTTGGATTACTTACTACTTGGATAACTTAATACTTGGATAACTAAAGCGTGGATTGCTTGTTTTATCTTTCATTTCAATGTAAGTAATCTTTTATTTTTAATTTTCTGTATTAACCTATTTATAACTAATATTTTTTTTACTATTATTTATTTAATGTTATTTTTACGATAATTTGTTCTGTTTTTATGTTTGTGTTAACAGGGGTCTATTTAGAAGAAATTTGGGTCCGTTAACGGACCCTTCACAAAATATCTTTTCATAAAAACGGACCCTTCACAAAATAATTTATCTTTAAATCGGACCCTTCGCAAATTTGTTTTATCTTCATTATTGTTTTGTTAATCGAATAAACCCTTCCCAGGAAGTGGGGGGGGGGGGATAAAGACAGATGTAAACGGAACTAAATTTTGTCTTCGGCAGACGTTTCTTCCTTTATTCGTCGGAAATGAATATTCTGCTTTCAGCAGTATAAGGCTAAATACCAAATATTTGTATGTTGCATCGTTAATTTAGTAGCTGTATTTGCTGTTTATTTTTTAAAATATAATTTTTTTAAATTATAATTTTACAGTGTTGAGCATAATCTCTTGTATGTCTTTGCAATTAAAAAACTCCTTGAAAAAGTTTTTTTTGCAATAACGGACCCTATTTTCACAAATTCACAAAAGCGGACCCTGGTTGAAAGAATGGGACTTAACGTTATTTTATATTCACAAATTAGGAGTAATTTTTTTCACAATTTTACAAAAACGGACCTTTCACAAAATGTCTGGACAGACCCCTGGTTAACTTAAGCCTGTTTTTAAAAAGCTATTTTAATCTTAAAGCTTTTAAAAACATTGAGCATATTTTTTTCTTTATAAAGAAATACGTTTTGAGTTTTTCGTGATCACTGCATCTTTAAATGCTGTGATATATGTGATAATTGAATTTTTTAGATTACGAGTGTTTATTTTCTGGCGAAAAAATATTTCCACCGTTCCTAGTTACACCAGTTAGTTATATATTTGTTATTAATTTCCTTCATTGCTTTTAAATATTTTTTTACACCAGAATCAGTTTATGTCAAGGTTACCGAATGCGGGTTTGCTATCACAAGCAGTGGCGTACGCACAATTTTTTCAAGGGGGGTGTTCATAATTTTCTGAAACTACTAAAAGAAATTCGAATCTGTTAAAAATCACTATTATTTCCCTAATTTAGACAGCTAGACAATTTTGACTTTTCATTTAGACAACATTGTTTAGTTAAATTTTGATTTGATTTTTTAAGTTTAAGAACATAATGTAATATTTTCTGAAAAAAGTTTAATGTCATATGGGTGGAAAGTAACACTTTGAGGGCCACTTTCACATTCATCAGATTTTGTTATGCTAGAAACGTTTTCTTCAACGGAAGTATCACATTTCTGTACAACAGAAAAACTTACATTGGTACTAGATGCTGTCACTTCACTAATTTCAGATCGTGATTTTTTCTCAAAATAATTAAAAATTGCTAAGTTCTGGCGTTAAAAATTTTTAAATCCTAAAGATCCAAGAACAGCAAATATATGTATGTATTGGCACAGAAATATCCGCTATGCTACGATCTCAAAGTTTCGAGCTGGAATGAATAACTTCAACGAGCACAGTATCTCTGGTATTGTTACTGATTTCTTCACTAGTCGAAATACTGGCGACGACGGGTTCGGCGATTGAATGAACTTTTTGTTAAGACAAGACAAAACAAAACAGATTTAGCGACAAGCTCCGAAAGACAAGCGGCAGAGATAACTCTTCGTCTGACTAACTAACTCCACTGTACTCCATTCCCCCTTTTATATAATTTTTCACCCCGTCTCCAAAATTCTCGAATTGTCTCAAAGACGTCGCGAATGACAGCCAGTCTCGAGAACTATACTGGCAGGACAGAAAGGAACCAGTCCATAACAGTATCACGTGAATTTGGTTTCAAAAGTATAGTAAATGTTTTTTCAGTATTCTGAGAAATACCGGGAGAAAAAAAAAAGTAGGCATAAGGTTAATAAAAGTTTAACAGTCTTAAAAAATAAAAGCTCGCATAATTTCTACTAAAATTTTTATTTTTGCCATTTTGTCAAACCCCTAAACCCCTCCCTTGCGTACGCCACTGATCACAAGTACACAGTAGCGTTTGGGTTCTGCGCAGTGTTGCTACTTCAAACTTTTATGTTATTTTAAGCTTAATATTGCATCAAATTTAATTAAGAATTTAAAAATTTTGCCATATTTAATGATATTTTTTGTCCTTTTTCGCCATATCTAATAATACTTATTAAATAATACTTAAGCGAATAAAAAAAATTTGAACTTATTAAATTCGTTTACACAAATTAATCTTGTTATTAATTATCTCGTTAAAAACACTGATAAAAATTCTATTGTTTAAACGGTTTTTTCTTCATTTATTTATTTTGAGTTTAATGCAATTTAATAATTTTTCCTATTTTACTTATTGGTCGTTTTAAAAAAAAGATCAGGTTTTATAACTAACCAGTCATGATGAAAAAAATAAAAAATCTATAAAAATTGCTATAGAAAATTACATCTCCTGGGATGCTAAGTTAAAAGTTATTGCTGAAAAAAAATGGAGCACAATTAGCACTACAAGGGTGCAACAAAATACCAGTTTGTTTGATACGAATTCCGCATTCGGCTCGTGCTGACGTAAAATATCCTCAGTGGAAAAATCCGAGCATGTTTAAAGTCCCTTTGCCGTCAGGCTGACCTTGGGAGATTTTCGTGGTTCAATACTTGACCAAGGAGTTTCCTGACCTTCTGAATTAAGTTTGAAATAAAAAAGCTAAACCGTTGAACATCGATAGTTGTAAACTCAAAATTGAGCCAGCTGTTCAACGCGAGTGATTACAGCTAAGTTTGAGTTGCTAAGGGTATGAATTGTTTTCATCCCACTGGAGGCGACCATGCTTCGAATCATATGGTTGATACAAATTATGCTCCCGGCTCGCACCGACCACAGTACTGACGTAAAATGTCATCAGTGGTAGACAGACGAATTGTGGGATAGAATCACCTTATCGTTGGGCTAACCATGGGAGGTTTCCTCTCCATAAAACGCAAATGCGTTTTAGTTGCATCAAAAAGTACTCCACGAAGGCTAGTTTGTCCCAGGTGTATTGTAGGAGTTTTCTTGTCTTCTGGGTCGAGTTTAAAATTAAAATTCTATAGAGTTAAATATTGATAGTCTTAAACTCAGAATTTCGCCATCTGGTCACCTCTAGTTAAAAAATTACAGCAGAGTTAGGAAAATGAGAAAGTAACATCGTCTTTGATGCAGGTGGTTTGATTAGTTGTTTTGATTTTGTATAAATATTATCTCTTGTTTGAAAGTTTATCAATAGTTTTTAAATACACATTCTAATAGGTTGATAAAAATAGAGAATTTATCGAGGGTTCCTTGGGAATGTTAGAGAGTTGTGACTTTTCCGTTAACCACCATTAACTTTTAAAATCTGAATTTTTAGATCTAATCAATTATTTGTTTTGTAATAATTTGGTTGCTATCGCTGTAAGAAAATTAATAGAAGTTTAATGCCAATGCAAAAAAAGGGCAAATATTTAAAAAAATATATATATAATCTTTCTAATAACAATATATTTAACTAAATTATAAAAAGGCATACGTTTATAATAAAATGATGATTTCCCTGATTAAAAACTTGGCTTTACTCAAAAACTTCATAGCGACTGTTATTCCTACTCTAAGGTTATTCCAACTTGTATATTTTTGAAGCGAATGAAATTTCTAAGCAAGCCATTTGGATAAGGGATTATTTATTCATGATGTGGCTTATTTTACTAATTTTCAATTTATGTAGGATACACAAAAACAGATATCTCGGCTAGATATAGTTCTATAAGTGCGAAATTAACCAACGGGCATAGAACTAAATTTTAGATTATTAATGATAAAACGAGGAAAAAATTTCATTTATCTCATGAAATTTTATCAACGTTCTCTTAAGAAATTTTATCAAAATTATTTTGTCTTTTATTTGGGTATAAAATCGGGTTTTCATAGTAAAAAGAAATTGGGAACTAATGGTCTGTTTAATATCACGTTTTTTTATTTTGTCTTCTTCTTCCTGGACATTTAAAAAAAGCATGGTTTAAAATGGAAATTTATTTTAAATAGAATTTTATAATTTCTATGTATAATTCTTTTAGTGTTTCAAACATTTTTTACAGGGTGCGTAGCGTTTTTAAAAAGTGCATAATGGTACTTATTTTTAAGTTAAGTTTTTTAAAAGCCCTTAAACGTTCTTTTTTATTCGGTGTTTGTAAAAAAGTGCTGAATTTTCTATCTTTTAAAAAGAGATTTTTTCTTCGCCTTCTCAATTGTCGTTCTAAATTACAAAAAAAATGCATGATTTTCACAGTTTTCTTTGCAATATTTATCAGAAACTAGTTATTTTATCATGAATATGTAAAGGTTTTGAAAATGTTATTGAAATTTATTGATTTTATGTTTACAAATTGAGAACTTTAAACTATGGAAAAAATAATTTATTTCTGCACAGATTCTAATTATGATTTTTTTTGGAAAGTGATTAAAAATATTTTTTTGAGTGCTTAAAAAGTACTTAAAAGGTGTTTAATTTTTGTTGAAAAATCTGGCTAAGCACCCTGTTTTAACTTGACAAGTATGTAATTGATTTTTAAAAGTTTTTTTTAATGTTCATTTTGAATAGCTGAAAATTGAGATAAAGAGTTTGTGCTTTTTTCGATGTAAATCGGATTTTTTTTTATTTAAATCAGATTTTTTTTTATTCAAACACATTGTAAGAACTTTAATTTATGATTAAAAATACTTTATAAATGTTAAACAAAATTAAATTAATATTAAAACAATATTATAACAATATTTTAGACTCTCTTACTCACTAATATAATTTTTCATTATAATACATAGCAACCATTTTGAAACAAATGCATAATTGAAATTTGAAGACTGGATGAAATAGAGAATTTAACGAAATAGGTCTATCTAGGTTTTTCTGAGAGGTATTTATTTTGTGAAAATTTAGACATAATTTGTGAAAATTAAAAATAATATTAAAAAATCAGCACAAAAATATGGATTTATTCGTTTTTCGCGAAACATAAAAATAAAATTTAAAAAAAAAAGTTTTTTGTGAAACTATTATTTTTCCTAAAGTTGAATTTGTGAAGGTACCCCATAATTTTAATTTAAAATTGCGTTTTTTTTCTTGATTTTTAAGATGACAAAATAAATGTAACAGATTGTTTCGATAAATGTAGTCATTCATCCAAAAATAAATAAATATTTAATCTATATATTTTTATATTAAAATATTCATTTTTAATTCTATATCAAAATAAATAGATCAGCTAAAAAAATTTTTATAAAATCTATGCACTCATTTAAAATTTTTTTCACAAAATTTCTTTATAGAAAATCTGATAATGTCAAAGATACTGTAAACATATAATGAGAAAAAAATACCAGTTAATAACTCTACTGCTTCAAATAGACTTTGAATGGGAAGAATGACACTATATCAGGAAAAAATATCTGAATTCATTAGCCTTTTTTTTCTTTCTATTTTTGGCATATTAGTGTAATTTCTTTTTAACACAACCTCAAGCTTTAGAAATATACATTTTCCACGAATAAAATATAACGTAGATTTTAATTCCATGCTGTTTTAATCAAAAGATAGAATTTTACTTAAGATTATTTGTATTTTTTCATGTCTATTAATTACTTTCTATAGCTATGCAAGTCTATATTAAGACAGCATTAGGTGTGTACTTTCAATCTCAAGAATCAAACGATTTTTAAAAATGTAATTTCAAATGTGTTGGAATTTATCACACACCAAGAAAGTAATTTCGTTTACTAAAATTAAACACAGCAATTTATTTAAAATAAATTTTGAAACTAAGAAAATAAAATAATACAGGTATCAATAATTTAAAACACTGTTTTTTAACTTTTAAAATCAATATATATATTTAAAAAAATCAGTTGATTTAAATCATGATTTAAATCGTGATTTAAATCAAGTTGATTTAAATCAACGAACCCTTATTAAGACCACTTATCATTTCTTAATTTATTTTTTTACTTAAAAGAATTTTCCAATTCATAAATTTAGACATGAGTTTAATTTTAAGCAAACTTTAAGTTGAATTTTAGTTTCTTTCTGTTTTGGAGTTTTCTTTGGAGTTTTCTTTTCTCATGGTGGATCAAAACAGAGGTTTATGCTACTTGTTTTAGAATGGAAAAAACATATAAGCGAATGAAAAAGGCAGAAAAGATAGTCATTTTTTAAACATTAATAGCACACTTGTTCGTTCATAGTGTTACAGAAGATTGTAAAGTCAGCTAAATAAAATTAATCAAAGTGAAAATCTCCCCCCCCCCCGATTGAACTAATAAAACAAGATTTTATATTACAACTTTGAACACACGTCCCAATTGTAAGTTTGCGACTATCAATTTTCACTTGCAATTTTGATCACAACACAGACAATAAGGAATCTCCTGAATCAAGCATTAGAACAAACTAGCCTTCGTTTAGGACTTTTTAATTGAACTCAGTGCAGAATGCACATGCAGAAGTTACATGAAGTGCATTTGCGTTACATGGAGAGAAAAAACAATGAAAACCTCCTAAGGTTAGCCCAACAGCATGGGTGGATATTCTATTCCCATGATCCATCTATCACAGAGGATATTTTACGTCTGTACGGTGTGTAATGTTCCATCTAGTTCACATAATAACATGTCAAATGCCGAGATAAGTTTCTTTTGATTAAAATGGTAGTAATTATGAAAAATTTAGTCAAGAAGAACGCGTAAAATTCCTTAAATTTATATTATTTAAAAAAAAAAACTCGTGGAAATAAAAAAGCTGGTGTTGTGCGCTATCGGAAATAAGAAAGAAAAACAGCTTGCTTATTAGCATGTATTTGTTGAGGACATTTTTTGTTTCTCCATATTTCTGCTTTATTTATTTGCCTAGCACACTTCAGTTTTTGTCTGTATTAAAGATGTTTATACTCCATTGCTAGTTAAGGAAAGACCATTGCTGTATAGGATTTAAGTAATCATCCGCGACTGTGTTTAGTTTTGTTTTATTTAGCTATCAAATTATACAAGTTATGCTTTCAAAACAAAATGAAAGCTTTTAAAAGTTAAACACGTCCGACAGAAATGTAATTCTTGCTATCTTTTACGATATATATCCCAGAATTATTAAGAAAGGTTACCATTTGATTGTCTTACTGGAATCCTAGACTTGGTAACATATTTTTATAAATAAGGGGAACATTCTGACTTGGAAAAGAAACAACCATATGACGTTTCAAGAGCATTGAATTTGATTGGACCACTAAAAATGGCGCATCTTATGCTGGCAAATCAAATTACCCTTAACAAATGAAATACGAGATAAAGAATTTTTACTTTTGTTTCGCTGTTAAAGAATTTCGTCTGCAATAAACAATATTTGTTATTTTTTTATGAGTTTCTTTAAATGAGATCAGAATGGCGTAGATTTGTTACGATTTTCAGATACCATTTTTATTAATTCTTTATACTTGTTAATTCAGGGTGGCCACCCACCTGGAAAACCTTGAAAACCTGGAATTATCAGGGAATTTTTTTAAACTGGAAAAAACCTGGAAATATCAGGGAAATTTGGATAAAAACCTGGAAAAATCAGGGATTTTTAAAGAAAAGCTGGAAATTTTTCTTTGATGATTTTTCAAATTTCACTAATTTGAATTATTTGCTAATTTTCTTAATTTAAATTATTTCATCCATTATACCCACTTTTTTTTAACGGAAATGTATCGCCAAACAGTTGAAATATCATCAACTTAGCGATACTTTGCTTGCATCAAAATTTGCTCCATTATAGTTCTGTTAAACTAGAATGCCATATAAAATTCTTCCACGGTTGCTAAACAAATGTGCAAACTTTTGACCGCTATGGGAATTTAGGAAAATTTAGGTAAGATTCTGGTGGAAAAAGGGAATTAGGATATTAGCTTCTGTTTTTAAATTCTGTCCTTAGGCTAAATCCATTTATGGCTCAAGTTTGTTCCGATGCTTTGGTGGTTATTTTTTTTCTCTATTTTGACAAAATATTTTTGTATTTTTAACTTTATAAAATTCTCCAAAAACTAGTTGGTTATAATTTTATGATAATAGATTTTATATCGCACTCTTTTTCTGAAAGCTTTTCTACTCCAATTCAAAGAAATCTGTGAATTATTTTTTCTGAGCAAACCAACCAATCACACATTTTTTTACAATCACTAACAGCAATGTTTGTCGACAAATTTTTACAATTGTTGCATTAATGCTAATTTTTTCTATTTCATTTTAACCTCTTATAACATATTTTAATTTTAAACAAAAAAAGGCTCCTTTGTTAGTCAATATATGATTTTTGATTCAAAATTTTGTGCCAAAACATTAAAAAATAAATAAAAAATCTTGAAAATTGTCAAAATAAATTATTTTTTTCAAGATGATATGTTAAAAAAATAACATTTTGAATAAAATATTTTATAATATAGACACTTTTCTTGTACACATCCTATACTTTATAAGTAAAAAGAAACAAAAACCTGGAAATTTTAAGATTTTTATCTGTAAAACCTGGAAAAATCAGGGAAATTTGAAATCTGATTTGAGTGTCCACCCTGATATTGATTTAAAAAATTAAAAAACAGTGTTTTAAATTACTGATACTCTTATTATTTTCTTTTCTTAGTTTAAAAATTTATTTTATAGGAATTGCTGGATTAATTAATTTTAGTTAATGAAATTACTTTCTTGTTGTATGTTAAATTCCAACACATTTGAAATTACATTTTTAAAAATCTTTTGATTCTTGAGATTGAAAGTGCAGATTAAAGTAAAGATTTAATGCTGTCTTTTTATAGACTTGCATAGCTGTAGAAAGAAATTAATAAACATGAATTTTTTTCACAAAAAAAATAATGTTAGTTAAAATTCACCTGTTGTAATTAAATGATAATTAAGAAATATTCCGCTGGTGGCGCTGATGAATGTTTTTGCGCGGGACCAGAGACCCATGAACTCTTGTTGTTACATATTCTTCCCTTTTTTCTTAAGTGTTTCGTGCCGTCTATGTTATTAATAAAAATATATTTCCAAAGAACCGGCTCAAGGTAAGTGAAATTATTTCACACTTAAAATTAGTTCATTATAGAAATGACAATTGGTTAAGTAATATTTAACATCACCCTTTTGATTGAAAAAGCATGGAATTAAAATCTACATTATATTTTATTGGTGGAAAATGTATATTTTTAAAGCATGAGGTTATCTTAAAAAGAAGTTACCCTAATATGCCGAAAATAGGGTTCTCTATTTCATCTAGTCTTCAAATTTCAATCATGCATTTGTTTCAAAATGGTTGCTATGCATTCAAAGCTATGTATTATTGGAGCTTCTGAAATAGTGTTATAATATAGTTTTAATATAAATTTAATTTTGATTAAGCATTTATAAAGTTCTTTTAATCATAAATCAAAGTTCCTACTGTGTATTAGAATAAAACTCAAAAAAATCCGATTTAAATTTAAAAAAATTTAAATCACCAAAAACCTGATTTTTTAGAAAAAAGTCACGAACATCCAAGTGGTCATCCACCCGCATACTGAGCGCAGCCAATGATGCTTGACCTATGGTGATCTGTTGTATCAGTCCACTGTTGGACTTTTTCATTTTATAACAAAAATAAAAGAAGCTTATGTTTATTCAAAACTCTCTTTTTAAAAAAATTATAAAAAAAAATCTTTTAACTATTTTTGATGAATTAAATAAATATTAATATTCGAAATTATGAAAAAATTGTAATTGTTAATATTGTTATGTTCCTAGGAAACTTCAATATGAATTGTTCGGCAGACTACTGCAACCGGTACCCCGATGTACCGATAGAACCCCGCTACCGATCAGTTGCTAAACAGACTAAAAAGGTATGTTGTTGTTGTTTTTTTACCACAATCAATTTGTATCAAATTATAATTTCATACTTTAAAACTACGCCGACCGGCCTGTGTAGGGGGCAGAGAACTGTCCGTGCATCTGAAAGGTTCTGGGTTCGAATCCCGGACAAGGCATGAATGTACTTTCATTCTCTGTACTATCTGTCCTCACTGTGGGAGCGACGTTGGCCCACATAATATTTTGTCCCTGCAAGAAAGGCGAACAAAATCGCCCTGTATATGCCTGAATTGACGGATGTTAACACAGGTGGGCATTGGAAATTTTTTTTTTTTAAAGCTACAGTGGACTCCCAAAATCTAGAAAATCTCTCGAAAAATCAATTTTCTAATTTTGAACATTTTACATTAATTAAATGATATAAAAAAAGCATATTAATTATTAAAATCATAAGATATTTGAAAAAATTTAGAGCTTTACAAGACATACGAGACATACAAGATTACGTAACACTGTAAAATTATAATTAAAAAAATTAAATTTTCAAAAATAAACAGCAATTGCTGCTTCTGAATTAGAGATGCAACATGTAAATATTTGGTATTTAGCCTATACTGCTGAACGCAGAATATTAATTTCGGACGAATAAAGGAAGAAGCTTCTGCGGAAGACAAAACTCAGTTCTTTTGCATTTGTCTTTCTCCCTCCCCTCCCCTCCCCCCCTCTTCCTGGGAAGATTAACGAAACAATAATGAAGATAAACAAATTTGTGTGAAGGGTCCGATTAAAAGATAAACAAATTTGTGAAGGGTCTGTTTTTAAGTTAAAATATTTTGTGAAGGGTCCGTTTTTAAGTTAAAATATTTTGTGAAGGGTCCGTTTCTAAGTTAAAATATTTTGTGAAGGGTCCGTTTTTAAGTTAAAATATTTTGTGAAAGGTCCGTTTTTAAGTTAAAATATTTTGTGAAGGGTCCGTTTCTAAGTTAAAATATTTTGTGAAGGGTCCGTTAAGGGACCGAAATTTCTTCTAAACAGACCCCACTTTAGGAAACACTGCTCTAGATCAATAAAAAAAAAAAACTTGTAGAGAAAAAGTATCAAAATAAGCTGCAACAACAGATTTTATAGTCATTTCAATGTTCCCAAAACGTTTATAAAAAAAACAATTTCCATGTTTTTTTTGTTTTGTTTTGTTTTTTCCGAAACTTGCTTTTTTTACCTCTAATGGAAATTAGTAGAAAAATGTGTTAATTTTTTCCCTACAATTTGAGGATATGAAAATAGAGTAGAAATTTACAAATAAACTTTAAATTTAAGGAAAAATTTATCTTATTTAAACTTCCAAATAAATAAAGAAAAAAATTTATATTTTTCAAGTTATATGAAATTATTTTATTTTCTCTCTAAATATAAACAATCTCTACAAGTTACAGCAATGTAAAAGTATTTTTTTAACTTATTAAGAGTCCACTGTAGCCTTACTGTGGTGTATGCGTAGCCTAATATTAATTTTTAATTAATATTTAATTTTAAGTACACTTTGTATAATATTTTGCAATGTCAGTGACGCGTGTCAGTAACGAAGCGATAGAGTGTTACATTTATAAGAAAAGTTTTTCATGGTGCGTAGCTTTTTTAAAAAGCGCTTCTTCTCATTGGCACGACAGTCCAGGATGGGCCTTGGCTTTCTCAACAAGCCTATGCCAAGACATTCTTCCCTTAGCCAAGGTTCTCCAGTTTATTATCTTTAAAACTTGTAGGTCCTTTTCAAGGCAGTCTAAATATCTTCGGTTTGACCTTCCTCTTTTTCTTGTATCTGTTGGCCTGGCACTGAAAACTTTTTTGGTTGTCCTGCTATCCTTTATTCTTATAATGTGGCCATTTAATCCTTTTTATTTTGATATTCTTTAACAAAACAAAACACAAAACAAACAAACAAAATTGATTTTGAAATTGAAAATTGATTATGATTAACAAAATAATAATGAAGATAAACAAATTTGTGAAGGGTCCGATTAAAAGAAAAATCATTTTGTGAACGGTCCGTTTTTAAGTTAAAATATTTTGTGAAGGGTCCGTTTTTATGAAAAGATATTTTGTGAAGGGTCCGTTAACGGACCCAAATTTCTTCTAAACAGACCCCTGCTAAATACCAAATATTTCAAAAATAAACAGCAACAATTGCTGTTTATTTTTAAATTTTTTTTTATATTTTAATTTTACTGTGTTGAGTATAATCTTGTATCTATTTACAATCTAAAAACTCTTTGAAAAAGTTTTTTGGAATAACAGGACCCTATTTGTACAAATTAATAAAAACCGGATCCTGGTTGAAAGAATGTGACTTAACGTTTATTTTATATTCACAAATTGCCAGTCATTTATTCACAATTTTACAAAAACAGGACCTTTCACAAAATGTCTTTACAGACCCCTAGAAATAATATACAGCCTAATTATCAGAAGCACTTTAAGATTCTATGTAAAATCTTAATTAATTATCATGTGATACTTATACAGCTTTATTGTATTTACGCGGTTTGCACTTGTTTACGTTCGTGTATTAATTGATTAACATTTGTAATGCAATACGTTAAAAATAAATACAAATCGGAAGTCTATTAAAAAACCTGAATAAAAACCCATTACATGTATGCTTAAAAGTATTTGCATACAACAACGTGCAAAACACGCAATTACTAAAAAACTACAATGCGTTTAATAATTATGTTTAACTCAGGGTGGGCACCCACCTGGGAAACCTTAGAAACCTGGAATTGTCAGGGAATTTTTTTATACTGGAAAAAACCTGGAAAAATCATTGAAATTTGGATTAAAACCTGAAAAAATCAGGGAATTTTAGAGAAAAGCTGGAAATCTTTGCTTCAATAATTGCTTTAATTTCACTAATTTAAATTATTTACTAATTTTCTTAATTTAATTTATTTCATCCATTTTACCCACTTTTTTTAGACGGAAATGTATCGCTAAACAGTTGAAATATCATTAACTTAACAATACTTTGTCTGCATCAAAATTTGCTCCATTACAGCTCTGTTAAACTAGAATGCCACATAAATTTCTCCCACGTTTGCTAAACGAATGCTTTTTGACTTATGAAATTCTCAAAAAATTAATTTGTTGTAATTTAATAATAATAAATTTTCTATTGCAATCTTTTTCTGAAAGCTTTTGTACTCCTATTCAAAGAAATCTGTGAATTATTTTTTCTCAGCAAGTCAACCAAGTCACACATTTTTTTAACAACCGCTAACAGCAATGTTGGTCGACAAATTGTTGCACTAATACTAATTTTTTCTATTTCATTTTAACTTTTTATAACATATTTTAATTTTAAAAAAAGGTTTTTTTAAAGAACTAACTATATATTAATATTTAATTTTAGTGTTTTTTGGTCAATATATGATTTTTGATTTAAAATTTGAATTGTATAATTATCACTATATCGAAAGTTCGTAAATGTTGCTTGCTTTCCAGAGATGATATTTCCAAAACTATTCATCCTTTTACCCTAAAATGCTGACAAAGACTAAAGAATGTATAGGAAACATATTAAATGATAAAATAAATTTTAAACATAAAATATTTTTTTTTATTTATTCATATGTGTTTTGTACGAAGAAGGAAAACGAAACTTAGTATTTTAGTTCTGCACTGTACAGGACTCTAGTTGTTAAAACAAAAAACAATTAACTATACTAAACTAAAAAACTATGTCTTTAGATTGGAATTCTTTAAATATTTTAATTTCAAATAAGAAAAAAAAGTATAAAATTTAAAGAATTTCATCTTTTGTTTTCTATAGAGTATACAACAAAAAATTAGACAATTTTAAATTTGTGACATTTAATTTTTGTATACTGAATCTCTTAAAATAATAATGCTTATTCGAAAAAACATTTAAAAATTTTGAATTGAGATATTGGTTTAAAGAAAATATGATCAATGAATTTTATAAAAAGCACCGTTAAGATATACTGCAATATACAGTATATATTGGAATGTAAATACAGTGACTCATAAAAGTGTTGGTACACTTATGACTTTCAATGGAATGGGAAATAAAAATTCATTAATTAAAATGAATATTTCAAAATGGCTATTTAATCATAAAAAATGTAATCTATTCTTAGCAAAACTGCATGGAATATTTTAAAAAGAAAGCAGAAGTTTATTTTTAAGAAATCAATCATCAAAAAGTAGCAAAAACTTTACCTCATAAAAGCCATCATACACTTTCAAAAAAATCTCTGCCTATTAGTAAATATTCTAATTTTTCTAATTGCAGTAGAGTCCCGATTATCCGAGCCCCGGTTATCCGAGTTTCCGCTTTAACCGAGCTATCAAATATTTCAAGGATATTTTATTGTTCTAGATTATTTTTAAAAGAACCGCTGAAAAAAAATCTGAATTTTATCTTCGAAACACTCAGAAAAACAAAATCCAACAACTTGGTCTGATGAAATTATCGTTAATATCATCAATAATGATAATGAATCTAGCGAAGATGATAAAGACAGTGATTATTAAAATCAACATATAAAAATCTCTCATACAGATGGACTAAAAGCTATCGAATGTACTATTGAATATATAGAACAACAAAAAGAGGCGACACCAGCCTTCCTGTAATCCCTAAAAAGGACGAAACATTACTACAGAAAAGCGCCAAAGTTACGTAGAACGAAAAACGATTAAGGACTTTTTTTAAGTAAAAACTATTTAATTCTCGTAAAGTATGCTTTTTAAATGTTTTTAAGCAAGCTTTTTAATTATAATATGAATTGTGTGTGGTATACTCGTATACTTTTTGTATTTCTTAAATATACCTTCTCTTTTTCTTTCCGTTTTTATACTCTTCGCCTTAACCGAGTTTTTCGGTTATCCGAGTTTGTTGCGGTCCCCATTAATTGGGACTCTACTGTAGTAGTATTTAGTAGAGTTTCCTGTCACATCTACAATAGCTTTTATAAGTTTGTAAATAAATTAACTAATTTTTTTTTGTCGGGTGAAATTCGAGCAGAATATTTTTTATTAAATGTTACAAAAACTTTTACAATACTCATTTGTTAATTTATGAATTTTTCCGCAAATTTTATAATTTTAATCTCTGATATGAAGTTCAGTCCTTCTTTCCCCGCAATAGGACACATTAAACTAATTTAACAATACTCATTACTGATTTACCTCTTATGATGACAAATAATCAACTTTCAAATTTAGCATATTGTTTTGTTATGGCCATGAGCTATTTTTAAATGATAAAAGAAAATATTACGGTGAAGCAAAAATTAAAATATAATTTTGCTATCATAAGCTTGATACTAAAGTGCAAATAAACGTATAAAAATTTAAATGAAAAATAATTAAAGGAACAAATTAAAACAATAGACGATAATTTTAATTCTGAAATCGTAAAACATTTAAGTGTATGATGACTTTCGTGGGGTAAAATTTTGGTTACTATTAGATTATTGATATCTTTAAAAGAAACTTCTGCTTTGTTTTTAAAATACCATGCAGTTTTGCTAATATTTGATTAATATCTTATTATCTGAAATATTCATTTTAATTACTGAATTTTTATTTCCTATTTCAATAAAAGTTATAAGTGGACAAGCACTTTTGGGAGCCACTGTAATTATAAAAATGTATTATATAATCACCTGAAACAGTTTTCCTTTTTGCTTAATTATTATACATATATTAAACAAGACTTATCCAAGGTCTTATTGGTCATTCTGTTTTTGTCATTTGCTAGGTACACTTGGAAGAAAAACTACTTAAAGTAACACATTAAAAAAATTCCACAACATATTTTCTCTACGTGTCTTAATTTCTTAAAAATTAATGTTGTACCAAAACATTAAAAAATAAATAAAAAATCTTGCCAAATTTTCAAAATAAATTATTTTTTTCAGGATGATATGTTAAAAAAAATAACATTTTGAATAAAATAGTTTATAATGTAGACACTTTTCTTGTACACATATTACACTTTATAAGAAAAAAAGAAACACAAACCTGGAAATTTTAATCAGGGAAATTTGAAATCTGATTTCAGTGGCCACCCTGTAACTATTGTAATATCAGGGTGGCCACCCACCAGGAAAACTTGGAATTATCAGGGAATTTTTTTACACTCGAAAAAACCTGGAAAAGTCAGGAAAATTTGGATAAAAAGCTGGAAAAATTAGGGAATTTCAAAGAAAAGCTGAAATTTTTTCCTTAATTTAAATTATTTTACCATACGTTATATCTACTTTTATTTAGTCGTAAATTTATCATCAAACAGTTGAAATATCATCAACTTGACAATACTTTGCTTGTATTAAAATTCTCTCCATTATTACCCTGCTAAATTAGAATACCACATGAAATTCTGCTATAGTTACTAAATGAATGGAGAAACCTCTTTGGAGATTATGGTACTATTTAATTAAGTGAAGTGGTGGGGGTGGAAGAAGGGGTTATAGGATATTTGCTTATGTTTATAAAAGTAGATTTTTTTTTTTTAAACTTCTAGTCCATGTGCTGAATTTATTTATTGTTCAAGTTTCTTCCAATGCTTTGGGGGATATTTTTTTCTGTAAGAAAATGATTAAATTTTTTTTTATCATTTTTAACTTTTTAAAATTATTCAAAAAATAATTGGTTATAGTTTAATAATAGATTTTATCTTGCACTCTTTTTCTGAAAGATTTTGTGTTCTCATCCAATAAATTGTTTTTTTCTCAAAACCAAATAATCTTTCATTTTCTTGAATAACATAATTAATACATAACATAATAATTGATCATAACATAATTAACAGCAAAATCGTTTACAATTGTTGCATTGGTGCTAATTTTTTGGATTTCATTCTAACCTTCCCAAAATATATTTTATTGAAATAACGGCTCTTTTACGAACTAACTAGATGCTAACATTTAACTTTACTGTTTTGTTGGTAAATATTTGATTTTTGATTCACAATATCAAAAAATAGTAAATGTTGCTTATATTCCAGAAATATTTCTGTTTCTCCTTTTACCCAAAAAAGCTCACTAAAAATGTTAAATAATGCATAAACTTAGAATATAAAGAAGTTTATATGTTTTTATTAGAAAGAAGAAAAACAAAACTTGAACTATAGAAACATGTATTGTAGAATTCAAATAAAATTTTATATTAAATTTGACACATCTTTTAAATCTACAATCGGGGAACTGCCTGCAATGCTGTTGTCTGGGGAAGACACTAGAATGTGCAATGGGCGTTGTAGGATGATGATGTCCCACCTCGTTGGAGGTAGGGAGGCCCAGTAACACTTTCAAAGTGTCAGGCAGTACAAAACTCTCTTCTGTTATTATTTAAGCTCTAACGTTTCCTCATATTTTTTAAATATTTTTTTCTAATATGTAACTGATACGTTATTTGTTCTTTCCTTTCTCACCTTTTTTTAATCTTTATTTTTAATGTTTTTTTTTCTTCCTTTTTACTAATAACCACTTTGTTGCCTGCAATGCTGTTGTCTGGGGAAGACACTAGAATGTGCAATGGGCGTTGTAGGATGATGATGTCCCACCTCGTTTGAGGTAGGGAGGCCCAGTAACACTTTCAAAGTATCAGGCAGTACAAAACTCTCTTCTGTTATTATTTAAGCTCAAACATTTCCTCATATTTTTTAAATATTTTTTTTCTAATATGTAACTGATACGTTATTTGTTCTTTCCTTTCTCACCTTTCTTTAATCTTTATTTTTAATGTTTTTTTTTCTTCCTTTTTACTAATAACGACTTTGTTGCCTGCAATGCTGTTGTCTGGGGAAGACACTAGAATGTGCAATGGGCGTTGTAGGATGATGATGTCCCACCTCGTTTGAGGTAGGGAGGCCCAGTAACACTTTCAAAGTATCAGGCAGTACAAAACTCTCTTCTGTTATTATTTAAGCTCTAACATTTCCTCATATTTTTTAAATATTTTTTTCTTAAATGTTACTGATACGTTATTTGTTATTTCCTTTCTCACCTTTTTTTAATCTTTATTTTTAATGTTTTTTTTTCTTCCTTTTTACTAATAACCACTTTGTTGCCTGCAATGCTGTTGTCTGGGGAAGACACTAGAGTGTGCAATGGGCGTTGTAGGATGATGATGTCCCACCTCGTTTGAGGTAGGGAGGCCCAGTAACACTTTCAAAGTATCAGGCAGTACAAAACTCTCTTCTGTTATTATTTAAGCTCAAACGTTTCCTCATATTTTTTAAATATTTTTTTTCTAAAATGTAACTGATACGTTATTTGTTCTTTCCTTTCCCACCTTTCTTTAATCTTTATTTTTAATGTTTTTTTTCCTCCTTTTTACTAATAACCACTTTGTTGCCTGCAATGCTGTTGTCTGGGGAAGACACTAGAATGTGCAATGGGCGTTGTAGGATGATGATGTCCCACCTCGTTGGAGGTAGGGAGGCCCAGTAACACTTTCAAAGTATCAGGCAGTACAAAACTCTCTTCTGTTATTATTTAAGCTCTAACATTTCCTCATATTTTTTAAATATTTTTTTCTAATATGTAACTAATACGTTATTTGTTCTTTCCTTTCTCACCTTTTTTTAATCTTTATTTTTAATGTTTTTTTTCCTTCCTTTTTACTAATAACCACTTTGTTGCCTGCAATGCTGTTGTCTGGGGAAGACACTAGAATGTGCAATGGGCGTTGTAGGATGATGATGTCCCACCTCGTTGGAGGTAGGGAGGCCCAGTAACACTTTCAAAGTATCAGGCAGTACAAAACTCTCTTCTGTTATTATTTAAGCTCAAACGTTTCCTCATATTTTTTAAATATTTTTTTTCTAATATGTAACTGATACGTTATTTGTTCTTTCCTTTCCCACCTTTTTTTAATCTTTATTTTTAATGTTTTTTTTTCTTCCTTTTTACTAATAACCACTTTGTTGCCTGCAATGCTGTTGTCTGGGGAAGACACTAGAGTGTGCAATGGGCGTTGTAGGATGATGATGTCCCACCTCGTTTGAGGTAGGGAGGCCCAGTAACACTTTCAAAGTATCAGGCAGTACAAAACTCTCTTCTGTTATTATTTAAGCTCTAACATTTCCTCATATTTTTTAAATATTTTTTTCTAATATGTAACTGATACGTTATTTGTTCTTTCCTTTCCCACCTTTCTTTAATCTTTATTTTTAATGTTTTTTTTTCTTCCTTTTTACTAATAACCACTTTGTTGCCTGCAATGCTGTTGTCTGGGGAAGACACTAGAATGTGCAATGGGCGTTGTAGGATGATGATGTCCCACCTCGTTGGAGGTAGGGAGGCCCAGTAACACTTTCAAAGTATCAGGCAGTACAAAACTCTCTTCTGTTATTATTTAAGCTCTAACGTTTCCTCATATTTTTTAAATATTTTTTTCTAATATGTAACTGATACGTTATTTATTCTTTCCTTTCTCACCTTTTTTTAATCTTTATTTTTAATGTTTTTTTTTCTTCCTTTTTACTAATAACCACTTTGTTGCCTGCAATGCTGTTGTCTGGGGAAGACACTAGAATGTGCAATGGGCGTTGTAAGATGATGATGTCCCACCTCGTTTGAGGTAGGGAGGCCCAGTAACACTTTCAAAGTATCAGGCAGTACAAAACACTCTTCTGTTATTATTTAAGCTCTAACGTTTCCTCATATTTTTTAAATATTTTTTTCTAATATGTAACTGATACGTTATTTGTTCTTTCCTTTCTCAAATTTTTTTAATCTTTATTTTTAATGTTTTTTTTCTTCCTTTTTACTAATAACCACTTTGTTGCCTGCAATGCTGTTGTCTGGGGAAGACACTAGAATGTGCAATGGGCGTTGTAGGATGATGATGTCCCACCTCGTTTGAGGTAGGGAGGCCCAGTAACACTTTCAAAGTATCAGGCAGTACAAAACTCTCTTCTGTTATTATTTAAGCTCAAACGTTTCCTCATATTTTTTAAATATTTTTTTTCTAATATGTAACTTATACGTTATTTGTTCTTTCCTTTCCCACCTTTCTTTAATCTTTATTTTTAATGTTTTTTTTTCTTCCTTTTTACTAATAACCACTTTGTTGCCTGCAATGCTGTTTTCTGGGGAAGACACTAGAATGTGCAATGGGCGTTGTAGGATGATGATGTCCCACCTCATTTGAGGTAGGGAGGCCCAGTAACACTTTCAAAGTATCAGGCAGTACAAAACTCTCTTCTGTTATTATTTAAGCTCTAACATTTCCTCATATTTTTTAAATATTTTTTTCTAATATGTAACTGATACGTTATTTGTTCTTTCCTTTCTCACCTTTTTTTAATCTTTATTTTTAATGTTTTTTTTTCTTCCTTTTTACTAATAACCACTTTGTTGCCTGCAATGCTGTTGTCTGGGGAAGACACTAGAATGTGCAATGGGCGTTGTAGGATGATGATGTCCCACCTCGTTGGAGGTAGGGAGGCCCAGTAACACTTTCAAAGTATCAGGCAGTACAAAACTCTCTTCTGTTATTATTTAAACTCAAACGTTTCCTCATATTTTTTAAATATTTATTTTCTAATATGTAACTGATACGTTATTTGTTCTTTCCTTTCCCACCTTTTTTTAATCTTTATTTTTAATGTTTTTTTTTCTTCCTTTTTACTAATAACCACTTTGTTGCCTGCAATGCTGTTGTCTGGGGAAGACACTAGAGTGTGCAATGGGCGTTGTAGGATGATGATGTCCCACCTCGTTTGAGGTAGGGAGGCCCAGTAACACTTTCAAAGTATCAGGCAGTACAAAACTCTCTTCTGTTATTATTTAAGCTCTAACATTTCCTCATATTTTTTAAATATTTTTTTCTAATATGTAACTGATACGTTATTTGTTCTTTCCTTTCCCACCTTTCTTTAATCTTTATTTTTAATGTTTTTTTTTCTTCCTTTTTACTAATAACCACTTTGTTGCCTGCAATGCTGTTGTCTGGGGAAGACACTAGAATGTGCAATGGGCGTTGTAGGATGATGATGTCCCACCTCGTTGGAGGTAGGGAGGCCCAGTAACACTTTCAAAGTATCAGGCAGTACAAAACTCTCTTCTGTTATTATTTAAGCTCTAACGTTTCCTCATATTTTTTAAATATTTTTTTCTAATATGTAACTGATACGTTATTTATTCTTTCCTTTCTCACCTTTTTTTAATCTTTATTTTTAATGTTTTTTTTTCTTCCTTTTTACTAATAACCACTTTGTTGCCTGCAATGCTGTTGTCTGGGGAAGACACTAGAATGTGCAATGGGCGTTGTAAGATGATGATGTCCCACCTCGTTTGAGGTAGGGAGGCCCAGTAACACTTTCAAAGTATCAGGCAGTACAAAACTCTCTTTTGTTATTATTTAAGCTCTAACATTTCCTCATATTTTTTAAATATTTTTTTCTAATATGTAACTGATACGTTATTTGTTCTTTCCTTTCTCACCTTTTTTTAATCTTTATTTTTAATGTTTTTTTTTCTTCCTTTTTACTAATAACCACTTTGTTACCTGCAATGCTGTTGACTGGGGAAGACACTAGAATGTGCAATGGGCGTTGTAGGATGATGATGTCCCACCTCGTTGGAGGTAGGGAGGCCCAGTAACACTTTCAAAGTATCAGGCAGTACAAAACACTCTTCTGTTATTATTTAAGCTCTAACGTTTCCTCATATTTTTTAAATATTTTTTTCTAATATGTAACTGATACGTTATTTGTTCTTTCCTTTCTCAAATTTTTTTAATCTTTATTTTTAATGTTTTTTTTTCTTCCTTTTTACTAATAACGACTTTGTTGCCTGCAATGCTGTTGTCTGGGGAAGACACTAGAATGTGCAATGGGCGTTGTAGGATGATGATGTCCCACCTCGTTTGAGGTAGGGAGGCCCAGTAACACTTTCAAAGTATCAGGCAGTACAAAACTCTCTTCTGTTATTATTTAAGCTCTAACATTTCCTCATATTTTTTAAGTATTTTTTTCTAATATGTAACTGATACGTTATTTGTTCTTTCCTTTCTCACCTTTTTTTAATCTTTATTTTTAATGTTTTTTTTTCTTCCTTTTTACTAATAACCACTTTGTTGCCTGCAATGCTGTTGTCTGGGGAAGACACTAGAATGTGCAATGGGCGTTGTAAGATGATGATGTCCCACCTCGTTGGAGGTAGGGAGGCCCAGTAACACTTTCAAAGTATCAGGCAGTACAAAACTCTCTTCTGTTATTATTTAAGCTCAAACGTTTCCTTATATTTTTTAAATATTTTTTTTCTAATATGTAACTGATACGTTATTTGTTCTTTCCTTTCTGTGCAATGGGCGTTGTAGGATGATGATGTCTCACCTCGTTGGAGGTAGGGAGGCCCAGTAACACTTTCAAAGTATCAGGCAGTACAAAACTCTCTTCTGTTATTATTTAAGCTCTAACGTTTCCTCGTATTTTTTAAATATTTTTTTCTAGTATGTAACTGATACGTTATTTGTTCTTTCCTTTCTCACCTTTTTTTAATCTTTATTTTTAATGTTTTTTTTTCTTCCTTTTTACTAATAACCACTTTGTTGCTTGCAATGCTGTTGTCTGGGGAAGACACTAGAATGTGCAATGGGCGTTGTAGGATGATGATGTCCCACCTCGTTGGAGGTAGGGAGGCCCAGTAACACTTTCAAAGTATCAGGCAGTACAAAACTCTCTTCTGTTATTATTTAAGCTCTAACATTTCCTCATATTTTTTATATATTTTTTTCTAATATGTAACTGATACGTTATTTGTTCTTTCCTTTCTCACCTTTTTTTAATCTTTATTTTTAATGTTTTTTTTTCTTCCTTTTTACTAATAACCACTTTGTTGCCTGCAATGCTGTTGTCTGGGGAAGACACTAGAATGTGCAATGGGCGTTGTAGGATGATGATGTCCCACCTCGTTGGAGGTAGGGAGGCCCAGTAACACTTTCAAAGTATCAGGCAGTACAAAACTCTCTTCTGTTATTATTTCAGCTCTATCGTTTCCTCATATTTTTTAAATATTTTTTTTCTAATATGTAACTCATACGTTATTTGCTCTTTCCTTTCTCACCTTTTTTTAATCTTTATTTTTAATGTTTTTTTTTTCTTCCTTTTTACTAATAACCACTTTGTTGCCTGCAATGCTGTTGTCTGGGGAAGACACTAGAATGTGCAATGGGCGTTGTAGGATGATGATGTCCCACCTCGTTTGAGGTAGGGAGGCCCAGTAATAATATTCAACGGTTAGGAGTGGGGGGGGGGCAAAAGGACACCCCCAGAAGCCACAAATTGAAAGAAAATATATTTGTTCCCAACGGACAGTTAGGAGCTTGGAGAAGAGATCCAAGGTTGGCGAATTATGTGGCATCACAGTGACGTATGTATTCAAAAATAAAATAAGATTAAAATACAGGGCTGATAGTGCTCCGGAAAATATCTGGATTTCTCGCTAACAGTGATCCGGAAGTTTCCGGAGATCGGAGGTTCAGACGTTTCAAAAAATCATTGATCACAGAAGTTTCCGGAAATCAAATTTTCAAAGGTAGAACTTAAAAACGCTGTTTATTCTGTTTGTAAGGGAGAGTCAGATACATTTTTTTATCAGTAAATAGTTATTATCATAAACTCAAGAAAGAAAGACATATTTGTAAATTTTAATTAATCTCCAGGTCATCATAGGTATGTGTAAATGGTATAGGTATGTGTAAAGTTTTAAATATATTTTAAGTAAACTAAGAGATATTGTGAAAAAGGAAAAAAACCTCGTTTAAATTTTTTTCAATTTAAACTTCTTTTTTTTAAAACTCAGGAAATTTTCCGGAATTTTGACATGGGGTCACAATCACCCCTGAAAATAACACTGCCTGTTTAAAATGCATAATACTTATAAATAAATGTTAAATTATTTTTCAAAAAAAAATGCTGTAAGATATTTGACTTTTTTTGCAAAAGAAAAGGAATACAATTGAGTATAAAATAATCCTAATAGTAATTGAGAAATTTTGTAATGCTTTCCTAAGAATATATTTTTTATATCTTATTCAGTGATCTGCAAAATATCTTCGCTAATCTTAACCATCAGACTAAAAAAACAACCCATTTCACCTTAATTTGATGGTTGCTGTTAGTCCAACAATAATAATCATAGAATGAATCATAACAGTTAAGCAACATTAATGAAATCAAATTGTTGGTAAACCATCAACATGACTTAACAACATCTTCCATTATATTTTGATAATTGTTGGTTCAACAATAAAAAAACATAATTTTCTGGTTGACCATCATAATGGTGAACAACATCTTCCATCTTATATTGATGGTTGTTATATTTAACAACAATATAACATGGTGGTTCAACCATCATACTAGAAAAACAACATGTTCCATCTTAAACGTATATTTTTATCTTTATCAGAAAGACTCATCTTTTTGCTTACGTAAAAAAGGAAAGAAAAAAACAGCGAACTATCTTAAATGTATATTTTTGTCTTTATCAGAAAGACTCATCTTTTTCGTTACGTCGTCAGGATTTCGGAACAATACGAAAATTTAAATGAAACAAAAGCTTTAATATCTGTTATTTTTCATTGAAACGTTCATTTTCAATGAAATGAATTATTAATAATGGATTAATTTTTGTTACTTTTCATTTCATTGAAGTTTAAACTTCAGCATGGTGCGAGCATTTTTTTAAGGTGCTTGTTTTCGATTTTCGCTTTCTAAAAGCCCTTAAAGGTGCTATTTCATGGGGTGCTTCATTTTCCCTTTTCGAAAATGAGTTTTTCGGTTCATAGTGTATGAAAGCGCCAATCATTTGACAGGTTTGCTGAGCTGGGTTCGGTGAGATTATTTCATTCTCATGTGCAACTCCGCTGCATTTAACAAGATATTCTCAATTTCAGTCTTTCATTTTCCACCCTCTGAAATCGAGCCTTCTAATCATTTTTTGAATCGATCGAGCCTTCTAATCATTTTTTGAATCGATCGAGCCTTCAAATCGATTTCTTTATCATTTTTTGATGGCTAGTATAATCAAGAAAAGAGTTCTTTGTCAGGAACTAGTTATTTTATCATGATCATGCAAAGTGTTTGATTATTTTGCTTTTTGTTAATGTATATAGTGCTTAAAAAGGTGCTTATTGTTTGTTGAAAGATTTGACTACGCATCCTGTCGAGACATTTGAGAACTTCAAAACACTCTTTCTTTCTTAATTTTTCCTCGTAAAGACACGTAATGCGCGGAAGAAGAAGAACTCCCGAATACTTTGGATAAGTCAAGTGAATTTTGTAGTAAAACTTAGACAGATTGATTGGGCAACTCCAAAGAGCTGGGTACATCGACCCGAGGTCTATTGTACCCAAACCCTAAATCATGAATAGAAGAAAATCTTTATAAGGACAAATAAGTTATAAAATAAATGCTGTCCATTCCCCAGCCTGTTAGAACCACTACTGCCCCCCCCCACACTGTGTGGCGAGCCTTTACGTAACAGTCGCAAATGAGTCTACGGCCAGTGGTTCTTTTTCCTAACAGGGGAGATAGAGCCGTGATGGCTCTTTCAATGAGGTGAACCGGGTTCGAATCCCAGCTGGACCATACAATTTCCGCATCCAGCTTGCGCTGACAACAGTGCTGACGTAAAATATCCTGAGTGGTAGACAGATCATGAGTCTCTTTGCCGCCAGACTAACTGTGGAAGATTTTCGTGACTTTCCTCTCTGTAACGCAAATGCAGGTTAAATCTATCAAAAAAGTTCACCATGAAGGGAAATTTCTCTTTAAAATTGATCCAGGAGTTCGCTTGTGTCCTGGATTGGGTTCAAAATTAAAAGGATACGGAGTTGAACCTTAGTAGTCGTGAATCCGAAAAATTGGATCGGCTGTTCAATGACGGTTAGAAAATTTAAAATAAAATAGGGGTGATAAGCAGAAACGAGAACAAAGTCAGAAGTTGACTCTTTTAACTTAACAGCAACCCAGTGGGGAAACTTGACAAGGAGAGACCAAGCCAAGATGCAGGCCCTTGAAGAATCATAACGGGCATCCTAAAGAACAAATAAAAAAAAGTTTTAAAAAAAAATTCAGCGTTGAGGCCAAGAATTCTCTTCCACAGGTCCAGGGCTCCTGTATAAGAGCAATGTCTCCATAATTCAACCTTATTGCCGAAAGACTTAATGGATGGAGATTAATCTGACCAACCCTGATTGATACTATTATCGTAGATGGTTATAAGAATGACAATTAACAATTTTGGTTGGATTTAGGAGGAAACTACAATGAAGGAAAAAGAGAATTGGCGACGGAAGTTTTCTTCCGCGGTATGGCGTCCTCTTAATAACACATCTGAAAAGGAAAGGAGGTCCTAATCTTTCTTAACCGGGTGTAAGAGCTACTCTATTGTTTAATCAACTTATTTTTTACTTCTTTTTAATTAGTAATGAAGGAAGAGGTGAATTTGCGACGGAAGTTTTCTTCCGCGGTATGGCGTCCTCTTAATAAAACATCTGAAAAGGAAAGTAAGTCCCAATTTTTCACAACCGGGTGTAAGAGCTGCTCTATTGTTTAATTAACTCCTTCTTTTTAATTAGTAATGAAAAATGAGGAAAATTTGCGACGGAAGTTTTCTTCCGCAGTATGGCGTCCTCTTAATAAAACATCTGAAAAGGAAAGTAAGTCCCAATTTTTCACAACCGGGTGTAAGAGCTGCTCTATTGTTTAATTAACTCCTTCTTTTTAATTAGTAATGAAAAATGAGGAAAATTTGCGACGGAAGTTTTCTTCCGCAGTATGGCGTCCTCTTAATAACACATCTGAAAAGGAAAGGAAGAACTAATTTTTCACAACCGGTTGTAAGAGCTGCTCTATTGTTTAATTAACTCCTTCTTTTTAATTAGTAATGAAGGAAGAGGTGAATTTGCGACGGAAGTTTTCTTCCGCGGTATGGCGTCCTCTTAATAAAACATCTGAAAAGGAAAGTAAGTCCCAATTTTTCACAACCGGTTGTAAGAGCTGCTCTATTGTTTAATTAACTCCTTCTTTTTAATTAGTAATGAAAAATGAGGAAAATTTGCGACGGAAGTTTTCTTCCGCAGTATGGCGTCCTCTTAATAAAACATCTGAAAAGGAAAGTAAGTCCCAATTTTTCACAACCGGGTGTAAGAGCTGCTCTATTGTTTTATTAACTCCTTCTTTTTAATTAGTAATGAAAAATGAGGAAAATTTGCGACGGAAGTTTTCTTCCGCAGTATGGCGTCCTCTTAATAAAACATCTGAAAAGGAAAGTAAGTCCCAATTTTTCACAACCGGGTGTAAGAGCTGCTCTATTGTTTTATTAACTCCTTCTTTTTAATTAGTAATGAAAAATGAGGAAAATTTGCGACGGAAGTTTTCTTCCGCAGTATGGCGTCCTCTTAATAAAACATCTGAAAAGGAAAGTAAGACCCAATTTTTCCCTACCGGGTGTAAGAGCTGCTCTATTGTTTTATTAACTCCTTCTTTTTAATTAGTAATGAAAAATGAGGAAAATTTGCGACGGAAGTTTTCTTCCGCAGTATGGCGTCCTCTTAATAACACATCTGAAAAGGAAAGAAAGAACTAATTTTTCACAACCGGTTGTAAGAGCTGCTCTATTGTTTAATTAACTCCTTCTTTTTAATTAGTAATGAAGGAAGAGGTGAATTTGCGACGGAAGTTTTCTTCCGCGGTATGGCGTCCTCTTAATAAAACATCTGAAAAGGAAAGTAAGTCCCAATTTTTCACAACCGGGTGTAAGAGCTGCTCTATTGTTTTATTAACTCCTTCTTTTTAATTAGTAATGAAAAATGAGGAAAATTTGCGACGGAAGTTTTCTTCCGCAGTATGGCGTCCTCTTAATAACACATCTGAAAAGGAAAGTAAGAACTAATTTTTCACAACCGGTTGTAAGAGCTGCTCTATTGTTTAATTAACTCCTTCTTTTTAATTAGTAATGAAGGATGAGGAAAATTTGCAACGGAAGTTTTCTTTCGCGGTATGGCGTCCTCTTAATAACACATCTGAAAAGGAAAGTAAGTAATAATATTTCACAACCGGGTGTAAGAGCTGCTCTATTGTTTTATTAACTCCTTCTTTTGAATTAGTAATGAAGGAGGAGGAAAATTTGCAACGGAAGTTTTCTTTCGCGATATGGTGTCCTCTTAATAACACATCTGAAAAGGAAAGTAAGTAATAATATTTCACAACCGGGTGTAAGAGCTGCTCTATTGTTTTATTAACTCCTTCTTTTGAATTAGTAATGAAGGATGAGGAAAATTTGCAACGGAAGTTTTCTTTCGCGGTATGGCGTCCTCTTAATAACACATCTGAAAAGGAAAGTAAGTAATAATATTTCACAACCGGGTGTAAGAGCTGCTCTATTGTTTTATTAACTCCTTCTTTTGAATTAGTAATGAAGGAGGAGGAAAATTTGCAACGGAAGTTTTCTTTCGCGATATGGTGTCCTCTTAATAACACATCTGAAAAGGAAAGTAAGTAATAATATTTCACAACCGGGTGTAAGAGCTGCTCTATTGTTTTATTAACTCCTTCTTTTGAATTAGTAATGAAGGATGAGGAAAATTTGCAACGGAAGTTTTCTTTCGCGGTATGGCGTCCTCTTAATAACACATCTGAAAAGGAAAGTAAGTAATAATATTTCACAACCGGGTGTAAGAGCTGCTCTATTGTTTTATTAACTCCTTCTTTTGAATTAGTAATGAAGGAGGAGGAAAATTTGCAACGGAAGTTTTCTTTCGCGATATGGTGTCCTCTTAATAACACATCTGAAAAGGAAAGTAAGTAATAATATTTCACAACCGGGTGTAAGAGCTGCTCTATTGTTTTATTAACTCCTTCTTTTGAATTAGTAATGAAGGATGAGGAAAATTTGCAACGGAAGTTTTCTTTCGCGGTATGGCGTCCTCTTAATAACACATCTGAAAAGGAAAGTAAGTAATAATATTTCACAACCGGGTGTAAGAGCTGCTCTATTGTTTTATTAACTCCTTCTTTTGAATTAGTAATGAAGGATGAGGAAAATTTGCAACGGAAGTTTTCTTTCGCGGTATGGCGTCCTCTTAATAACACATCTGAAAAGGAAAGTAAGTAATAATATTTCACAACCGGGTGTAAGAGCTGCTCTATTGTTTTATTAACTCCTTCTTTTGAGATAGTAATGAAGGATGAGGAAAATTTGCAACGGAAGTTTTCTTTCGCGGTATGGCGTCCTCTTAATAACACATCTGAAAAGGAAAGTAAGTAATAATATTTCACAACCGGGTGTAAGAGCTGCTCTATTGTTTTATTAACTCCTTCTTTTGAATTAGTAATGAAGGATGAGGAAAATTTGCAACGGAAGTTTTCTTTCGCGGTATGGCGTCCTCTTAATAACACATCTGAAAAGGAAAGTAAGTAATAATATTTCACAACCGGGTGTAAGAGCTGCTCTATTGTTTTATTAACTCCTTCTTTTGAATTAGTAATGAAGGAGGAGGAAAATTTGCAACGGAAGTTTTCTTTTGCGGTATGGCGTATTCTTAATAACACATCTGAAAAGGAAAGTAAGTAATAGTTTTTCACAACCCGTGTAAGAGCTGCTCTATTGTTCTATGAACTCCTTCTTTTCAATTAGTAAGGAATGAAGAGGAAAATTTGCGACGTAAGTTTTCTTCCGCGGTATGGCGTCCTCTTAATAACACATCTGAAAAGGAAAAGAAGTCCTAATTCCCCCCCCACCATGTGTAAGAGCTGCTCTATTGTTTAATTAACTCATTCTTTTGAATTAGTAATGTAGGATGAGGAAAATTTGCGAGAGAAGTTTTCTTTCGTGATCTGCCTCGTTTAGCCCAGGCTGGGCTATGAAGTCAGTTCTTCCAGCAACAGACGAAGACTTTTCGATTAAAAAGGAATGGTGGTGGGGCGGGGAAGTTGTGGCACTGGAAATTATAGGGGCAGAAAAAGGGATGAAAGGTAGTTCTTTTCCTCATTCTGCATATATATGGTAGGTAAGGTACTCACATTATGTCCACCTAAGCTGCACAGTCTGCTATTGGACGGTGGATGGACTGGGAAACATCCCTGAGGATGATCCGAAGACACGCCATAGCAATTTTGATCCTCTGTAGAGAGAAAGGCACCCCTGCTTTGGTAGGTCGACGATCTGTGCATGAAGTCGACCTCTTTACAGTAGTTTAACAGTTTAACGAGATCCGATACCACACACCATCGGTCCCTACGCAGGCTGATCAAAGTGGTCACCCGCTTACTGACCGCAGCTAGCGATGTCAATTTGCTTCTTGCTGTATTGATCACTGTACCTCGTGTCTTTCCTCTCCACGTAACTCGGGTTAGTTTCATCAGAAAGTCCTCCAAGCAGGCAAATTTCTCCCAACCCTGTGTCTTCTGGATTGAACTTAGAATTACATAGCTACTGAACTGAACAGTCATAAACTCAAAATTGGGTTGACTGTTCAAAGACTGTAATAAAATAAACCATGAATGAAAGAGTCCTATAATTATTCCCTGTTTGAAGGAAGCAATTATTTCATCTTAATTATATCTTAGCTGTCGTTGAAAAATGGTAAGTAAAACGAGGGGGAAAAAAAGTGTATTTTTGCATTCGTTAGGTGGACTGGTCTAAAATGTGACAACATAATTTATAAGCTCCTATTTATCAGTAAATATAATACAAATTTGAAGGCCCTATCTAAAGAAAAGATTTTAAAAAAATAATAATTCACATACAATTGTAGAGTATTTAAGTATAAAATTTTACAATAATGACTAATGGATGCCTTAGGTGATAAAGCGTTCACACCGGTTTCGAATTCTAGGGATGTCAATACGAATTCCGGCTCACAAATATCCTCAGTGATGGACGGATCATGGGTTAAAACCCCCTTACCGTTAGGCTAACAGTGGGAGGTCTCGTGGTTTTCCTCTCCGTGAGAAAATCACGTATAACTAATATTTCAAACTAGCCATTACGAAAAATAAATAATTTAATCACTTTGGTCACACTTTCAAGCGCGAAGGCACACTCGTGAAACATTGATGTTATTAAAAAAAACAATAGTGCGTGGAGTCTCTCCGCGCGGAAGAAGTTAAACTTCGCAACCTGCGACGTTAATTGTAGAAGAATCAGCAGTCGTAGAAGGATCACTAGTTCTATTCAACGACTCTTTTTCCTGCTCCGCTCGCTTCCGTGCTTTGTAATCACGGTAATATTGTGCATTTTTCCCTCTTGAACCAGTGGAAGTGCTTGTGGTTGCCTCACCTGGAAAATGTATTTGTATTAATAATGTATGTGAATGTGTCATAATGTAATTTCAGAAGAGAAGCAATAAATTGATATTCACAAGAGACGTACCTTGACATAAACCTTAAATCCGTGGGATTGTTTTCACTCATTTTTTACAATTGTTATCCACTAAATTTGAAAATAAAAAATACTACCCTATTAAATTATATGTGTTTCAAAACAAACTAAAAAAATATTTATAGAAAAACAATACTTTTATTATTTTAATGCTAGTGAGAACCAAAACAATATGGAAATGAATGAGGGAAAACTGGATCCTACCACGTGATTTCCCGGCCAATAAAAATGTATCGTTAAACGTTTAACGCAACCTTGTTGGAAGTCGCATAAGAAGTATATCACTTCAAAAATTAATGGAACGTATTTTCGATGTTTTAAATTTCTTTGAGCATTTGATAATTTCGCATTTCTTAAATTAAATATACGCTGTCGAAAAAGGTATAAAAAGTTGAAGGTTAAATGAACAAATTGGAATAACAAACATGTACACATTAATAAATATTTCTTAGTTATTCACTTATATGTATACTCTCTTATACATAAAGTATCTCTCCAGAAAAGTTCGCCTTCTTCAAGTAGTTCCATTTGTAGCCACTACATTTAAAAAAAAAGTTGTTAACTACATTTGTAACTAAGTAGTTGTAGTAAACTACACAAATAATGTAGTTTTTCTGACCGCAGGTTGAACTAAACGTGAGTATTTTTCGTTGTTTTCTTTTCCATTTAAACACACATCATTTTTTTCCAGCAGAATGGTTGTTTATCTGAGAAAAAACATCTTTTTATTATTATTTTTTATCTGATTTGATAAGAAGGAAAAGAAGAAAAAAAATCTTTAAATTAAAATCGAATCTTATGTATGGAACATTGGTATGGAAACAGAATATCAGAAATGAAAAAAACGGTGCAAAAGTAATTAGTGGTCTATCCTTATTTAGGGTAAACTAACCAGTGAAGGAACACTTAAGCTTCGCTTGCCCTTTAAAAAATCATATTAATTCCAAAATTCGTAATTTTAGTTAAATGACACTGTCAACATATTTGTTACTTATTGCAAATTATGTAAAAAAATTGTAGAGAACTTACATAATATTGTTTTAAAGTTTTGGAGGTTCAAATAACAAGTAGTAAAAAGACCAAGTGAAGGAACAGCTCTTACCAGTGAATGAACACCCAGTAAAGGAACACTTAATTTTGGTTATTTTTTAATGCTCTTTATGAATTTATAAGCCATACAAATATTTAAAAATAAGCCTATTCTTGAAATTATAACCGCCAGTTGGAAACCATTGCTCTAGAGCTATGTGTGATATCTCATAACAGCACACGACGCAATAAGCTTTACCACTTTTATGTAATTTTCCGATAACTTCTTGGACGAAAACACGATCTCCTTTCCTTTCTGACCAGTTCCATCTTCCCGGATTTTTTTTTTTTTTTTAATATTTTGATCAATTTTGCGAACATTTATTTTATCAGAACGAGAAATTATGTCCGTTCTTAACAGTCGCCATTGTGACTCATTTTAATACGTTAAAAATTCAATTTAAATATTACATCAACATGTATATGTACATTAAAAATTCTGCAAGAAAATAAATATGGCTTATAAATCCTTTTCTAAATATCTTAATTCCTTTCCAAAAACTAAAATAGAATTAGATTGAAAATATGCACGTGCTCAAACAGGAAAAATAAATGACCACGTGCGATTTCCTTTGTTGTTGGGGCAAGACTTAATAGAGTGGAAATCGATGGAATCCTCTCCTCTACTCTTTTGAAATACTTCCCGGCGTTATTTCAGCAATCTAACATCAAGATAAGGAATTTCCTCATAGCCAAAGATTCCAAGGGAGAGCAGGTGTCGAAATGAGAAGAAATGTTACAGGAAGTGAGGGAGGATGCTAAAGTCGGGAAGATTTGTGGTCAGCGAAGTGACTGATAAATGTCCCGCGTCGAGGTGGGTGGAAAAGAGAAGGATTTGTACACAGTCGAATTTAAAACCCATCCACCACATTAATGCCGGCCAAAACAAAGAGTCAAAACGGGGGTCTTGTAATAAAAATCAGTGCAAAAGAGAGCCGCGTGAAAGATAATAGAGCAGTGATTCTCGACCTTTTTTTTGTGGAGGCACACTTTTAACGATTTCGAGATTTGACGGAACGCAATGAAAAAAATTAGTTTAAAAAAAAGTTGTTTACTTACCTATAATACACTGTGTTAAATAGTTCGTGATAATAATTTTGAATGTGAAATTAAATAATATGTCCTACAATAGCACGTTTATTAAGAGATGAATTATTTCTTTTGACTAATTTTTTTATTAGTTAGTAACAGTTTTTTATATTTTTTGCTAGTTATTAATTGTTAGCGTGTTTTCTATAGTTATTAACTATTAATTTTTTTACATTGTTATTTTTTTGTGATTTCCTGTTAACTAGTTTTTTTGCTAATTATTAATTGTTAACTTATTTTTTTTGTCAGTTATCCTTTGTTAAATTCCTTTTATAACTATTATTTACATAGCTTACTTTAATGATTGGCCTTTCTTTCCGCTTGAAAGTTAATATTTAGCTTTCTTTCTTTTGTTAATTAATAATTTTAATAGTCATTAAATTTTCCACTTATTTCAACATTTTTTAAAATTGCCAAAGACAATTTAAACGCCTCCTTCCTATTTTAAGATTGTCAGAGAAAAGACAATCGCCGACGTTCACGCGGTTAAAACCAGGAAAATTTATAAAATATATATATATATATATATATAATAAGTATGTATAGGTAATATTATATATACATACACTTTTCCTCAATTCAAACTTTACTCGTAAAAAAAAAAGCGTTATAATTTTTATTGTATCATTTCTAATATTTGGCGGCACATTTTAAGAATTTGGCATCACACAAAAGTGCCGCGGCACAGTGGTTGAGAATCACTGTAATAGAGGGATAATAGATAATAATGTCCAAAGGCGTACGCTTGCTGCGATTAGGTCAATGAACTTGAAAGAGTGGGATTTAATGTTTTGATTATAAAAATATTAGGTGATTTTATATTGTGTTTTGATTGGGTGTTTTCTTCCAGCCATCAAACTTGTTTTGAAATTTTCAGTCCCGCTTTCTTCTTTAGTAATTCAACGTTAGCATTTTTGTTTTAAGAGTTTTATATCATATAATTTATATATATATATATATATATATATATATATATATATATATATATATATATATATATATATGCGCAGTGGAAGTGCGCAATTAATTAAAATCTTACGTACGGAAGCTAACGTGACTTTGCAAAATCTCCCTATTGTTGTTGTTGTTGTAGTTTATTTACGTCGCACTAGAGCTGCACAATGGGCTATTGGCGACGGTTTAAGAATCATCCCTGAGGTTGATCCGAAGGCATGCCATTACGATTTTGATCTTTTGCAGAGGGGATGGCACCCCCGCTGCACTTTACAGTAGCACTGTTTAACGAACGAGAACCAATACCTCACATCCTCGATCCCTACGCAGACTGATCCAAGTAGTCACCCACCCTCACACTGATCGCAACCAGTGACGCTTGACTTCGGTGATCTGGTGGGAACCGTGTCTTAACGATCAGTCCACTGGGGGACAAATCTCTCTATTGAGTCATATTTCAAAGTAGATCTCTAAACATAGTCTTAATCTCAAAATTTTGAAATAATTTTTTTCAGCTGTTTTTTATAAAACACTGTTCGATAATTATTTTTCTTCTGAAAATCTGTCATATGTCGACATTGGTCATTGGTCCATTTCACTTGAAATAAACTTATGTTTTTTTTTTTTCCTCATTCAAAATGAGAAAATATAGCACATGATATTAGAATGTGAATTCTTTTTATATGTAGATGAAAATAATGAATACAAAACGGGATTTATCACATTGCATCATGAGACTACAAATAACTTGATTTGCTACAAAATCGGCACGAATAAACCACGTCATAGTTGGATATCTAAATGAGCGATTCGTAATAATATCGAAATTTTATAAACATCGTGGAAATACGTCATTTAAATTTGCGATAAAGTTAAATTTGCGAGTTTATTTAAATGCCCCATTTCAAACTTTCAAAACGTAAAATAAATTTTTAAAATAATCGCGATTTCAGAAACTACGTGAAAATGGGTAGCAATAACTACGGAAAAGTCATTGAATTTACCATTAACCCACACACATGAAGAGCGTCATAAGTAATAACTAGAATTCAAAATTCGTGTATCGTAATAATGTCGTTTTGAAAATATGGTATTTTCAAAACTATGCGTAAATCCGTAGGGTTAAGAATCGAAAAAAAGAGATCGAAAAACGACATTGATTGAGATTGGGTGTGTTAAAAACCTTACTAAGCAATTATGGATTTTTTTTTAAAAAAAATTCTTATTATTTTCTTTTTCTTTTTTTGTTGTTGATTATTTTATTTAGGTTGTTGCCGCAGGCCGCTCGCTCATCGACAGTTGGCGGGCATTTTTGAAACTAAACATTTTTGAAACTTAATCCCTTAATTACGCGGTCTTGCCTGTTTTCGCAGCTGACTATTTTACCAACTATTTAGTTGTATTTTTACATTTTTCAAGATCTTATTATGTACGCAACCACGCAAATTATATTTTCAATAACATACTAATCAATTGTGCTAGTCATTTAGTTTAGGTCTTTCTTAAAATTAAAGGTTCGTTTTTAAATTATTTTATTTAACAACCGTCGTTGAACAGCCGACCCAGATTTAGAGTTTAGGACTATTATTTTTCAACTCCGTAGTCTTCAAATTTTGAAGTCAATCCAGAAGAAAAGGGAAAACTAAGATCAAGTATAGGGCGAAATTTTGACTTCGTGGAGGACATTTGGTGGAACTAACCAGCATTTGCGTTACTTGGAGAGGAAAACCATGAAAACCTTTATCGATTAGCCCGACTGCAAAGGGACTCCAAACCATGATCTATCCTACCACTGAAGATATTTCAAGTCAGCACTGTGGTCGATTCATGCAAATTTACAGACTTTACTCTCGCTTTTGGACTCTCCACCTACGCTATAGCACTGAACTGAAAAGTTAAAACAACTATTGCTTTTTTATTATTACTTTTATTACTGTTTCTAACTATAATAACTACATTTCTTTTTCAGATAAAATTTATTAACTTCACTATATTCCTAAGTTGAACCCGATCCAGAAGACAAGGGAACTCCTGGATTAAGTATCTTTTCCTCATCACTTTTTGTGAAACTAACCAGCATTTGCTTTATGTGGAGAGGAAAGTCACGATTTTTTTAAAAAAGAAAGTTGCAACAGGTTATAAGTTATTATTTTTTCAAATTAAGAGCCAAAGCTTCTTTCCAATCTTACGTAAAACTTATTTTAATTTAATATACTTTGTTACTACGTGAATAATGCTAAGTAATTGCTATGCTTTTAGTGTGAAAAATCTCAGTCATTACAACACGCGAGTTTTAAATCACACATTTAAATAATCACTTTTTAATGTACTGTGTTTTGTCCGTTTTTATTGAAAATCCATGTTATTCTTTAATTTTTAACAGTTTTTATAATGCAATCCCAGATGATTTTAAAAATTCCGATATTTATTACATCATGGGAATTATAAATAATACATTCAAATAATTACTCATAGTTACTTATTCGTGCTAATTTTATCGTAAATTAATGCATCTTTTGTTCGATTATTGCGATAATAAATTTTGCCTTTAAGTTTTGCTTTTTGTTTAAACTCTATAAATTTTCTTTAATAAAGATATTTAATTTGATTTTATATTACTCATTAAAATACATTTGTATATATATATATATATATATATATATATATATATATATATATATATATATATATATATATATATATATATATATATATATATATATATATATATATATATATATATATATATATATATATATATTTTTTTTTACTCTTCTTTCAGTGAGCATTACAATTTTTTTCATAGAATTTCTATTCCTTTTCCCCAATATTCAAATATCGATATACTATACTTTTTTTTAGTCGAATTAATTACTGATAAATATGGAAAAAAAATTGAAAAAACGCAAAAACGGGTACTCAGCTAGTAATAGATAATAAAAAAAATGAATTCATGCTCTATTATGCCTTTAATAAAATAATAAGCAAATTCCTCAAAGAAAATTTAATCAAGAAAAAGAAAATATTTAACAGATCATCATTCGAGGGCACTTTGATAACTGTAGCAACATTTAAAGTCATATAAGATTGACTCAAACTTGCTGAAGAATTTGGTTATTATTTATTAGATCTGCAGGTTTGTGTGCTCAATTTAGGCTGGGAAGATTTCCGTACCGTGATCGAATAATCGCTATGTCTTGGCCACTTCAGGGCAGCGGACTGCGAGAAACTAAAAGAAACGTCGTAAAATGAGACTAACTCGAAGGGCGTAACTCATAGCCACTCCCAAGCAAACATTTACATGTTTTTCTTAATAATTTTCCCCATTAAAATCAATTAGGCTCCTTGGAGATCGTAATTGGCGTTTTAGATCACGATACGGAAATATCCTCTTTATTCTTATTATACCTTTGTCAAATAGAGAGACAGATAGCTCAATACAGAGAAGTTGGAGCACGGTGACTCAGGGGATAGAGTTTTTGACTTCTAATACGGTGAACCGGGTTCGAATCCCGACAATGGCTTATTGATTCGAGATCTGCACCCGGCCCGCACCAACCACAGTGCTGATGTAACGTATCCTTAGTAGTAGACGGACCATGGGTTAGATTCAGCTCGTCGTCAGGCAAAACAAAACTGTGGGAGTTTTTCAGGGGATTTCCTTTCCATGTAACTCAAATGCGGGTTAGTTCCATCATAAAGTCCTCCACGTAGGCAAATTTCTCCCAATACTAGGCCTAGGTGTTCCCTTGTCTTCTGGATTTGGTTAAAAATTACAAGACTACTGAGTTGGACATGAGTAGTCGTGAACACAAAAAATCGGATCGGTTGTTAAATAAAATAAAATATAGTGAGTGTCCTCAGTGGTAGACGGATCATGGGTTCCTTTGCAGTCAGGCTAACCGTGGGAGGTTTTTGCTGTTTTATTCTCCATGCAACTATAATGCGGGTTAGTCTCATCAAAAAAGTCCGTCATGGAGGCAAAATTTCTCCGAATATTTGATCCAGGGGTTCCCTTGTCATCTGTATTGGGTTCAAAATTACAAGACTACAGTGTTGAACATTAGTAGTTGTAAACCCTGAAATTGGATCGGCTGTTCAACGAAAGTAATAAAATAAAATACTGAGAAGGACAGTTCGAGGATAAATCCAAGGTAAAAGCGGGATTCAAACACGCAAACTCTACGCTTAGAATTAGATTATTTATTCTAATTTCTGCTCTTTTTTTTTAAGATGTTTACCAAATAGTCTGCCGCGCACTGCTATCTTACCTTTCATAAAATTTGAATTCCAAAAAAACTAATAACGGATAGAAAATTAGTAAGCTAAAAGCGTAAAAATATTTTCACACAGTCCTTCGAAACTGATTTAATGTCAATTTTTTTTTTATTAGCATTTGAATTGCTTTTAGCATTAATTAATTGAAAAAATAACAAAAAGATAATTTTTAAATTAAAAAAATTCGACTAAAATAAAAAAAATTCTTTGAAACTACAAATTTTGGGGTGCACAACCTTTTTTAATACTTACTCTGCATGTTGACTAGTGATAGGTTGCTTGAGTATTTTATGTTATAGTAATTTTTATATAAATATTATATTCAGAAACGAAATTATCTGCAGGGATGGGGATACATACATAAGATCAAAATAGTACTAGTATTTCAATTTTTGCTTTATTTAGGTCGATATTACACTTGTTATTTTTGAGCTAGTTTTAGTTTCAAATTTATTATAAGTGCTCTCTTTTATTTTGAAGTTTTATTTGGAGAAAAAATTATTGAATTGTGTAGGGTATTATAAATGGTGTATACCTGTTTGGTGTGGTATATATATATATTATATCGTTCTGTAACGAAGTGAACAAGAAATTTACTCATTAGTAAGAGATAACAAAACTGAAATAATTCATTTGCTAGTTTAAAACAGTGCTTAACATTCGAGGAACCAGTTTATTTGTTTATTTATTTTCTTGATAAATTTGTGTGTATTGTGTAATACTTAGCTTTGTTAATCTGAAATGCTCTAATGTTTTTAAACATTACTTCTCAGTATTCCAATTGCTATTTTTGATTGAAATATTATCTTTATTTCATTGTTTTGTAACTGTTATATTAAGATACAAAGTCTACGGTGTTCATTCTAGACCTTAAAAATGCCATTGGAAACTGGAAAGAGCCCCTAAAAAAGGGCACCCATCATAAAAAAAAGCATTATGTACAAATATTTGCTTGACTTTTAAGACACTCAAAATATACAAAGTTTATCACTAAGAAACTTTTTTTTAGCGATAATTAGTTTAAATTAAAAAAAATAGTTCCTTAGTTAAATTGGTACTTTCTAGAAATTGGTTTTAAAGTGAGCTTATTATCAAATTTCGAAGCTCATAAAAAAATATCGATATGGTTTGAGAGTTGGTTGGTGTAAAATTTACAGTTTTGCAAAATCCTCAGATTGTTTTTTTTTCTTTTTTCATGTTGATAGCTATGCTTATTTATGTACTTAATTTAAAATATTTTTTCTTTCTTATCTAGATGATGAAATTGTTGGACATCCTTGAAATTCTTTTGGAAGCTGAAGATTGCAAACAAGAAAGAATTGATGGTGGTATCATTGGTAGTCAAAAACTAGAGGCTATCAGCTGATCTAATGGTTAGTTAGTAATTAACAATAAACTTAAATTTTACATACAATTTATGAACTTTGATTAGATTAGAGAGATGATTGTGCTCCGGAAAAAGTACAGATTTTTCCCTTGTA
Organism: Parasteatoda tepidariorum; assembly: GCF_982258835.1. Taxonomy (NCBI): domain Eukaryota; kingdom Metazoa; phylum Arthropoda; class Arachnida; order Araneae; family Theridiidae; genus Parasteatoda; species Parasteatoda tepidariorum. The sequence goes on along the minus strand of NC_141765.1, from coordinate 96,047,363 downwards.
TTTTAAAGTTTCCTTCTTGAGGTAAATGCTTAGAAAAAACGACTAACAAGAATTTACAATAGGTAGTTAAAGGCATTTACATAATAAAATATTTACATAATTAAAAAATAACTTAAGCCAATAATTCTCTTTCTTGTGTGTTTTATAATTTATAATAACTACTGAAACCAAACTTTAAATTTATTAATTGATAATGAACGAGTTCTTATATGACGAGCCTACAATATGAATTTTTAACATGTGGGTCATTTATTAATTTATTTTTGTAACATAATAGACCTGCTAAATGTAACTAAGGTGCTGGTTTTCGTTTTGCTACCTAAATGTTTCATTTACTACTTACCTTTAACTACCTTGTATTACCTTTTATATTTTTAACATTCTATTATGTAAACACTTTTTAAATGGTATAGTTATATATTGATCAATTATCGTTTGTTAAAAGTTTAAAATCATCCTATCATTAATTTTACTTAGTGTTAAATTCTTCTAGTCTATTTCTTTATAACAGGAATAAGAAAAGTACTATGAGCATTGTTGTAAGTAGGGTGTCAGCACTGTAAAATGCATATTTATCAACTACCTTAATTTAATAGAATATTAAGTCATATCTGTAAAATACACTACAGCAGATAAGATACTGTAAAATTTGTATTTCACTATTTAGATATTATATTATGTAATACCCTGGGTATTTACCCGGGTAAATACTTAAAATTCATAAATTATGAGTTTTATTGAAACTTTTATGATCATGTTCTTTTGGGTCTTTATTTAAGGTACAATTAAGTTTTACTTACATGATCAGAAGTTAATTAATTCTTAACTAAGAAGAAAAATTCCTTCATAAATGATTAAAATCATTGTATTTTAGTTTTTATTTGAGAATGGCTATGGTTTAATCATCCTGAAGTTCACAGTTTGATTCATAATTCCTAATATTTTTGGCTTCTCATCTTAGAAATATATTTTTAAAATGTAAAATATTTTTTAGATTTTAAGTAATTTATTTTGGAAAATTCATCATACAAAAATTTCTCTTTATATGAATACTATGCAATCCAACTCTGATCTATATTTAGTTGTAAAAAAAAAGTAAAACAAAAAAACTGTTTTTCAATAAACAGCTTGAAAGCTTTTTTGTATAACTCAAACAGAAAATTATTAGAAAATAAGCATTTAATGGCGTATTTTTTAAAATAAAGTATTTATTTAAAAAATAACTTTAAAATTGGTTAAAAAAAAGTCATTAATATTCCTTTTCGGAAAAAGAGATACTTATGCAAATTTTACCATATAAAAATAATTCTAACAAAGTAAATATTTGTAATAGTATTGAAAATTAAATCTATGAACACAGATAATTTTACCATTGTGTAATTATCATTTATTTTTCTTAAAAATGGAATATGAATAAATAGGCAGTGTTTTTAAGAGATGGTGGCTATTTTTACAGAAAAGGCAAAGAGGGTACATTTATAGGGATCAAAGGGTAGACAGGGCTTCTAAAATTGTTTAAGGAAAACACTGCATAAATCCTACATAGTGATATAAATACATATTAACATAATACATAAATATATACACATCACATGACACCGTCTATAAAGTGCCATCCTGGCTTCCATAATTCTATAAACAAACATTGAAGAAAAAGTTATCTTTAAAAACTCATAAAATTTTTGATATTCTCCCTTATGTATCCACAAAGCTCTTATGTATCCACAATGCGTATTTTTATTCGCCAAAGAATTTAATTTAAAGAAATATTTAATTAAAACTTAATGTTATAAATTTAATTAAAAATTCTTAGCAATATTAATAATCAATATTTCACATAAAACTGAAAATTAAATGAAAATGAAACTTATGAAACATTACCTCACTAGCCCAGACAGCAGTGTCAGATGCTTAAATATTTGTTAGTCTAAATTTGTAATTTTTTTTTTTTTGTTTTTTTTTTGTTTCATTAAATCACATTAAGTTTTAAACTCTTAGTTCTATTTACATGTACAAATTCATCAGAGACAACACCTCCCTATTTAGATATCAATGTTTAAGTTTTGCACCACTCTGACCTCTTCTGTAAATTTAAGATAGCTGCAAAAACTCACTTTGAACTTAAAATATCGACATTTTGCTTTAAACTGTAACTTCTAACCTTTTTAAACTATAACTTCTTTCTTCTTAAACTATAACTTAAACAATTAACAGCTTTCCTCTAAATATTTTACTGTTCACTTATTTTGATAGAATGTTTCTATAATTTTTTTAAAAAATTTTAAGTAATAAAGGCTCATATTTTTACTAGTTCCTTAGTTTTGTGATTAAAGGAATAAATATGATGTAAGTACTAATTTTTCCAAACATAAAAGTTATTTTAAATTTGTTATTATACATATTTATAATATTATTATATTTTATATATAAATGAATGTCTTTGGGCTAAGTCTGTGTGCCAAATGCAATGAAATTTGGCATATATATAATTCAAAGCACTAAGAAGATCATTGTCAGTGTTATAGCATTCTATGACGAATTGTTCAAGCGGGATAGGCAAACAAGGAAATTCTGACTAGTTAAGCAGTACCCATTGTTTTGAATTTAACTTTTGACAGTTCAGTTTTTCAACTATTTTAAATATGACATCAGTAGTGATATTTGTTAGCTTACAGATCTATTTGTAAAAAAGAGTAAGGAGTTTACTGCTAGTACATTGAATTATTTTTTAATTGCTATGGAATAATCATTCAGAATAAATTTATTCTGGCTAAATTTAATCATGACTAAAATTTCTGTGAATGATGCTCATCACTCAAACCTTTATATGCTATTAGTTTAAGTAAAAGTGAATATTAAATTTAGTTTATGTTTTTTATTCTTCATAACATGAACTACTCATTCCATCAGGGTATGTAAATGTTAAAATACTTGTCAGGATTTTAGTGATTAGGTTGAAAACTATAAGTATAAAATCTGTCTTCATACTGAACAGTTTATAATAAATTCTGTTATGTACTTGCAACAAACATCAACCCTATTTAGGAAATACAAAGCTTATTAAACATGAACTATTACTAGTTATGTTAAAGCAAAAATTGAACAATCAAAAGTTTTTTTTTCATATTTCCTAGTTTACATGAATTAAGTACATTCCATTTACCTCTATTTCATTTCGTGATTCTCCTATTGCAGGTTTTATTAAAAAAAACATGGGGTTTTCTTTTCATAAAAATGCTAAATTAGATGACTTCTGGTCATTGTATCAGAAACATTACCAACCATATCATCTATTTAGTTGCACTTGAAATTCATGTTTAAGACAGTATTTTTAAAAACACTTGGCACATCTCTATTGGAATCACCCTACACTATTGGAAGTAAGTTTTGAAATAAATCTTTTTGTTTTATTCGCAAAATTAACATTGTAGTTAATTTTTGAAATATTTATCCCTATTCTTCAGTTAACAGAATAAAATTTTTACTATTGTATGCTTCAGTTATTGTTTCCACGTGAAGAGGATGAAATAATAGCCCATTCAAAACTTTTAGACAACTTAAAAACTGCACTAAGGATGCAACCAAATAGGTAAAAGTTAAAATCCTTTTTGCACAAGTATTGTATTGATATTTAATGGTATAATATATAATATAATACCCCTAATTAAAATATGATAAGTATTTTAGTGATTAACTAGGGCATCTACAATAAATCCCAAAAGGGTGTTTGACCTCTTTAGTAATTCTGTTCTAAATTTGAAATTTTATAGGTTCTAGCACATTCTTAATTTGCTCCCACACAATTTATAATTTGTTCTCAAATGAAAATGTCTTTTGTGAATACAATAAATACATAGTAAAAGTTTGATTAGCCAGAATGTGTGTGAATTCTGAAAATTATGATTACTTGAGATAAATTAAGGTAAGTAAGGCAAAGATCATGTATATAATATTAAGCATATACATGGACTTTGCCTTACTATTGGACCCCTTTATTTAATTCATAATTTTTTTTAATGTAGCTTGAGATGGAAAAACAACAAAGGACTCAAGTTGAAAATTTGGCAAAAGCTGGATGTTTATCTGATGATGCTAAAGCTGGAATAACCCCAGCACCTGGAATAGTACCATGTCCTCCACCACCACCTCCATTTCGTATCGGTAAAACAGCTTTTATTTCACATAAATACAATATGTGTTAATGCATTCAATTTCAATATAATATTCTGTTATCACTGTTATCCAGTCAAGACACAAAATTCTGTGTACTTTTTAGTAGTTATATGAAAATTTTAAAAGTATTTATTCTTTGAAATGGTTTTCTATACAACCATAAGTACATTAGGGAAAATAGGATTGTTTGAAAATATTGAATTTTGTTAGAATGACATGTAAGAAAAAGGACAGTACAGTTTTGAGGTGAAACCTTTGCATATATTAACTAAAACTTTTTCAATTTTCAGGAACTTCCATTATAAAGCAGACAATTTTTAAAATTATGCTCTCTGTCAATCCTTCACTTAAATAATAATCCAAGCCAAAATTTCTCTTGGTGATGATGCACATCGGCAACAATCTCTTAACCCCAAGTTGTTGACTATGATATAAAACCACAAATATATCGAGGCATATAAAATTGCTGATAAATATTGAATTTTCTGAAAATGTTAGGTAATAAAAAAAGAAACAGTTTTAAGGGAAAAATTATTCATTTATTAACTTAGTTTACCATTCATACAAATAAAGAAAAACCCATCATAAATTTAACAAATGACATAAATTTTAAAACTGTAGTCTCTGGCAATTCTGCACATAAATGACAGTCTTTAGACTTAAAAATTGTTTCTTGGTTGGAAAAGCATTCATGTAAAAAGAGATGATTTCAATGAAATCTAAGTCTCCTTCTTAGCTTCATGCAGTTTTATGTGCTTTTATGATTTCTTAGCTGCAAACTTTACTGCATCAAAAAATCAATCCCTGCCCCTTGTTATTCAATGTTAGTGTATAGCTAGGAAATTTTTGCACAATATTACCCAGGAGCTCAATGCTTATAGGGTCAAGTGAATTCTGAACAAATATTTTAGTATGGTAATTTTTCAACTGTTTTTATTTGTAGAAATTTTATTGAATATTATGTTTTTTTGTGTCTTTGATTTATTATTGTGATTATTTTCTGTATGAATAATTTTTTAGGTTCATTAAATGACAAACCTTTAAATTTGTCAAGAGTGATGTCTAAAAATATTCCTCAGCCATCAAATCCTTTGAAATCCTTTAATTGGTGTAAGCTACCAGAAGTAAGAAAAACAAACTTGCTTATTAATATACATTTCAAAAAAATAATTCATAAGTGTATAACCAATGTTATTTGAACCGTTTGGGAAAACTGTACAAAGATATTGATTTACAAAAATTTGATAAGACATTTTGTGCTTATCAAAAACAGCAGGTAACATTTTCATAAAAATTAGTCAAATAATTTTTTTTCTCTGATTGCATTGGATTTAATGTATAAAATTAAACTTAGATTAAAATTAAAAATATATTCTGTGTTTTTTTCTCAATTTCTTTGTGTTTGTTCATAGGTAATATTCCTTTTAAGTTATGAAGTATTTCAGACTTGGATAAGTTTCTACTGAAATTTATTCTCAGTGCATAACTCTTGAACGATCGTAAATATTGAGATTTTCTGTTTATTTCTAATTTGAAAACTGTGGTGAAATATACATACACATGTATATATAGTAAAGAAATAGGAATTACTCTACATTATTGTTAATTTTAAAAGATTATTACGTTTGTTTTGTGAAAATTAGTCATATCAGTTTTTCTTTGAAGCAGCTTTTCTATATTAGTTAGGTTTCAAAATTAAAAAAAAAAAGTTTAAACACACCCTAATTAACAAGTCTCAACCTTTTCTTAAAAAAAATATCAGTCTCTTTGATCTATTACAGAAAATTAAAAGCTATTATAAACGTATACATTTATATTATATAAGTGTACATTTTGCATATTTTAAATGAATGCCTATTATGCTTTTCTTAAGTACTTGTTATTAATTTGTAGTGCATTGGTTCAGTTATAGAAGATATACCAGCAGTGGTGACTTAAGCCAAATCAAGAGAACTCTCTGTCATTGATGGTAGGCATGTTCAAAATTGTACAATATTGTTATCAAAATTAAGACTCTCAAATGACGAAATTTGTAGAACAATTCTTAGTATGGATAATAAGGAACAGTTACCAAAAGATATGGTTGAGCAGATAATTGATCTTTATATATAAGTAGGTATATTAAGGGGGAAGAACAGTTTAAGTCAATTTTTCTCAAAAAAGGATATAGTTCGTTCACCAGGAGTTGAGACTTGGCTCCACCTCCTCGGACGCAGAGTTCATTTCAGCGCGGGAGTTTGAAGAGAAACATCTCCGTTGTTGAAATTAAGACAACCCTTAATTTGCGCCAAACACAGAAAGTGAATTCTTTTTCACTTACTTTGCTTTATCATCTGCTAATATACGTTTTGTTACACTAGCTAATTAAATATAGTTTAAATTTAGAAACTGTTGTTCTCCCAGCGAAATGTCTCATAAAGGACAAACTATTCACTCAAAAGAAAGAAATATCATAAAAAGTGTAAAATATCGTCAAATTTATGGAATATTCATTGTTAAAAAAATGCACATAAAGTTTGCGAAATAAATATTTTTGCCAAACGATCGCCAAATAGCAACATTGTTCAGGATTGCTCACAACCTTCTCCCAAAAATAGCGCAATAGTATCGTCGCATACCACGTGATGAAGGTGGAGCCAAGTGCCAACTCCTGGTGAACGAGCTATACTTGGATCTCCATCTGTTGCATTTTGAGCATTGCTAAGTTTTGACAAAGTAATCATGTGAAAAATAGTCTCTTTTTGGGTGTTATTACACAGTGAAGAAGGACGGTACTATGCTAAAACTCTACCTTTCCCCACGCAAAATCATCTTTCTTTGTATCAGCTTTCTCATTTCGCTTAAACTGTTCTTCCCTTGTAGGTTTCATATGTCATAGGTCAGTCGAAAAATTCAATTATTTGCTATGGATTCTCTGATATTTTCTAATCAGTCTGACTGTTTTTAGGTTTATAACAATAAGCTTCTTTTCTTAAATGTTCTTTTTTTTAATGTTTCTGCAAATTAAGTTTACTTGGAATTTGAATATTGTAATAATTTTTTGCATTGTAACTAAATAAATAATCAATTTAAATTAATTTCTAATGATTGAGGCCCCTGGTTACCCATCAGCTACTGGTTCTTTTGACCATTGATGCTGTCCTCTTTTTTTTTAAACACAACATTACCAAAGTAGCAACTAGTATTAGATAACATCAGAAAATCAATAAAATCTAACGTTATCTTGCATAACTTCTAATATTAAAAAGATACAAAAAGTCACTGTTTGCATTAGTTTTGATGCTATATGATGTTAGATTTTGTATTCTGATATTATCTTGCATTGCTTTTTATTTTTTGGAGTAAGCTAGAGGAAGATTTGGATGGTAGTAGAATAATTAGGTGATATAGTTTTAATTAATTTTCTGTATTGCTGTTAAGCAGTGAAACATAGAACAATAGTTTTTATAATGTCATTCCATGTATTATTTACTTAGCAATACAGAAATACTAAATAAAATTATATTAGCGAATCCCATTACCATCCATTTTCCTCCTTCCTACTCCAAAGTATATATTTTGTTCTTATGTTATATTATGATTTTTTTTTGAATATTTCAAATTTATTTAAGAAATAATACTATATCTCAACTTTTATTTTTCATACATTTCTTCATACAACTTTTATTCTTCATACATAATTTTATTCTTCTTGCAATGTTTGTAAAACATGCTTTAAAAAAGTCGTAATTTAAGCCACTTGCTATTTGATAATTATCATTCATTATTTAGATTCTGAAACTACATAATAAAAAACCACCCTATATAATTACAAAGTTAAATTTATATTTGAATTAGTTGAAAATTTATCTTTATTTTTTTTTCCTCGTGAAATGTAACTATGTCAGTCATTTCCAAAAATATTAAAATAAAATTATATCTAAAGTTTATAAATTGTTATTTCTGTAATAATTGAGACAATAGATTTTTTTTTAAAAAATTCAAATTATTTTATTGCATTGTTTTCTTGCTATAAACTGTTTTTTTTAGTGATTGTTCTAGGGAATGTTTTCTTACACTGTGGTAAATTAAAACGGCTTTTTCATTCTAACTTAAAAATTCGCTGTGCTACTTGTCCAGCCATGCACCCTTCAAGAAGTAAGTCTTCAGTACAAAAAAAAAAGCTGTATGGTGGCCATTTTGTATAATAACGCACCAGAAGAAAAATTTTTTTACAGTACATTGCTTGATGCCAAGGATCTTTTTCAGAATGTTGTTTAATTCAGCTATCTCCCTCAAAAAATTTCTCAAGCAATACTGATTTTTTTCACCACTTAAGTTACCTCACTGTAATTTTACCTCACTGTAAATTTTAAGTTGCAACTCATATTGCATATATTTTTTTTACTTCATTTTTGCAAGGATTTTAAAACTATTTATAAAGTACAGAAATTATGTAGCTACCTGTATGTTACTCTTTTTCTTGTAATTTTTTATTTAATATCATTATTCTTGTTTTAAAGCTTTTGAAGTTTATGCCTAGTCATGAGGAAAAAGTCCTTTTGGAAGAACATAGCATAGAAATTGATAATATGGCTAGATCTGATAGATTTTTATTTGAAATAAGCAAGTATGCCTTATTTTTTTCTATTAAGTGATTTTGTTAAAAGCTAAATTTAAGGTATATCTTTTTCTACTGAAAATAAAAATTTAACTAAATTATTTCTGCAATATTTATAATTGAATTATAATACAATAAAGCTTGAAATATCATAAAAATCCATCTGTTCGCCAAAATGAAATTTTTTTCTGAAAATTACCAGTCTCATATTGAATTAATTTATCCCGCCATTCCCCAATTTAATATTAAATCCAAAGTGACTTAATATTAGAAAATAATTTCTTTTGGTAGTCTCAGTTAATGATCAAAGTTCCTTGTTAAGAAAAACTTTTTTAACTTTTTTGCTGCATTAAACCACCATTTTTTAAAAAGGGCAAAATAAAAAAAAATTATAGTATAGTAAAGCTTATTCTTTATATCTGTCAGGGGACTGATATATTATCAGTGTATAAACCAACGGACATATAACTTAAAAGGAAACAAAATGCAAATTCACCATTGAAATAAAATTTTTAATAATGACTTGATGGGAGCATTAGTTTTCAACCTAATATTAATGATGTAGAAAACAATCAACATGGTTATTAATATAGTTAACAAAACACCTGTTACAATTATCTGTCAGTGAAATTGTTTTGTGCTTTTAAAAATTTTTTTGATTTGTAGGAATGTTTCTAAAAACCGTGCTCAGAGATATGAGATTTGAATAATGAAGTTCTTTTTAAAGTTTCTATACAAAGTTTTTTGTGAGTACTGATCTTTTATGCATATCTCATTCTTTTTCAGCGAATAATTTAATCCCTACTCCCTATTCTTAACTACTACTTTTTTATGGGACTTACTTAGTTGAAATTAGGGGGGGGGGAGGATTCCTTTTGTGAGCCTTGCTTAGAACTTTATGAATCCAGGCGAAAAAATTATATACTTCAAAAAAATGAGACATGTAACCAATTGTTTTTTTAACATAAAAAAAAATTAAGATGCATAGATTAAGAATAAACTGGAAATACTATGAAATGACAAATAAATGAAAGAGATAAATAAAAGTTATTATAAAATAACTGATTATAATGGTAATAATAAATGTTAATAACGGAAAAGGATAAGTGAGGAACATAAAAATAATGCTTTACTGTATATAAAAATAAAGTTTGTAAGAAATACATATTAATCGCTTAAGACAAATGAAAATAATAGCTAAATTTAACTTTTACATCTAAGCAGCTTTTAAAAATAGATCAGAGCAGTTTGGATTTCATCAAAATTTTTTAATAATGAATTTAAAAATTAATTTAAATGAAAAATTTTTAGTATCTTGTTTGTATTTTTCAACAAGCAGGAAATTTTTTTATTAAAAATATGTTATATAAATATTTTAAATGTACAGTTTATTTGAGGTTGATAAAGTATATAAATTGTTTTATTGTGGCTCCTTGCCAAATAAAGTTTTCATTTTGCCATCACAATAAAATTGTATATATTTTTAAAAAAGTGTGACCTTAGATTTTTAAATAGAAAATGCTATTTTTTTAGTTTATTACAATTCACAGGTCCTGTATATATTTCAATCCGAAATCTTCTTTTTTAACTTTTTTAATGTTATTATTGAAGTTATAGTTTATTTAAATTAAATGTACTTGAAATATTTGTAATTATTTAAATCAGTGTTTCCCAAACTTATGACTTATGTGTAACTTTTTTAAATTCCTCGTAATGCTGTCTACCACTGATAAAAAAATGAATGGATTTTTTTACTGTAAAAAAATGGCACTAAAGTTAAAATCACATCTGGCTGTTGATACCACTAATTATTAACTGTTATCTCTGCAAAAAATAGTCAATAGAAAAATACTTAATCATAAAGTTTCATGGCTAGTTTTATTTTTAAATAAAATGTTTTGAAATTTTCGTTTGTTGCAAGATATTTTACATAAGAACGTGTACCCCAGGGGTAAAAGCGAGACGGAAAAGAGGAAAGGCTGGTAGAAAAACCATTTAAGTTATTGCTAGTTTTCGACAGGAGTTTACTTTAAAACTATTCAACAATTTCTTCTTTATCTTGGAAAAGAAGCAGTTTTACTTATATCTTAAAACTATAGAAGAAATATTGATAGTTACAGATATTTTATTTTTCTCGAAAAAATGCTAAAATAAAATGTCTTTCGTAGCAGTTTTTGCTCTTTTCCGTCTTACTATATAAGGGCTTTCAGCCTTTGTGTACCCCCGCTGAACTGTTCCCGCACCCCTGGGGGTACGCATACCACACTTTGGGAAACACTGATTTAAATTGTCAATTAGTTGTCTTTATTTTAAAATATTTCCGTAGCTTTATGAAACAAAATTGAAAAAGTAGAATCATGTTGTCAATTAATTAAAATTAAATACTTTTGATTGTTAACTTTGTCATCTGGCTGCAAAAAATTCATATCCTTGCTGACATTAGGGCGGAATTCAGCTAAATTTTCGCTATTACAATGGCTCACTCAAGCCAATCAGAAACCTGTAATTTTGTAAACATATCGCATTTTGCTATACGCAAAAATACAGGCTTTTGATTGACCACATTTTTCCATCGTATTTGCGAAAATTTAACTGAATTCCACACTAGAAAGTCATGAATTTACAAAATATAGATTTTTCTTTTGTGTTCATATGATAGATTTATGAAGGAGTTAACATAAAACTGACTGATTCTACACTGTACACATATTTTGTTAAAAAAAAGTTCATTAATGAAGGAAAGCTAAAATAAAGTTTTAATTCGGTTTAGGGAGCCCCTCTGATGTGGGGACCGGGGCAACTGCCCCTCATGCCACTGCCTTTGTCAGTCTTTGAGTGTTTGACTGAGTAATGCTGTTATTTTTCCAATAAATAAATAACAATAAGTAATTTCGTTCACTTTAAATATTTTTCTTTTTCAGAATTATTCATTATGAACAAAGAATTCAAACTTTATTCTACAAAAAAATAAATTGCAAGAAAGAGTGAGTGACTTAAAAGCAAAAATAGAGGTATTTTCTTATTATGATTGATTGTCAAAAAATGAAAAATTTGTATTTAAAATTATTCCCATCATTTTTACAATGGTTTTATTTTTTTTAATGAACGTTTTTCTAATTTTAGTGTTCAAAGTTATTTTTTTAATGATAACGATATTTTTTTTCCATTTGAAGTTATAAAAAAAATTCTTCAACATTAAATATTTTATATTAGGTCATTAACAATACATCTTTTTTATAAAAATATACATAACTTTAATTTTTACACTTGTTGGTGGAATAAGTGAGCATCAGATATAATTCTAATTTTATTCTCAATACTCATTTTTTATGATGTTTAAATTTTCTCATTCAAACCCTGCTTTGGAATAGATATTTTTTAGAATCTGGGCTGATTGTGCTCCGGAAATAATCCGGATTTCCGGATTTTTCGTTAACAGTGATCCGGAAGTTTCCGTAGATCGAAGGTCCAGACGTTTCAAAAAATCATTGATCACAGAAGTTTACGGAAATCAAATTTTCAAAGGTGGAACTTAAAAACACAGTTTATTTTATTTGTTTGTAAGGGAGAGCCAGAGGGATACTTTATAAGCTTATTTTCATAATTAATATTCATTTTTTATCAGTAAATAGTTGTTATAATCATTAACTCAAAAAAGAAAGACATATTTGTAAATTTTAATTACTTCTCCAGGTCATCATAAGTATGTGTAAATGATATAGGTATGTGAAAATTTTTAAATATATTTTAAGTAAACTAAGAAATATTGAGAAAAAGGAAAAATTTTCTAATTTTTCAATTTAAACTGGTTTTTTTTTTAACTCAGGAAATTTTCCGAAATTTTGACTTGGGCTCACAATCACCCCTGTAGAATGGAACTAAAAGAAAAATCAGATTCAGATTTTTATAGACATAATATGTCTATATATAAAGTTCTAGCATAAAGTTCATAAGGAGGAAACTAAGTACTATGAAGTTTTTTCAACATTATATCTTATAAAGTTTCATCATAAGGTTCATAAGGTTTTGATCAATAACAAATAGTCTATTATAAATTTTCAATTTATGTTTACCAAACTCAAAAATTTGTTAAAAGTTAAGTGGAATATGGTATTATATCTCACTTTGAGCTACTTTCTTAACTTTTATATGTCACTTTGAACATTAGAAAGCCAGAAAATCTATCTTTTTCACGACTTTCAAAAAGGTCACTGTTTTCTCTGCATCATGTAATGATAGGTTCTATACAAAATAATATTATTTAGAGTTTGCTGTAATATTTTGCATAAGTTTTGATGCTATCTAATTTTATATTTTCTGTTATTATCTTGCATTAATTAATATTTTTGTAATAAACAAGAGGATGATTTGGATGGTAGTATAATATTTAAGCAATATAAATTTACTTAATTTTCTGTATTGTTGTGAAACAGTAAAACATGGATCAGTAGCTTTGTCATTCACTCATTGTTTACTTAGCAGTACATACTAAATAATAATTAATTCTGCTATCATCAGTTTTCTTCCTCTTCCTGCAAATGATACTTTGTGTCCAGCTGGTTTTTTGTGAATGATGAGATGGCATTGCATATTTCTTAGGTTTTAAAATTTCTTTAATTTCTTAAATTTGATTTTTTTAATCATTTTTAATTCAATTTTAATTAAATTCAACTAATTATTTCATTTTTATTACATTTTATATAAAGCTAATATAAATATTTTATTATCTTCTTAACAATCAATGTAACGGTTAACGTTTTAATTTAATACAAATGTATAACTCATTAATTCACTGTTGTGGCTGAATTGAATATCAAAATCTATTTTTAACTCTTTATTCCTTTAACTATTTTATTTCTATTACCATAAAAATGTTTCTGTTACCGGGTTATATTAATTCTCATGGTCTTTTGGGTGATAAAGCTGTAACCAAATTATTTAAAATGGCTGGGGACTTTCGCCCTTCAGTCCGTCATTGACAAAAATTCTCATCATTTTTAATAATGTATTTCTTCGTTCCTATAAAGCCTTTTATTTTGTCTTCCTTGCCATGGAAGTAAATTTTGAAATGCTCTCTAAACAAAACAATAATTGCTTTATATATGCAATAATTTAATTTATCGTTTTCTGTAATGATTATGTCGATAAAGAGAACTATATTAAAATTTTTTAAGTTACTTTCTTCCAAAAATTTTCTTTCACTTTTTTCAATGGTCATATTCTTTCAGTTTTTGAAATTCTACCTAACAAAAAATCTGAATCAAAATCCAAAGGCACTGAAAGAAATTTTTTAAGGATTAAAACCAGGAAAACATGAAATATTTTAAAAATTGTCAATATTTTTTTTTATTGTGAAAATAATTTATGTATGCACATCACAAATTTTTAACAGTTCTATAATTATTAAGTACTACACCAACAATGTTTGCAAAAAAATTAACATAACATTTAAATTTCGAAACATATAAAAAGGGTAATAAATATTTTTTTATCTAGAAAAAAATTTACACAAACATGTAATTGCACATAAAGCAGATGAAAAACATACTTTTTAACATCAACTTAAAAAGCTGTATTTAGTATTAATGATCAAAACTAGACTACTATCAGTTACTATTTTCAGAATGTAATCACAAAATTTATTTTGGTTTAAAGCAAACCTATACCATTGCCTGTATTTTGCTCATTCAAAATTGTGGATTGCAAGAATCGTAAAAACGTTTACGAAAAAGAGGCACAATATGTAAACCTTTTAATGGGGCATTTTAAGAAAAGAAAATACAAAAATTGAAGAGATACTAAAGTTAAATTTCGGATATTGATAAATAAGCGAGAGAAAAAGCTATATTAAGCATTTACAAATCTTGTTTTCACAAAGACTATACAGGACCTTTCTGATGAAAATTTACACGAGATTCTTTTCTACTGTGATTTCAATTTTTTTTCTTCCTTTTACTATAATGTAGATGTTTTTCAGCTAAATTTTAAACATTAAATCAATCAAAGAATTTTTTTGCTATTATCATTATTTTACCGTTATATTATTTTAAACATAATTGAAATAAAAAATTTATATACTTGTCTCAAATTTCAGTCAAATAATTCAAAATTAAAGTAATAAACACAATTCTGATAATATAAATGCTTGCAAACTTAAAATATTGTTTATTGTCAGTGCTAAAAGAAAATTGCTTCTAATATCATATCTTTACATTTTAATGCAATTAAACGAATAAAAAAATTTTTGTAACAAATCTATTAATGCAAGCCAAGAACAAATTAATAAATGAATCTTAGAGCACATTATTATTTACACAAAAGACTTATCATTTATTAAAGATAAAAGAAAATTCATGAAAAATTAAAAGAAACCAAATTTTAAATACATTCAGCAGTTTCATAAGGAGGAAACTAAGTACTATGAAGTTTTTTCAACATTATATCTTATAAAGTTTCATCAATGCTCATATATCTGCCAACCCATTTTTCCTATTATTCTAAAAATTTATTGCAAAGTTGCAGAATAAATACTTGACCTTATTTTTTTCTGAATTTTTAAATTCTTATTTGAATAAACAATGAATAAGAATAAAAAACATTACAACTATTTCAATAAATAACTATTTAATTTCAAAACTAAACATTCTAAGAAATAAACTTCATCCAATTATAAAAGCAATATATTTTTACCATTATCCTTTTACATAAACATCTCTATAATCTTTTGGTGAAACACAATTTTAAAAAAATATTTGTTATTAAATACGTTTTTATTCTTTGTTCAAAACAGCAATAATGCTTATAATTTTTTTATTACTTTTATTTTTAAGAAATCTTTCTATTAATTTTTTAAAAAAATCTTGTCTGTTTAATATATCTTTCCATGAATTTACCACCATTTAGAATTTATTCTTTCAATTGGAAGTCTTTATTTTTGTTTTTAGTTTTCTATTTATTAAATTATAAAATCTTAAACAATTAGGTAGATTAAATTTAATGAAACCTTAGATATTCTTATGTTTAAATCTAAAATTATTTGTGGGGTAGGTGTTTCTCTTTGTTTGAAAAGTGCATGAATGTCTTTGAAACATTAATGTTAAATTCATGTAGTGCTCTCATTATAATTTGTTTTTGTAATTTTTTTGTACCATTTCATTAGTTTTTAAAGGAGCTTTAATTGTTTTAAAACTAATGGTTTTCTTACTGCTTTAAATTATTTTTTTTTATGTAATATCGTCTTTTTAAAATCTTTTCCATTAAAGGGAAATCAAATTTTTTTCAACTATTTCTGAGGCATCCAAAGAGCTTCAGAGGAGACTTTTTGAACTAATTCTGGAAATTCCATGAATCGTGGTGCTCGAGGAAATGCTTCTGGTTACCACTTATCTAACTTAAACAGGATTGCTGATACAAAATCAAATATAAACCGGAATATGACTTTACTGCATTATATTATTGATACTTGAGAGAAAAAAGTAGGTATTTGTATTTACTTTAACATATAATCATGGTTGCTTTTGTTATAATTTTTTGCCTTTTGCAAAGCCACGTCCCCACTAATTAAATTAAGAAAAATCCAAATCAAGCTCAATTTCATCTAACAATTTATGTGCAACTTCTTACTGCATTGCAAGCAAAGGAAAGAACACTAAAGTTGCAAAAAGCATCACAGTTTTGATTGAAAATATCAATTTACTATGATTTGAGGCATTGAATAATTTTTTTAAAAATGATTATTCAATTTTAAAAAAAATATTAATGTATAGTATTTAGTATTTAAAAAATATAGTATATAATTTAGTACTGGTATTTAAAAAAAATATTAAAATTAAATTTTTTCAAGTTAAATAAATGATATTTGTTTACATTTAAGTCAATTTTAAAATAATAATTGCGTTAATCACTTCTGTAAATTTTAAGATAAATACACTAGTGTTCAAAAATGAGAGAGTTTTCATATTTGGTAGCCTATCTCCATTATGACAGACCAGATTTTAATACACTATAAAGTTGATATCTGCCTGGAAAATCGATTCAACAAATATCCTCTCTTTTTAAAGTTTAAACTAGGTGAGCTTGATGGCTGCCTAATTTCCATTAAAATGAAATCGCCACACGATTCCATTCTGTAAAGGTTAACATTGAATTTTAAGACTTCATCCATGTACCTCACACCAGTCAAAGAACCTCTTTCAAAGACATGGATGGGTCAATGACCATTCAACATTTTGCCTATCAAGACAATCAAACCTCTTTTGCCTTAATGTCCAATTTTTCAGATATCTGGAGACATCAAATTTCTGGTTCTTTCCATACGTAATTATGAATTATTCAAACCAGGCACTCACTATCTACCTACCAACTAAATAAATCAACTGCTTTAGCAGAGGAAGTTTGATAATCTTGGCAGGCATCATACTAAGTAATTAAAAATCTTTCTATGTTCTTTAGAGAGGTAAATTAGCTAGTGTGCAGCATATGGATAAATTCTAAAAGCTCTATGATTGCCTTGATCAACAATAGACACTCACTTAAAGCTGTTTGCTCTCGCAATTTTCTAGAAGATATTCGCCAGATGATTGGCCACTCAGATCTTCAGCTTTATAGAACATAATATAACTTTATAGTAGTACATGTTTGGAATGGAGAGCAATTAAAATAGAACTCACAATCTTTACTATTGTCCAGGGCTTGAAAACAGCTTTAATGAGATAGTGGTACCAGTTTCGACAGAAACTCTTAAACTGCTTTATTTCCATAATGAAATCAGAATAACAGCCAGTGTCTCCGTAAAAGTGAATCTTGAACTTTATTAATCTATTTTTCATTTCATACCATAATCACTGCTTCATACATGTAGTGCTACACATAGTACATATACATAGCTACTTATAGTATATTATAACCATTGAATGTTTTTTTTTTAAATATTATATCAACATATCAAAAACGAATTTCATTAAAATTTACCAATAATTTCCAGAGGTTAATAACCAAATCTGTAAAGTTCTCCAAATTTTTAACAGTGTAGATTCTGACTTTGTCATGAATGCAGCTGAATCTGGCATTTCTTTCAAGTAAGCAATTTTTTTTTTTGTATGTCAGGTTTTTAACGATATCAGGTTTCTAACGATTACACAGAGCTAAAAAAAAAAAAAGAAAGAGAATACATTAATAACTTTTGATCTAATGATCGAATTTTCAGGCAGTAGGCAGAGATAAAAGTATCAAATTTTTTCCGTGTCTGCTTAATAAGAATGTAAGGTACATTTTTTTGATAATAACAAATAGAACTCTATCAAAACTTTTGTTTCCAACTGATTGGTTTAATATCATAGTCAAATTAAAGTAAACTTTTTATTTAATTAATTTATTTATTAACCTTTTAAGTTTTAATCTGTAGTCTTCTTTGTCTTTGTGTTAGAAAGTTTTTTTCATGTAATTAGCAAAAGAAATAGTATTAAGGAGGAAATATTCCCCCAAAATTTGTGAAACCTTTTAACAATTAAAATAATTTTTTTTACAGTTTAAAGACGTTTTAAAACTTGAAGAAGATATTCATCATGTTCGACTGGCAGCAAAAGTCAAGTGCGTATTACTCATATATTTTGTTTTAGTCTGCGCGAAATTTCTTAATTTTATTAATTAAAGATGCTTTCTTTTAATTTTAAATTCTTTAAAACCTTTGTGTTTTCTTTAAGAGTTAAGTTAATACGAGTTTGCAAATTATATGCAACTTAATTTGTATGTTAAAATGTATTTTACTATTGCTTATTGCTTGGGGTACACGCACCACACTTTGGGAAGCATTGCTCTAGTGATTTAAAACACAGAAGATGTACTAATTAAAATTATAAGCTATAAATCTACCTCAGTAATAATTTTCACCATCTTGGTTGAAATCAGATTAGGATAAACATAATAAATGTATGAAATTGAAATTTGTTAGTTTCAAAACTAATTAATTTAGTTATTAATTAATTTTATGAACCAAAACTAGTACGTTAGTTTAAAATGAAAATAATAGCTATTTTATCTAATTGTTACAAATTTTATTTTATAATTTTTTTTTTAACTACACGCTTTTTACTTTTTGCGAAATAAAAATAATAAATAAATAACTATCCTTTTTTCAAAAATTTTTTTATTCTACTTTTTCCATTATTATTGAAAAATAATTTGATTTTGATTTTATCATATAAAAAAACTGTATACCTGGCAATATTTAAATTTTTAAAATTTTCTTTAATAATAACACTTTTTCTTTGATAAAGTTGCTTTTAATTTATAAAAATTGTAGGAAACATTTAAAGAAATTTATTACTTCTTAGTTTCAGACACTTGAGGAAAATAATCTCTGTTGAATAGTAAATAAAATAGAATAAAAAAGTAAATCATTCCTTAGTAATCCAGTTAAAAAAAAACTGAGTTGTCAGTCTTATCATATAAATTATCTCAATCTTTATCATACATATTAATTTCTTTAAAATTATATTCCTCTAAATTCTTTTTGTATTAAAAATAACTAACTTTTACTTCAATAAATATAAATAACTTTTACTTCATATTGTAAAAAGTTTTTGGCATGCAGTAATTTTTTAGTAATCTCAAAACTATTAAATATTGTAAAGTGATAAGAAATAAGAAAATGACAAAGAGAGGAAAACCATTGGCAAATCCTAATCCCGGTAATGACTGGTTCAAAGCTGTTCACAGTACTGGTTTAAAATATTTTCAGTGATAGACAAATTATGATTTAGAGTTGCCCTCAAGCTAAGCTTTAGAATTTTTTGTGGATTCCTTTCCATATATTACACAAATTTAATTTAAAATGTCTTCTCTGAAGGCATATTTGTACCTATGTTTGATCCAGCAGTTAACTTATCACTTGTCTTCTGGCAATTGTTCAAATTTTCAATGTATAGTTAATTTATGATATATAAGGAAACCTTGGTTAAGTGAACACTCTTGGAACAAAATTGTCCAAAGGGAAAAAATTGTCTGCTTACAAGGGTTGTCCATTTATAGGAAAGGTACATTAATAACTCCATAAATTTTATTTAGAATGACAATTGTTGAGAATGTTTTTAGAATAACTCCATAAATTGTTTTTAGAACAATCACATAGAAATAATTATGTAAACTTATTTACACATTTATTTGAACTTTGAAAATCAAAATATTTACAATGCAAAAAGACTAGATGAAGAAATTTTATACTAATTTCTTTTTATACCTTCATATGACATATATCCCAGGCTCCAAGCAATCATATTTATCTCAGGTTTTGGTTTGCTTGAGCTGGTTCCAATCTTCAAAAGTGAGCTTGAATAAGTCCTTCAAGAGAAACCTTGTTCCATGTCCTCTTCTTCCCATGCTTTTCTCTGTTTCTTTTGATCTTTTATAACTTTTGCTTTCACAAATTATGCAAAAGCGTGCTTTTCACATTGTTCTATGCAACGTTTTCACAATTCATTCAATCACAATCTATTTCGGCTCACCGTCGGTCCCTAGCTTATGAAAGGGCCAATCATTTTACATGTTTGATGAAATACTTGCGAGTCCGCATGTGTGTCTACTGAACTGGGTTCGGTGAGATTGCACTCTCATATACTACTGAGCTGCATTTTGCAAGATATTCTCAATTCCAGGCTTCATTTTCCACCCTCTGATATCGGTCCGAAAAATCTCTTGATCATTTTATAATGGCTAATATAAGTTCTTTGTCAGAAACTAGTTATTTTATCATGATCATGCCATGTCTTTGAAAATTATTTTGCATTTTGTTAGTGTATATAGTACTTAAATATATTTTAAGTGCTTGAAAGTACTTAAAAGGTGCTTATTTTTTGCTGATAGATTTGGCTACGCACCCTGTCACTATATACATAACTGCCGATTTTTATGCAGTTTCTATGAAATTTTAAATGCATTTAAATTTATAGTAAAGTTTATGCTTTTTATTACTTTCTTGGATTTTTAAATTTTATTTAAAATGATTTGGACCACCACTACATATTAAAGGATTAATATTTATAAAAGTGGATGAAAATTAATGCAATGTTATTTTTGAACTCTGAGCCAAATAAAACAGATATTTCTGCTGATAGTAGTAATAAAATTTTTATTTTACTACAACTGGAGAAAATCATCCTCAAGTTGGCAGGGACTATGTACATACTTTTCTTATAAAAAAAAAAGCAGCTTTTAAATAAACTTGTCATTTCTTTTCTAAAAAAGTTCCTCTTATTTAAAAAAAAAAAAAAATTGAGCCGTGATGGCTCAGAGGATAGAGCTTTCGCTTTCCAATGAAGTGAACCAGGTTCAAATCCCAGCGATGGCTCGTCAATACAAATACCACACCCGGCTTGCACAGTGCTGATGTAAAATATCCTCAGTGGTAGATGGATCATGGGTGAGAGTTTCCTTGCCGTCAGACTAACCGTGAAAGGGTTTTGTGGTTTTCCACTCCATATAACGCAAATACGAGTTAGTTCCATAAAAAAAGTCCTTCACAAAGGCAAAATTTCTCCCAATACTTGATTCAGAGTTTCCTTGTCTTCCGGATCAGGTCCAAAATTGCAAGGTTACGGAGTGGATCATTAGTAGTTGTAAACCGAAAAATTTGGGTCCGCTGTTCACCGACAGTTATACAAAGAAAAAATATTTTTGGTTCCTAAGTCACTTTTGTAAAGTTCCAAGCTACTAAAAACTCTGTAAAAGCTACCATTTAAAAAAGAAACAACTTTTTTATTACCTATTAACTAAATTAACATTTTAATTTTACCTTTCAAAATTGTTACTGCTTGCAAGTATATATCTATTGAGCTGTATATGATTGTGTCTACTTTATTACTTTTTAAACTTAATAAATAAACTAATTTTTAGTTAATCTGTTTCAGGTTTCTGATGCTGATATTGTTGATTCATTTTTGAATGTTCAAAGAGACATGCAAGACTGTTCCGTCAAAGGAAAAAAAGTTAATGGAACTTCAGAGTAAGTTATTATTATTATTGTTTTAACTGAATGTAATTTAAAATAATAAATAATCTAATAAAAAAATAATATCTGTTTATAACATTTAAATATAAAGGAATGGAGGAAGTTAAAAAAAAATGTGTTTGATCATATTCAAACAGACTTTTATAAATTTTTTATTTTGTAACCTTCTCTTCCAATTTTAATCTTGACGTTTGAAGACAGATTTTGACTATCAGTCTCTCTCTCTCTTTTTTTCATTTTTGAACAAAATTTGTTTTTTGACATCAATAACTGGTTTTTGATATGACACATCAAAAACCTGTTGAAAGTGTCAAAAACAGTCCAAAATTGTTGTAATATGACAAAAGTCTGGGACAAATTTATTTTTTGCCATTTGGAACATTTTATTTGCACAATCATACACAATACTTGCATTATATACAAAAAGGGTAGTCACCCACCTGGAATTTATTAGGAATGAGTTTATTAGGAAAGCAAAAAGTTTAGTTGTATGTTCTGCATTGTACACGTACAAATTTCTAGTTCGGCAATTGCACTGTAAGGTCTATCAGATAACCAAAATTTTAAACTTGATAATTTTAAACAAACAAGGTATCATGTTCAAAGTAAAAAATTGAAGATTTGGAAGTAATGACTATTAACTTTTAAATATCAGTTTCAATAAATTATAAGCTGTTAAATGAAAGGCTATATCATTTAAAATTTTTAACCTCTATTAATGAATCTCTCACAAGTGCAGTTTTTTTTTAAAAAATCACACTAATAACAGAAAATGCAATAAATAATTATTATAGTAAACTGTAACAAGACAGGTTATTTTGCACAAATGTGTTGAAACATATTGCATTTTGATTTACAAAAAAAAAATTTAAAAAATAAAAAATCTCGATACATTTTAGATTTTTTACATCTAACAAAAAAAGGAATAATTAAATTATTTTTTTCTGTTTAAAGCAAGATTCTAAGTCTCATTTGTATAATCTGCTTTGCTTTGGAAGATAATAATTGTTTTTATTGTAAATTAATAATTAATTATTTTTTATGTTACATTTGTTTGTTTTTTTATTAATTTTCTTCTTTTATTTTGCTTTTTCTTCTCTGAAACTCTGCTGCATTTTGCAAGATATTCTCAATTTCGGGCATCATTTTCCTCCCTCTGATATCAAACGGAAAAACCTCTTCATCGTTTTATAATGGCTAATATAATCAAGAAAATAGTTCTTTGTCAGAAACTGGTTATTTTATCATGATCATGTAAAATCTTTGAAAATTATTTTGCATTTTGTTAATGTGTAGTGCTTAAAAATATTTTTGAGTGCTTAAAAAGTATTTAAAAGGTGCTTATTTTTTGTTGAAAAATTTGGTTATGCACCCTGGATGTGTATAAAGGTACTTTCAAAGTACCTTTATACACATCCACTTATTTTAAATTTTTTGATGTATTTTTAAATTTTTTACAGAATGACCAAAAGACATATTATATAAGATACAAAATGCTGTGTATTTTCTATGGGTTTTAGTTTCAATTACAAAATTATACAATATAAAGAAGAACTGTAAAAAGCACCAAATTTTCATGTTTTTAAAATGTGCTTTTAGTAACTGTTTTATATTTTTATTATTTTCTTCATTAATTGTTTTATTTGTTTTGTAATAAAACTTAAAACATTATTTTAAATTTTTTATGCTTGGTTGATCTTCTTACAGTTAAGTATATTGAAGTGTATTCTATTGTTTTGAAGAAAAAAACCGTTGTTTATGGTATTGTACCATTTTAAATTTCGTATTAACTATTACTGCTGAAGTTATTGCACAAATCTATCCCCATATCTTAGAAAAAGCATCTTGAATAAAAATAATCGCTACATTATGATGAGGGTGACTAAGCTATGATGAATTATTTTATAGAAATTAGGCAATTAAGATTTTAGCTAAGCTTTTTTTTTTAATAATTGTCATTGAACAGCCGACCTGATTTTTTGGTTTACGACTACTAATGTTCCACGCCATAGCCTTATAATTTTGAACCTAATCTGGAAGACAAGGGAACTCCTGTATCAAGTAGTGTGATAAATTTGCCTTTGTGGAGGAATTTTTGATGGAACTAACCCACATTTGGGTTACATGGCGAGCAAAATCTCCCAAGGTTAGCCTGATGGCAAGAGGACTCTAACCTCTGATCCGTCTACCATTGAGGATATTTTACGTCAGTATTGTGGTCGGTGCAAGGCGAATGCGGAATTCGTATCGACCAGTTGGGATTCAAACCCGGTTCAGCTCATGAGACTGCGAACGCTCTATCACCTGAGCCATCACAGCTCTTAGATTAATATTGTAGTGGATTTATGTCTTTTGCTTATTTTAATATTACAGAAAAATCTTATAAAACTTCATTTGCTTAAAAAAAATATGCTGATGGTAATAAAAATCTAAGTGTTTTGAGTGCTTAAAAACAGGTGCTCATTCTCAAGACTCCATGACGTGAGTGAGGAATATATTCATGCCTCATTCACATCTGGCGAGTCTTGAGAATGGGCGCATATTTTGAAGCTTCAAAACATGTTGACTCAGAATAATATTTTTTTTTTGCAAATGAAATTTTATATCATCAATATGTCAAATGGAAATCTTGCCATTTTAAAGTTTAAGATATTTTTTGCATAATCATCTATAATTTACTCAGTTAAACCATCTTGATAATCCATCCTGCCTTACCCATATTTTAAATATATCCAATATGTGATTTAAAATCATCGCTTGGTTTTTAAAATCTTTGTAATTGTATTCATTTATAATTAAAATAGCATTGGTATTTATTCATCGTTTTGATTTATAATTCAAATAGTATTGGTATTCATTCATCGCTCTCCTAGATCAAATTGCCCCCATAGATAGCACCCAGGGGTGGTGGTCGGTAAAACTACATTTTCTTTGTAGTTAACTTCAGTAGCTAACTCTGTAGTTCTTCTTTATTACAATTGTAGTTAACTATAACTACTTTTTTTAAAAAATGTAGCAACTACAAACTACTTTAGAAATGCGTTCACTTCTCTGCTACTTTTAGAAGACAAATTTAACTGGAGAACTTAATTTTCACCGATAGTCGAAATGGTGTTGAATAAAAAATTGGCTAGGTTAAATATAAGGAGATATTAAAAAGTTTTAATTCATGTTTACATGAAATAGTTTTTTTAATTTTAAAACACTTTTTATGAATTTGTTCTTTTAACTTTCAAAATCTATGCTTTTCTTTTCAGTGATTTAGGAAATAATCAAATATTTGTGATTTAAGTGATCAATGCTTTTTTATATAATAAAAAAAAATAATAAAGTGCAAACTTGCTGGGGGAAAAAAACAAAAAACACTGTTAAAGTACGAAAAACAAAAAAGCTAACCACGACGAATGACTTTTGATCTAATGATCGGATCTTCACGTTCTAAGACTTAATCTTAATGATTTGAGGGGGTGACCGAAAATAGGCTAATTAATTAATGCGGACGATATTTTAATTTATGAAATCAGATACAAAAGCGTACTTTATAGTTCCTGTGAAATCGAATTCTAAGAAAGTCAGATATTTGGGATTTGATTTCTGAGGAACGATTCGACCGATTTTGCCTAGTATCAGTTCCTGGCCAAATTATTTGATGCACTAAAGATTCTATATAAATTATCAACTTACTTTAACGACTGAAACCAGTTTGCACTTGTATACGTTCGTGTATTAATTGGTTAACATTGTAATGCAATACTTTAAAAATAATTACAAATAGGAAGTATATAAAAAATCTCTAGAATAGCACTCATTACATGTATGTTTAAATATAAATGTATCGCATATACACTCGTGCAAAACATGCAGTTATTAAAACACTAGTTATTAAAAAACTGCAGTGCGATTTGGTCGAATTAATAATAATGTACTAATATAATACCTGATATAATAAATATTATACAAATTTACATTCTATATCGTTTAATTTAAACGTAAACAAGTGCAAACCACATAAGAGTATCACCTAATAATTAAGATTTTACATAGAAACTTATAGTGCGTCTAATAATTATTAATGCTCAGCCACAGAGGCATTCTCATTGCGTACGTTTACCCGAAATATAGTAAAGAATAGTTTAGATGAATGCAGTAAACCATTCCGTGAACATTTAACGAAAAAATTTTACAATATTTTTATTCATAGCTTTCTTTTATTTACGTCGCACTAGAGCTGTACAATGGGCTATTGGCGACGGTCTGGGAAACATCCCGAGGATGATCCGAAGACATGCCATCACAATTTTGATCCTCTACAGAGGGGATGACTCTTCCATTTTGGTAGCCCGACGACCTGTGCTCGAAGTCGCGCACTTTATGGTAAAACAGTTTAACGAGGACCGATGATCAAAGTGGTCACCCTCCCGCTTACTGACCGCAGCCAATGATGCTTGACTTCGGTGTTCTACTGGGAACTGTGTCTTAATGATCGGGATCATTAATTAAATAAAAATGACCTATCAGTATTGATTATTGACTCATTTGGTTGGAGGAAAAATTAGCTGCTAAGTTATTAGTCTACCTGCCACTGGCTACTAACTGAAAATTTAAATTTTCAAGTCTATTTTGAAGTCAACAATCATTGTCAGATTAACTTTGGATAACTCAATCTTTGCCTTCAACTAAATTTACTCATAATGGTTTTGATACATCAGATAAATAAATGGTCTAAAATACATCTAAAATCAAATTTCTACGCAGTTATTGGTTAAAATTCTTCTCACCTATAGCCTTTGGAAGTTGTAATAGTTTTCTCTCCTAAACTAACCGTTGCAATTTTTTTCAGAAAAATTTTATTTATAGGATTTTTAACTACCAAACACTTTTCCTAAGTGTATTTTTATTATTGTATGTAAATCGAGAAATACAGTTTCTTTTTCATTTCGGGCTCGTAATCAAGCTTCATCTTCCACGAATCTTAAGAAAACAAAAAATAAGAAGAGTTTTAAATTTTGAAATAAAATGTTTTGTTTCAACATTTGTAATTAAAATATTTATTTATCACTTTTACTTTGATGATGATTCCTATTAAATATTTATTTTGTTTATTGTGAATTTCTGGTTTTCATTGTATATTCTTTAAAAGTTACCAAAGTTTTAACTACCAAAAACTTTACCTAAGTGTATTTTTATTATTATATATAAATCGTTAAATACAGTTTCTTTTTCATTTCAGACTTGTAATCAAGCTTCATCTTCCATGAATCTTAAGAAAACAAAAAATAAGAAGAGTTTTAAATTTTGAAATGAAATGTTTTGTTTCAACATTTGTAATTAAAATATTTATCACTTTTACTTTAATGATGATTCCTATTAAATATTTATTTTGTTTATTGTGAATTTCTGGTTTTCATTGTATATTCTTTAAAAGTTACCATCCCTTTGTCGATGTTGCCGTTCTTTCCAAGTAATAGCTAGGAGACGGAACCCTTGTGAAATCCTAGAAACAAGGAATGATTGATGTCTTGTTTGTATAAAAAGAACAATTCCTTTTTATTATTCAATAATATTAGATACCTTTTTATAAATTATTTGTTTCTTGAGCTTATGACTGTGCACTTGCTTGGTATTTCAGTTAACATTTACTTGTTGTCGAGGCAAAAAAGAAATTTTATTATTTTTTTTAATAATATATATGCACATTAGTGTTCAATAGATTGGTGATAATAAATGAGGAACTGTTGTTTATATTTTAATTCGATATGTATGAACATTTATATCATGATTTTGTAGATTGAATATAAAGATTTCTGAAGAACACTTTATATTTTAAATGTCGAAAAAGCAGACGTCAAAGTATATTTTGGTTGTATCCTTTTAATATCTAAATTTTATTTATTATTATAAGCACTAATTTTTAAATATTTTTTTAATAACTATTATATTCTGAAGTGGTTGTTTTTTTTATGTAATTTAAATACCAAGCAATATGAAGTATTATTAAAAAAATACAGTAAATGAAATAAAATAATTTTTAATAATATTTGTAAACAGTAGAGTTCATTAAAAAAAATATGTCCATTTCTTTAAAAAAAAAAGGAAAATATTTAAAGAAAAAAAATGAAATAATAGGTCTCAAACGTGAATCAATATTCGATCGTCTAGTCTAGGGGTGCACAACCTTTTTGAGTGAAGGGCCACTTGCACAGCAGGTTGGCTAACGAAGGGCCGTACATGTATTTAGACATGTTAATGACAAATGTTATAATGTTTATTTAAACATTAGCGTTCCATTTTTTCATCAATAAACTTAGTAATATTAATAACTTAATAATGTTCCATTATTCAAAATAAAAAGAATGCATTCAAAATAAAAAAAACTTATACTTTTTTTTTTTTTTTTTAAGAAAAAAAAATTTGCTGTTTTTATTATATGAACAATAGATTTATCAAAATAAATAAACATTGAAGAAAAGAAATATTTTTTCAGATTAAATGCAGGTTGTGCAGCCCTAGTCTAGTCATTAAGTGTGTTTTAATGCAAGTGAAGTTTATGTCTGCATTAAAGAGATATTTCGCTTAAATTAATGAGCATGGTTGAAAACCTTGGAGAGGTTAAGAATTTGCAAATACTGCTGCTCCCAGAGTAAAATATGTTTGCTTTAAGTTTTAATTCATTCACTTGTGAAACAGTAAAACTTTTTATCTTTCGTGACTTTATGGTGCAACAATTAAGCCTTCTAACTGAGATATTCATTTATATTTCTTGATTCCTGATATGAAAATACTGATAATTATTTAGTATGTTTTATTCAATATTTAAATTATTATTTTTTAATTTAAATTAATTGTTTTACAAAGTTTAAAATTTTCAAACAAAAAACAATTAAGCTACATTTTACTTTTATTTTTTAATTAAAATATGATTATAAAAAAATTAGTAATGTAAATTTTTTTTTTATTTAACTGAAATTTTTTTATTTTGTAAGAAATATTTTGAGTTATTTTCTTAAAATTTAATTATGAAAATTTAAGCAAAATTTCATTATAATTCTTGTGAAAACAAATAATGTGTATTACCATCAAAGTTCATATTTTAAATGGCATGATCTTCTTTTTCAGTGGTAAATATCTCTTTTCAATTTATCCTTATTAATCTTTTTTTTTTCCAACAAGAATTATAATGTAATCTTGTTCATATTATTAAGATTAAATTTAATAAAAACTTAAAATATTGGTTACAAAATAAAAGAAATTCAGTAAAAGACATTAAAAAAATTAAATTTCTAAGTTACAAATAAGTTTTCTCAAGTAATTCAAAAATAAAAAAACAGCCAATTGTTTTTTGTTTTTAATATATGAATTTTGTAAAAAAAATTACATTAAAAAATAATAAATATATATTGAATAAAACAAACAAAATAGTTATCCACCTTTTTAGATCAGAAATCTAGAAATATAAGTAAAATTTAGCAGGCGATCATTGTGTCGTGACTTTAAAAGAGTAAAAAAGTTTTATTATTTCATAAGTAAATGAATTAAACTTTATATGGCAGCTAATTTTTACCCTATTCGAGGTTTTCAACCATTATCTTTACTTTAAGCTTAATTTCGTTTAAATGCACATTTTACAGCTGTGTAATGGACAAAAACACTCCGTAATCTAATGACCGGTTTTTCGTGTCATACGATTTATGGTTCAAGGGGGTCACTTCCAAGGTTGGACTGAACTACTGGGACCTGCAATGTATTTGGAAACCTTCACGCGCTGGGATCCTTTTGGCTGATTTTAGTTATCAAGAGGGAGAACAGATTTATATAGATTCTGTTGGAAATATGATCGATAATCGTCTCAAATCAGCCGAATCTATGCTCGTTGTTTATCTTTGGCTAAGTCACGGGATGAGATCCAAAAAGCTCGATGTCGGGCGTTTATCGGCAGTGGTAACAAATGAAAATATGTTTTCCTTACGGGAGACCAGGGCTCGAAAAACCACCCGTCCGCCCGTCCTCGGCGGTCAAAAATTCCCTGCGGACAACAAATATCTCGAATCCGGCGTCCGCGCGGACGGTCATTTTCCCGTTAATATTCGTGATACATTTTCAATTTTTGTTATCTGACAAGAGTCCTGCGCCTCACTTCTAAAATGGCCCTCTAATCTAGAAATACAGCAACATACTGCGCTTGGTGGAATTGATGTTTTTTCTGTCTGGGAGTACTGCAGTGGTTGAAAGAGGCTTTTCAGCAATGAGCTTACAAAAAAACACATTACGTACTGGTCTTAAACAAGAAGCGTTAAACGCTATTATGAACATCCACCTAAATGGAAAACCCCTTTCAGAGATCTGTGCAGAAACCTCTGTAAATTATTGGCTTGATTGTGGAACTGGCAAAGGTCATATTTGTTTCATTTAAAAAACGAAATACAGTGAAACCTGCCAAGTTGACCACCCTTGTAAGTAGGGCACCTGCATAAGTTGACCTCAATTATCAAGAACGGAATTTTTCCTATATAATGTAAAGAAGCAAAACCTTTATAACTTGACCACCTGTCTATCTTGTATGTTGACCACTGAAATAAGTCAATTTTGTCTAGGAGTATTATGAAATTCTATTCTAAAAACCTCATAAGTTGACCAGAAAAAAAATTCAGAAAATTTTCTGTCATTTTAGCAATGTATGTTAAAATTTCACTTGTTTGGTGAAATAGTGTAAAAAGCTAATCTAAACCCTTTTTTGAGTTGACCATCAGGGGAAACTGTAAGGAGTCAGCTTTTTACAATTTCTTTCATCCGTTCATTGAAAACAGGTGTGTTAGTTGAAAAGTTGCTCTTCCTGTTGCAATAGTGAGCATTTGAATACATGAATACTCTGAATCTTTGATCTTTAAGTGTAGTAAAAAAATTTTAAAGTGTCCAAATAATTTTATTTTGTGAAGGATTTCAAATTACATGTTTTCGTGTTCTGATATTTTAAGAAATTATATTTATTAAACACTTCACATGCATAACTAACCAAATAATTTTTTTAAAAAAAATTAGTTAAATATTAGAATTATATGTATCAAATTGAAGTTCATTCAGGTTTAAACACATTTCTTAACATATTCATTTACATATTTTCTGAATAAAATTTTAAAGTCAAGTTAAAAAAAAATTTAATATATAGCAACATGATATAGGAAAAGAAAAAGTAAACAATGACCCACCCCCTCTATAATTTGCCCACTTGTCTAAGTTGACTGCTAAAACAATGCACCACAAGTGGTCAACTTACACAAGTTTTACTGTACCCTCGGATAATTTGACATTCCAGATAACTTGACCTTTGTCATTTAAATTATTTCATAAGAGAAAGAAATTATTTCATATAAGAATTACTAGGTTTTACTATTAGTAACCCAGTATTTGTAATCCTAGTAACTACTAATTCATTGTGCAATTTATATTAATGGTTGTAATAAATAGGAGAAAATAATATTTTTATTTAATTATAAGCTACGGGTTAGTTTCAAAGGAGGACGGGTACATTGTTGAACAAGCCGTCCTCGGGGACAGCTAAAATTTCTGACTTTCTTCGAGCCCTGCATTAAACTCTAATTACAACAAAACTTATTTTGGAACATTGTGTTCCCACTAGGTCTATAGAATACTCCTTTCGTACAATTGTTCGTTACATTAAACTCTAATTTCGGGCCAAATTTAAAATTTATAAGTTAATATTATAGGGAGTTAAGGGATGTGATGTGTGCGTGTCTCATGATACGACTTTTGTCTCTTTTTCAGCCATTATTCCATCTTTAACAAGGGAAAATAATTCTTTTTACGCATAGAACACTTTATTCACGTTAAAATATTGAAAAAGAAGTTAAAAATATAACATAAAATAAAATAAATTAATAAGTAAAAAGTATCCGAAATGTTTCCGTTTATTAACTATTATTCGCTATTTCCCAACAAAAAAAAGATATTTTTATGTACAGAACACATTATTCACGTTAAAATATCGAAAAATATATTAAAACAAAATATAAGAAAAATTTGAAAGTCGACCCTCGCAGGGTTTCGAACCCAGGGTATCCGGGACTACAAATCTTCCTTGCCACGCAGCTTTACCAACTGCGCCACAATTCACACGCCAGGCCCGCGGATATTTAGCTTAAAACACCTCCTCCCGGTTAGTCAACAAAACTTATTTTGGCCTATTGTGTTCCCACTAATAGGTCTATAAAATATTCCATACGTACAATTGTTCGTTACATTAAACTCTAATTTCGGGCCGAATTTAAGATTTATAGATTAATATTATAGGGAGTTACGGGGTGTGATGTGTGCGTGCATCCTGATACGACTTTTGTCTCTTTTTCATCCATTATTCGCTCTTTAACAAAGAAAAATAATTATTTTTACGTATGGAACACTTTATTCACGTTAAAATATTGAAAAAGAAGTTAAAAAAAATAACATAAAAGGAAATAAATAAATAACATAAAGTTAAATAAAGAAATAAGAAGTATCCGAAATTTTTCCGTTTATTAGCTATTATTCGCTATTTCCCAACAAAAAAAGAGATATTTTTATATACAGAACACTTTATTCACGTTAAAATATCGAAAAATATATTTAAACAAAATACTAAAAAAATTTGAAAGCCTACCCTCGCAGGGTTTCGAACCCAGGGTATCCGGGACTACAAATCTTCCTTGCCACGCAGCTTTACCAACTGCGCTACACTTCACATGCCAGGCCCGCGGATATTTAGCTTAAAACACCTCCTCCCGGTTAGTCAACAAAACGTATTTTGGCCTATTGCGTTCCCTCTAATAGGTCTATAAACAATTTCTTTAGTACAATTGTCCGTTACATTAAACTCTAATTTCGAGCCGAATTAAAAATTTATAGGTTAATATTATAGGGAGTTACGGGGTGTGATGTGTGCGTGACTCCTGATACGACTTTTGTCTCTTTTTCAGCCATTATTCGCTCTTTAACAAAGAAAAATAATTCTTTTTACGTATAGAACACTTTATTTACGTCCAAACACTGAAAAAGAAGTTTAAAAAATAACATAAAATAAAATAAATAAATAACATTAAGTTAAATAAATAAATAAATAAATAAATAAAAATTATCTGCTTAATAGCTATTATTCGCTATTTCCCAACAACAAAAAAATACATTTTTATATACAGAACACTTTATTCACGTTGAAATATCGAAAAATATATTAAAACAAAATATAAAAAAAATTCAAAAAATTTGAAAGTCGACCCTTGCAGGGTATCGAACCCAGGGTATCCGTTTCTACAAATCTACCCTGCCACACAGCTTTACCAACTGCGCCACGCTTCACATGCCAGGCCCGCGGATATTTAGCTTAAAACACCTCCTCCCGGTAGGTCAACAAAACTTATTTGGGCCCATTGTGTTCCCACTAATAGGTCTATAAAACATTCCTTTCGTACAATTGTTCGTTACATTAAACTCTAATTTCGGGACGAATTTAAAATTTATAGGTTAACATTATAGGGAGTTACGGGGTGTGATGTGTGCGTGACTCCTGATACGACGATGAAATATTTCATGGTATTTCAAAATTAGTAATATTTTCAAACGGTTTTGACTTTGAAAAATTCAGAAGATTTTCGTACTTAGAAATATTTCATGGTATTTCAAACTAAGTAATATTTTCAAACGGTTTTAACTTTAAAAAATTCAGAAGATTTTCGTACTTAGAAATATTTCATGGTATTTCAAACTTAGCAATATTTTCAAACGGTTTTGACTTTGAAAAATTCAGAAGGTTTTCGTACTTAGAAATATTTCATGGTATTTCAAACTTAGTAATATTTTCAAACGGTTTTGGCTATGAAAAATTCAGAAGATTTTCGTACTTAGAAAGATTTCATGGTATGTCAAACTTAGTAATATTTTCAAACGGTTTTGACTTTGAAAAATTCAGAAGATTTTCGTACTTAGAAATATTTCATGGTATTTCAAACTAAGTAATATTTCCAAACGGTTTTAACTTTAAAAAATTCAGAAGATTTTGGTACTTAGAAATATTTCATGGTATTTCAAACTAAGTAATATTTTCAAACGGTTTTAACTTTAAAAAATTCAGAAGATTTTCGTACTTAGAAATATTTCATGGTATTTCAAACTTAGCAATATTTTCAAACGGTTTTGGCTATGAAAAATTCAGAAGATTTTCGTACTTAGAAAGATTTCATGGTATGTCAAACTTAGTAATATTTTCAAACGGTTTTGACTTTGAAAAATTCAGAAGATTTTCGAACTTATAAATATTTCATGGTATTTCAAACTTAGAAATATTTTCAAGCGGTATTGACTTTGAAAAATTCAGAAGATTTTCGTACTTAGAAATATTTCATGGTATTTCAAACTTAGAAATATTTTCAAGCAGTATTGACTTTGAAAAATTCAGAAGATTTTCGTCCTTAGAAATATTTTATGGTATTTCAAACTTAGTAATATTTTCAAACGGTTTTGACTTTAAAAAATTCCGAAGATTTTCGTACTTAGAAATATTTCATGGTATTTCAAACTTAGTAATATTTTCAAACGGTTTTGACTTTGAAAAATTCAGAAGATTTTCGTACTTAGAAATATTTTATGGTATTTCAAACTTAGTAATATTTTCAAACGGTTATGACTTTAAAAAATTCAGAAGATTTTCGAACTTATAAATATTTCATGGTATTTCAAACTAAGTAATATTTTCAAACGGTTTTGACTTTGAAAAATTCAGAAGATTTTCGTATTTCGAAATATTTCATGGTATTTCAAACTTAGTAATATTTTTGAACTGTTTTGATTTTGAAAAATTGAGAAGATTTTCGTACTTAGAAATAAAAAAAAAGCAAATTAAGCAATTAAAAGCACTTATGCAAAGAAACTCGAAAGATCTGTTAGACCAGACGTAAACAATTCAAATATCGTAACATTGTTGCCTAAAAACATTAGTTATTGACATTGTACTAATGAAGAAACTTTATAATATAAAACAATGTGTTTATTATCAAAGTTGGTTTTAAAAGATGTATAATAATAGTTAAATTTTAAAATATTTTAATAAAAAATGTATATAATATAATGTATAAAAATATAATTTTTAATAATAGTTATATAATATAAATTTGATAATATAATTATATAATAATAATTTTATGTTATTTTTTTTAATTATTTTAAATTATTTTAATATGAAATTTATATAATATGATAAATGTATATAAATAATATTTTTAATTATAATTATGTAATAATAATTTTTAGTTACATTTTTTTTAAATTAGTTTTAGAGTGTTTTTTTGTCAAAGTCCAATTTTTTCGGTACTTTGAAAAGACTCAGAAGTTTTCGGTACTTAGAACATTTCTGACGTTTTCGGTACTTAGAAAAATTCTTACGATTTCGATACTTATTAAACATTCAGAAGTTTTCGGTTCTTAGAAAAATTCTGCCTTTTTCGGTACTTTGAAAAGACTCAGAAGTTTTCGGTACTTAGAAAATTTCTGACGATTTCGGTACTTATAAAAATTCTGACGATTTCGGTACTTAGAAAATTCTGACGATTTCGGTACTTAGGAAAATTTTTCTGCCTTTTTCGGTACTTTGAAAAGACTCAGAAGTTTTAGGTACTTAGAAAATTTCTGACGATTTCGGTACTTAGAAAAATTCTGACGTTTTCAGTACTTAGAAAAATTCTGTCGATTTCGGTACTTAGAAAACATTCAGAAGTTTTCGGTACTTAGAAAATTTCTGCCTTTTTCGGTACTCTGAAAATTTCAGATGTTTTCGGTACTTAGAAAATTTCTGATGTTCTCGGTACTTAGAAAATTTCTGCCTTTTTCGGTACTTTGAAAAGACTCAGAAAATTTCGGTACTTAGAAAATTTCTGACGTTTTCGGTACTTAGAAAAATTCTGCCGATTTCGGTTCTTAGAAAATTCTGACGATTTTGGTACTTAGAAAATTTCTGACCTTTTCGGTCCTTAGAAAATTTCTGACCTTTTCGGTACATAGAAAATATCTGACGTTTTCGGTACTTAGAAAATTTTTGCCTTTTTCGGTACTTTGAAAAGACTCAGAAGTTTTCGGTACTTAGAAAATTTCTGACGTTTTCGGTACTTAGAAAAATTCTTACGATTTCGATACTTATTAAACATTCAGAAGTTTTCGGAACTTAGAAAAATTCTGCCGATTTCGGTACTTAGAAAAATTGTGATGATTTCAGTACTTCGAAAAATTCTGTCGATTCCGGTACTTAGAAAATTTCTGCCTTTTTCGGTACTTTGAAAAGACTCAGAAGTTTTCGGAACTTAGAAAATTTCTGACGTTTTCGGTACTTAGAAAAATTCTTGCGATTTCGATACTTATTAAACATTCAGAAGTTTTCGGTTCTTAGAAAAATTCTGCCGATTTCTGTACTTAGAAAAATTGTGTTGATTTCAGTACTTCGAAAAATTCTGTCGATTTCGGTACTTAGAAAAATTCTGTTGATTTCGGTACTTAGAAAATTTCTGCCTTTTTCGGTACTTTGAAAAGACTCAGAAGTTTTCGGTACTTAGAAAATTTCTAACGATTTCGGTACTTATAAAAATTCTGACGATTTCGGTACTTAGAAAATTCTGACGATTTCGGTACTTAGGAAAATTCTGATGATTTCGGATCTTAGAAAATTTCTGACCTTTTCGGTCCTTAGAAAATTTCTGACGTTTTCGGTACTTAGAAAACATTCAGATGTTTTCGGTACTTAGAAAATTTCTGCCTTTTTCGGTACTTAGAGAATTTCTGACCTTTTCGGTACTTAGAAAATATCTGACGTTTTCGGTACTTAGAAATATTCTGTCGATTTCGGTACTTAGAAAACATTCAGAAGTCTTCGGTACTTAGAAAATTTCTGACGTTTTCGGTACTTAGAAAAATTCTTACGATTTCGATACTTATTAAACATTCAGAAGTTTTCGGTACTTTGAAAAATTCTGCCTTTATCGGTACTTTGAAAAGACTCAGAAGTTTTCGGTACTTAGAAAATTTCTGACGTTTTCGGTACTTAGAAAAATTCTTACGATTTCGATACTTATTAAACATTCAGAAATTTTCGGTACTTAGAAAATTTCTGACGTTTTCGGTACTTAGAAAAATTCTGTTGATTTCGGTACTGAGAAAATTTCTGCCTTTTTCGGTACCTTGAAAAGACTCAGAAGTTTTCGGTACTCAGAAAATTTCTGACGATTTCGGTACTTAAAAAAATTCTGACGATTTCGGTACTTAGAAAACATTCAGATGTTTTCGGTACTTAGAAAAGTTCTGCCTTTTTCGGTACTTTGTATAGACTCAAAAGTTTTCGGTACTTAGAAAATTTCTGACGATTTCGGTACTTAGAAAAATTCTGATGATTTTGGATCTTAGAAAATTTCTGACCTTTTCGGTGCTTAGAAAATTTCTGACGTTTTCGGTACTTAGAAAAATTCTGTCGATTTCGGTACTTAGAAAACATTCAGAAGTTTTCGGTACTTAGAAAATTTCTGCCTTTTTCGGTACTCTGAAAATTTCAGATGTTTTCGGTACTTAGAAAATTTCCGATGTTCTCGGTACTTAGAAAATTTCTGCCTTTTTCGGTACTTTGAAAAGACTCAGAAGTTTTCGGTACTTAGAAAATTTCTGACGTTTTCGGTACTTAGAAAAATTCTGCCGATTTCGGTACTTAGGAAAATTCTGATGATTTCGGATCTTAGAAAATTTCTGACCTTTTCGGTCCTTAGAAAATTTCTGACGTTTTCGGTACTTAGAAAACATTCAGATGTTTTCGGTACTTAGAAAATTTCTGCCTTTTTCGGTACTTAGAGAATTTCTGACCTTTTCGGTACTTAGAAAATATCTGACGTTTTCGGTACTTAGAAATATTCTGTCGATTTCGGTACTTAGAAAACATTCAGATGTCTTCGGTACTTAGAAAATTTCTGACGTTTTCGGTACTTAGAAAAATTCTTACGATTTCGATACTTATTAAACATTCAGAAGTTTTCGGTACTTTGAAAAGACTCACAAGTTTTCGGTACTTAGAAAAATTCTTACGATTTCGATACTTATTAAACATTCAGAAGTTTTCGGTTCTTAGAAAAATTCTGCCTTTTTCGGTACTTTGAAAAGACTCAGAAGTTTTCGGTACTTAGAAAATTTCTGACGATTTCGGTACTTATAAAAATTCTGACGATTTCGGTACTTAGAAAATTCTGACGATTTCGGTACTTAGGAAAATTTTTCTGCCTTTTTCGGTACTTTGAAAAGACTCAGAAGTTTTAGGTACTTAGAAAATTTCTGACGATTTCGGTACTTAGAAAAATTCTGACGTTTTCAGTACTTAGAAAAATTCTGTCGATTTCGGTACTTAGAAAACATTCAGAAGTTTTCGGTACTTAGAAAATTTCTGCCTTTTTCGGTACTCTGAAAATTTCAGATGTTTTCGGTACTTAGAAAATTTCTGATGTTCTCGGTACTTAGAAAATTTCTGCCTTTTTCGGTACTTTGAAAAGACTCAGAAGTTTTCGGTACTTAGAAAATTTCTGACGTTTTCGGTACTTAGAAAAATTCTGCCGATTTCGGTTCTTAGAAAATTCTGACGATTTTGGTACTTAGAAAATTTCTGACCTTTTCGGTCCTTAGAAAATTTCTGACCTTTTCGGTACATAGAAAATATCTGACGTTTTCGGTACTTAGAAAATTTTTGCCTTTTTCGGTACTTTGAAAAGACTCAGAAGTTTTCGGTACTTAGAAAATTTCTGACGTTTTCGGTACTTAGAAAAATTCTTACGATTTCGATACTTATTAAACATTCAGAAGTTTTCGGTACTTAGAAAAATTCTGCCGATTTCGGTACTTAGAAAAATTGTGATGATTTCAGTACTTCGAAAAATTCTGTCGATTCCGGTACTTAGAAAATTTCTGCCTTTTTCGGTACTTTGAAAAGACTCAGAAGTTTTCGGAACTTAGAAAATTTCTGACGTTTTCGGTACTTAGAAAAATTCTTGCGATTTCGATACTTATTAAACATTCAGAAGTTTTCGGTTCTTAGAAAAATTCTGCCGATTTCTGTACTTAGAAAAATTGTGTTGATTTCAGTACTTCGAAAAATTCTGTCGATTTCGGTACTTAGAAAAATTCTGTTGATTTCGGTACTTAGAAAATTTCTGCCTTTTTCGGTACTTTGAAAAGACTCAGAAGTTTTCGGTACTTAGAAAATTTCTAACGATTTCGGTACTTATAAAAATTCTGACGATTTCGGTACTTAGAAAATTCTGACGATTTCGGTACTTAGGAAAATTCTGATGATTTCGGATCTTAGAAAATTTCTGACCTTTTCGGTCCTTAGAAAATTTCTGACGTTTTCGGTACTTAGAAAACATTCAGATGTTTTCGGTACTTAGAAAATTTCTGCCTTTTTCGGTACTTAGAGAATTTCTGACCTTTTCGGTACTTAGAAAATATCTGACGTTTTCGGTACTTAGAAATATTCTGTCGATTTCGGTACTTAGAAAACATTCAGAAGTCTTCGGTACTTAGAAAATTTCTGACGTTTTCGGTACTTAGAAAAATTCTTACGATTTCGATACTTATTAAACATTCAGAAGTTTTCGGTACTTTGAAAAATTCTGCCTTTATCGGTACTTTGAAAAGACTCAGAAGTTTTCGGTACTTAGAAAATTTCTGACGTTTTCGGTACTTAGAAAAATTCTTACGATTTCGATACTTATTAAACATTCAGAAATTTTCGGTACTTAGAAAATTTCTGACGTTTTCGGTACTTAGAAAAATTCTGTTGATTTCGGTACTGAGAAAATTTCTGCCTTTTTCGGTACCTTGAAAAGACTCAGAAGTTTTCGGTACTCAGAAAATTTCTGACGATTTCGGTACTTAAAAAAATTCTGACGATTTCGGTACTTAGAAAATTCTGACGATTTCGGTACTTAGAAAACATTCAGATGTTTTCGGTACTTAGAAAAGTTCTGCCTTTTTCGGTACTTTGTATAGACTCAAAAGTTTTCGGTACTTAGAAAATTTCTGACGATTTCGGTACTTAGAAAAATTCTGATGATTTTGGATCTTAGAAAATTTCTGACCTTTTCGGTGCTTAGAAAATTTCTGACGTTTTCGGTACTTAGAAAAATTCTGTCGATTTCGGTACTTAGAAAACATTCAGAAGTTTTCGGTACTTAGAAAATTTCTGCCTTTTTCGGTACTCTGAAAATTTCAGATGTTTTCGGTACTTAGAAAATTTCCGATGTTCTCGGTACTTAGAAAATTTCTGCCTTTTTCGGTACTTTGAAAAGACTCAGAAGTTTTCGGTACTTAGAAAATTTCTGACGTTTTCGGTACTTAGAAAAATTCTGCCGATTTCGGTACTTAGGAAAATTCTGATGATTTCGGATCTTAGAAAATTTCTGACCTTTTCGGTCCTTAGAAAATTTCTGACGTTTTCGGTACTAAGAAAACATTCAGATGTTTTCGGTACTTAGAAAATTTCTGCCTTTTTCGGTACTTAGAGAATTTCTGACCTTTTCGGTACTTAGAAAATATCTGACGTTTTCGGTACTTAGAAATATTCTGTCGATTTCGGTACTTAGAAAACATTCAGATGTCTTCGGTACTTAGAAAATTTCTGACGTTTTCGGTACTTAGAAAAATTCTTACGATTTCGATACTTATTAAACATTCAGAAGTTTTCGGTACTTTGAAAAGACTCACAAGTTTTCGGTACTTAGAAAAATTCTTACGATTTCGATACTTATTAAACATTCAGAAGTTTTCGGTTCTTAGAAAAATTCTGCCTTTTTCGGTACTTTGAAAAGACTCAGAAGTTTTCGGTACTTAGAAAATTTCTGACGATTTCGGTACTTATAAAAATTCTGACGATTTCGGTACTTAGAAAATTCTGACGATTTCGGTACTTAGGAAAATTTTTCTGCCTTTTTCGGTACTTTGAAAAGACTCAGAAGTTTTAGGTACTTAGAAAATTTCTGACGATTTCGGTACTTAGAAAAATTCTGACGTTTTCAGTACTTAGAAAAATTCTGTCGATTTCGGTACTTAGAAAACATTCAGAAGTTTTCGGTACTTAGAAAATTTCTGCCTTTTTCGGTACTCTGAAAATTTCAGATGTTTTCGGTACTTAGAAAATTTCTGATGTTCTCGGTACTTAGAAAATTTCTGCCTTTTTCGGTACTTTGAAAAGACTCAGAAGTTTTCGGTACTTAGAAAATTTCTGACGTTTTCGGTACTTAGAAAAATTCTGCCGATTTCGGTTCTTAGAAAATTCTGACGATTTTGGTACTTAGAAAATTTCTGACCTTTTCGGTCCTTAGAAAATTTCTGACCTTTTCGGTACATAGAAAATATCTGACGTTTTCGGTACTTAGAAAATTTTTGCCTTTTTCGGTACTTTGAAAAGACTCAGAAGTTTTCGGTACTTAGAAAATTTCTGACGTTTTCGGTACTTAGAAAAATTCTTACGATTTCGATACTTATTAAACATTCAGAAGTTTTCGGTACTTAGAAAAATTCTGCCGATTTCGGTACTTAGAAAAATTGTGATGATTTCAGTACTTCGAAAAATTCTGTCGATTCCGGTACTTAGAAAATTTCTGCCTTTTTCGGTACTTTGAAAAGACTCAGAAGTTTTCGGAACTTAGAAAATTTCTGACGTTTTCGGTACTTAGAAAAATTCTTGCGATTTCGATACTTATTAAACATTCAGAAGTTTTCGGTTCTTAGAAAAATTCTGCCGATTTCTGTACTTAGAAAAATTGTGTTGATTTCAGTACTTCGAAAAATTCTGTCGATTTCGGTACTTAGAAAAATTCTGTTGATTTCGGTACTTAGAAAATTTCTGCCTTTTTCGGTACTTTGAAAAGACTCAGAAGTTTTCGGTACTTAGAAAATTTCTAACGATTTCGGTACTTATAAAAATTCTGACGATTTCGGTACTTAGAAAATTCTGACGATTTCGGTACTTAGGAAAATTCTGATGATTTCGGATCTTAGAAAATTTCTGACCTTTTCGGTCCTTAGAAAATTTCTGACGTTTTCGGTACTTAGAAAACATTCAGATGTTTTCGGTACTTAGAAAATTTCTGCCTTTTTCGGTACTTAGAGAATTTCTGACCTTTTCGGTACTTAGAAAATATCTGACGTTTTCGGTACTTAGAAATATTTTGTCGATTTCGGTACTTAGAAAACATTCAGAAGTCTTCGGTACTTAGAAAATTTCTGACGTTTTCGGTACTTAGAAAAATTCTTACGATTTCGATACTTATTAAACATTCAGAAGTTTTCGGTACTTTGAAAAATTCTGCCTTTATCGGTACTTTGAAAAGACTCAGAAGTTTTAGGTACTTAGAAAATTTCTGACGATTTCGGTACTTAGAAAAATTCTGACGTTTTCAGTACTTAGAAAAATTCTGTCGATTTCGGTACTTAGAAAACATTCAGAAGTTTTCGGTACTTAGAAAATTTCTGCCTTTTTCGGTACTCTGAAAATTTCAGATGTTTTCGGTACTTAGAAAATTTCTGATGTTCTCGGTACTTAGAAAATTTCTGCCTTTTTCGGTACTTTGAAAAGACTCAGAAGTTTTCGGTACTTAGAACATTTCTGACGTTTTCGGTACTTAGAAAAATTCTTACGATTTCGATACTTATTAAACATTCAGAAGTTTTCGGTTCTTAGAAAAATTCTGCCTTTTTCGGTACTTTGAAAAGACTCAGAAGTTTTCGGTACTTAGAAAATTTCTGACGATTTCGGTACTTATAAAAATTCTGACGATTTCGGTACTTAGAAAATTCTGACGATTTCGGTACTTAGGAAAATTTTTCTGCCTTTTTCGGTACTTTGAAAAGACTCAGAAGTTTTAGGTACTTAGAAAATTTCTGACGATTTCGGTACTTAGAAAAATTCTGACGTTTTCAGTACTTAGAAAAATTCTGTCGATTTCGGTACTTAGAAAACATTCAGAAGTTTTCGGTACTTAGAAAATTTCTGCCTTTTTCGGTACTCTGAAAATTTCAGATGTTTTCGGTACTTAGAAAATTTCTGATGTTCTCGGTACTTAGAAAATTTCTGCCTTTTTCGGTACTTTGAAAAGACTCAGAAAATTTCGGTACTTAGAAAATTTCTGACGTTTTCGGTACTTAGAAAAATTCTGCCGATTTCGGTTCTTAGAAAATTCTGACGATTTTGGTACTTAGAAAATTTCTGACCTTTTCGGTCCTTAGAAAATTTCTGACCTTTTCGGTACATAGAAAATATCTGACGTTTTCGGTACTTAGAAAATTTTTGCCTTTTTCGGTACTTTGAAAAGACTCAGAAGTTTTCGGTACTTAGAAAATTTCTGACGTTTTCGGTACTTAGAAAAATTCTTACGATTTCGATACTTATTAAACATTCAGAAGTTTTCGGTACTTAGAAAAATTCTGCCGATTTCGGTACTTAGAAAAATTGTGATGATTTCAGTACTTCGAAAAATTCTGTCGATTCCGGTACTTAGAAAATTTCTGCCTTTTTCGGTACTTTGAAAAGACTCAGAAGTTTTCGGAACTTAGAAAATTTCTGACGTTTTCGGTACTTAGAAAAATTCTTGCGATTTCGATACTTATTAAACATTCAGAAGTTTTCGGTTCTTAGAAAAATTCTGCCGATTTCTGTACTTAGAAAAATTGTGTTGATTTCAGTACTTCGAAAAATTCTGTCGATTTCGGTACTTAGAAAAATTCTGTTGATTTCGGTACTTAGAAAATTTCTGCCTTTTTCGGTACTTTGAAAAGACTCAGAAGTTTTCGGTACTTAGAAAATTTCTAACGATTTCGGTACTTATAAAAATTCTGACGATTTCGGTACTTAGAAAATTCTGACGATTTCGGTACTTAGGAAAATTCTGATGATTTCGGATCTTAGAAAATTTCTGACCTTTTCGGTCCTTAGAAAATTTCTGACGTTTTCGGTACTTAGAAAACATTCAGATGTTTTCGGTACTTAGAAAATTTCTGCCTTTTTCGGTACTTAGAGAATTTCTGACCTTTTCGGTACTTAGAAAATATCTGACGTTTTCGGTACTTAGAAATATTCTGTCGATTTCGGTACTTAGAAAACATTCAGAAGTCTTCGGTACTTAGAAAATTTCTGACGTTTTCGGTACTTAGAAAAATTCTTACGATTTCGATACTTATTAAACATTCAGAAGTTTTCGGTACTTTGAAAAATTCTGCCTTTATCGGTACTTTGAAAAGACTCAGAAGTTTTCGGTACTTAGAAAATTTCTGATGTTTTCGGTACTTAGAAAAATTCTTACGATTTCGATACTTATTAAACATTCAGAAATTTTCGGTACTTAGAAA
Organism: Parasteatoda tepidariorum; assembly: GCF_982258835.1. NCBI lineage: Eukaryota > Metazoa > Arthropoda > Arachnida > Araneae > Theridiidae > Parasteatoda > Parasteatoda tepidariorum. The sequence continues at coordinate 96,003,183 of NC_141765.1, read as the reverse complement.
ATTTCTGACGTTTTCGGTACTTAGAAAAATTCTGTTGATTTCGGTACTGAGAAAATTTCTGCCTTTTTCGGTACCTTGAAAAGACTCAGAAGTTTTCGGTACTCAGAAAATTTCTGACGATTTCGGTACTTAAAAAAATTCTGACGATTTCGGTACTTAGAAAATTCTGACGATTTCGGTACTTAGAAAACATTCAGATGTTTTCGGTACTTAGAAAAGTTCTGCCTTTTTCGGTACTTAGAAAATTTCTGACCTTTTCGGTCCTTAGAAAATTTCTGACCTTTTCGGTACATAGAAAATATCTGACGTTTTCGGTACTTAGAAAATTTTTGCCTTTTTCGGTACTTTGAAAAGACTCAGAAGTTTTCGGTACTTTGAAAAGACTCAGAAGTTTTCGGTACTTAGAAAATTTCTGACGTTTTCGGTACTTAGAAAAATTCTTACGATTTCGATACTTATTAAACATTCAGAAGTTTTCGGTACTTAGAAAAATTCTGCCGATTTCGGTACTTAGAAAAATTGTGATGATTTCAGTACTTCGAAAAATTCTGTCGATTCCGGTACTTAGAAAATTTCTGCCTTTTTCGGTACTTTGAAAAGACTCAGAAGTTTTCGGAACTTAGAAAATTTCTGACGTTTTCGGTACTTAGAAAAATTCTTGCGATTTCGATACTTATTAAACATTCAGAAGTTTTCGGTTCTTAGAAAAATTCTGCCGATTTCTGTACTTAGAAAAATTGTGTTGATTTCAGTACTTCGAAAAATTCTGTCGATTTCGGTACTTAGAAAAATTCTGTTGATTTCGGTACTTAGAAAATTTCTGCCTTTTTCGGTACTTTGAAAAGACTCAGAAGTTTTCGGTACTTAGAAAATTTCTAACGATTTCGGTACTTATAAAAATTCTGACGATTTCGGTACTTAGAAAATTCTGACGATTTCGGTACTTAGGAAAATTCTGATGATTTCGGATCTTAGAAAATTTCTGACCTTTTCGGTCCTTAGAAAATTTCTGACGTTTTCGGTACTTAGAAAACATTCAGATGTTTTCGGTACTTAGAAAATTTCTGCCTTTTTCGGTACTTAGAGAATTTCTGACCTTTTCGGTACTTAGAAAATATCTGACGTTTTCGGTACTTAGAAATATTCTGTCGATTTCGGTACTTAGAAAACATTCAGAAGTCTTCGGTACTTAGAAAATTTCTGACGTTTTCGGTACTTAGAAAAATTCTTACGATTTCGATACTTATTAAACATTCAGAAGTTTTCGGTACTTTGAAAAATTCTGCCTTTATCGGTACTTTGAAAAGACTCAGAAGTTTTCGGTACTTAGAAAATTTCTGATGTTTTCGGTACTTAGAAAAATTCTTACGATTTCGATACTTATTAAACATTCAGAAATTTTCGGTACTTAGAAAATTTCTGACGTTTTCGGTACTTAGAAAAATTCTGTTGATTTCGGTACTGAGAAAATTTCTGCCTTTTTCGGTACCTTGAAAAGACTCAGAAGTTTTCGGTACTCAGAAAATTTCTGACGATTTCGGTACTTAAAAAAATTCTGACGATTTCGGTACTTAGAAAATTCTGACGATTTCGGTACTTAGAAAACATTCAGATGTTTTCGGTACTTAGAAAAGTTCTGCCTTTTTCGGTACTTAGAAAATTTCTGACCTTTTCGGTCCTTAGAAAATTTCTGACCTTTTCGGTACATAGAAAATATCTGACGTTTTCGGTACTTAGAAAATTTTTGCCTTTTTCGGTACTTTGAAAAGACTCAGAAGTTTTCGGTACTTTGAAAAGACTCAGAAGTTTTCGGTACTTAGAAAATTTCTGACGTTTTCGGTACTTAGAAAAATTCTTACGATTTCGATACTTATTAAACATTCAGAAGTTTTCGGTACTTAGAAAAATTCTGCCGATTTCGGTACTTAGAAAAATTGTGATGATTTCAGTACTTCGAAAAATTCTGTCGATTCCGGTACTTAGAAAATTTCTGCCTTTTTCGGTACTTTGAAAAGACTCAGAAGTTTTCGGAACTTAGAAAATTTCTGACGTTTTCGGTACTTAGAAAAATTCTTGCGATTTCGATACTTATTAAACATTCAGAAGTTTTCGGTTCTTAGAAAAATTCTGCCGATTTCTGTACTTAGAAAAATTGTGTTGATTTCAGTACTTCGAAAAATTCTGTCGATTTCGGTACTTAGAAAAATTCTGTTGATTTCGGTACTTAGAAAATTTCTGCCTTTTTCGGTACTTTGAAAAGACTCAGAAGTTTTCGGTACTTAGAAAATTTCTAACGATTTCGGTACTTATAAAAATTCTGACGATTTCGGTACTTAGAAAATTCTGACGATTTCGGTACTTAGGAAAATTCTGATGATTTCGGATCTTAGAAAATTTCTGACCTTTTCGGTCCTTAGAAAATTTCTGACGTTTTCGGTACTTAGAAAACATTCAGATGTTTTCGGTACTTAGAAAATTTCTGCCTTTTTCGGTACTTAGAGAATTTCTGACCTTTTCGGTACTTAGAAAATATCTGACGTTTTCGGTACTTAGAAATATTCTGTCGATTTCGGTACTTAGAAAACATTCAGAAGTCTTCGGTACTTAGAAAATTTCTGACGTTTTCGGTACTTAGAAAAATTCTTACGATTTCGATACTTATTAAACATTCAGAAGTTTTCGGTACTTTGAAAAATTCTGCCTTTATCGGTACTTTGAAAAGACTCAGAAGTTTTCGGTACTTAGAAAATTTCTGACGTTTTCGGTACTTAGAAAAATTCTGCCGATTTCGGTACTTAGGAAAATTCTGATGATTTCGGATCTTAGAAAATTTCTGACCTTTTCGGTCCTTAGAAAATTTCTGACGTTTTCGGTACTTAGAAAACATTCAGATGTTTTCGGTACTTAGAAAATTTCTGCCTTTTTCGGTACTTAGAGAATTTCTGACCTTTTCGGTACTTAGAAAATATCTGACGTTTTCGGTACTTAGAAATATTCTGTCGATTTCGGTACTTAGAAAACATTCAGATGTCTTCGGTACTTAGAAAATTTCTGACGTTTTCGGTACTTAGAAAAATTCTTACGATTTCGATACTTATTAAACATTCAGAAGTTTTCGGTACTTTGAAAAGACTCACAAGTTTTCGGTACTTAGAAAAATTCTTACGATTTCGATACTTATTAAACATTCAGAAGTTTTCGGTTCTTAGAAAAATTCTGCCTTTTTCGGTACTTTGAAAAGACTCAGAAGTTTTCGGTACTTAGAAAATTTCTGACGATTTCGGTACTTATAAAAATTCTGACGATTTCGGTACTTAGAAAATTCTGACGATTTCGGTACTTAGGAAAATTTTTCTGCCTTTTTCGGTACTTTGAAAAGACTCAGAAGTTTTAGGTACTTAGAAAATTTCTGACGATTTCGGTACTTAGAAAAATTCTGACGTTTTCAGTACTTAGAAAAATTCTGTCGATTTCAGTACTTAGAAAACATTCAGAAGTTTTCGGTACTTAGAAAATTTCTGCCTTTTTCGGTACTCTGAAAATTTCAGATGTTTTCGGTACTTAGAAAATTTCTGATGTTCTCGGTACTTAGAAAATTTCTGCCTTTTTCGGTACTTTGAAAAGACTCAGAAGTTTTCGGTACTTAGAAAATTTCTGACGTTTTCGGTACTTAGAAAAATTCTGCCGATTTCGGTTCTTAGAAAATTCTGACGATTTTGGTACTTAGAAAATTTCTGACCTTTTCGGTCCTTAGAAAATTTCTGACCTTTTCGGTACATAGAAAATATCTGACGTTTTCGGTACTTAGAAAATTTTTGCCTTTTTCGGTACTTTGAAAAGACTCAGAAGTTTTCGGTACTTAGAAAATTTCTGACGTTTTCGGTACTTAGAAAAATTCTTACGATTTCGATACTTATTAAACATTCAGAAGTTTTCGGTACTTAGAAAAATTCTGCCGATTTCGGTACTTAGAAAAATTGTGATGATTTCAGTACTTCGAAAAATTCTGTCGATTCCGGTACTTAGAAAATTTCTGCCTTTTTCGGTACTTTGAAAAGACTCAGAAGTTTTCGGAACTTAGAAAATTTCTGACGTTTTCGGTACTTAGAAAAATTCTTGCGATTTCGATACTTATTAAACATTCAGAAGTTTTCGGTTCTTAGAAAAATTCAGCCGATTTCTGTACTTAGAAAAATTGTGTTGATTTCAGTACTTCGAAAAATTCTGTCGATTTCGGTACTTAGAAAAATTCTGTTGATTTCGGTACTTAGAAAATTTCTGCCTTTTTCGGTACTTTGAAAAGACTCAGAAGTTTTCGGTACTTAGAAAATTTCTAACGATTTCGGTACTTATAAAAATTCTGACGATTTCGGTACTTAGAAAATTCTGACGATTTCGGTACTTAGGAAAATTCTGATGATTTCGGATCTTAGAAAATTTCTGACCTTTTCGGTCCTTAGAAAATTTCTGACGTTTTCGGTACTTAGAAAACATTCAGATGTTTTCGGTACTTAGAAAATTTCTGCCTTTTTCGGTACTTAGAGAATTTCTGACCTTTTCGGTACTTAGAAAATATCTGACGTTTTCGGTACTTAGAAATATTTTGTCGATTTCGGTACTTAGAAAACATTCAGAAGTCTTCGGTACTTAGAAAATTTCTGACGTTTTCGGTACTTAGAAAAATTCTTACGATTTCGATACTTATTAAACATTCAGAAGTTTTCGGTACTTTGAAAAATTCTGCCTTTATCGGTACTTTGAAAAGACTCAGAAGTTTTAGGTACTTAGAAAATTTCTGACGATTTCGGTACTTAGAAAAATTCTGACGTTTTCAGTACTTAGAAAAATTCTGTCGATTTCGGTACTTAGAAAACATTCAGAAGTTTTCGGTACTTAGAAAATTTCTGCCTTTTTCGGTACTCTGAAAATTTCAGATGTTTTCGGTACTTAGAAAATTTCTGATGTTCTCGGTACTTAGAAAATTTCTGCCTTTTTCGGTACTTTGAAAAGACTCAGAAGTTTTCGGTACTTAGAACATTTCTGACGTTTTCGGTACTTAGAAAAATTCTTACGATTTCGATACTTATTAAACATTCAGAAGTTTTCGGTTCTTAGAAAAATTCTGCCTTTTTCGGTACTTTGAAAAGACTCAGAAGTTTTCGGTACTTAGAAAATTTCTGACGATTTCGGTACTTATAAAAATTCTGACGATTTCGGTACTTAGAAAATTCTGACGATTTCGGTACTTAGGAAAATTTTTCTGCCTTTTTCGGTACTTTGAAAAGACTCAGAAGTTTTAGGTACTTAGAAAATTTCTGACGATTTCGGTACTTAGAAAAATTCTGACGTTTTCAGTACTTAGAAAAATTCTGTCGATTTCGGTACTTAGAAAACATTCAGAAGTTTTCGGTACTTAGAAAATTTCTGCCTTTTTCGGTACTCTGAAAATTTCAGATGTTTTCGGTACTTAGAAAATTTCTGATGTTCTCGGTACTTAGAAAATTTCTGCCTTTTTCGGTACTTTGAAAAGACTCAGAAGTTTTCGGTACTTAGAAAATTTCTGACGTTTTCGGTACTTAGAAAAATTCTGCCGATTTCGGTTCTTAGAAAATTCTGACGATTTTGGTACTTAGAAAATTTCTGACCTTTTCGGTCCTTAGAAAATTTCTGACCTTTTCGGTACATAGAAAATATCTGACGTTTTCGGTACTTAGAAAATTTTTGCCTTTTTCGGTACTTTGAAAAGACTCAGAAGTTTTCGGTACTTAAAAAATTTCTGACGTTTTCGGTACTTAGAAAAATTCTTACGATTTCGATACTTATTAAACATTCAGAAGTTTTCGGTACTTAGAAAAATTCTGCCGATTTCGGTACTTAGAAAAATTGTGATGATTTCAGTACTTCGAAAAATTCTGTCGATTCCGGTACTTAGAAAATTTCTGCCTTTTTCGGTACTTTGAAAAGACTCAGAAGTTTTCGGAACTTAGAAAATTTCTGACGTTTTCGGTACTTAGAAAAATTCTTGCGATTTCGATACTTATTAAACATTCAGAAGTTTTCGGTTCTTAGAAAAATTCTGCCGATTTCTGTACTTAGAAAAATTGTGTTGATTTCAGTACTTCGAAAAATTCTGTCGATTTCGGTACTTAGAAAAATTCTGTTGATTTCGGTACTTAGAAAATTTCTGCCTTTTTCGGTACTTTGAAAAGACTCAGAAGTTTTCGGTACTTAGAAAATTTCTAACGATTTCGGTACTTATAAAAATTCTGACGATTTCGGTACTTAGAAAATTCTGACGATTTCGGTACTTAGGAAAATTCTGATGATTTCGGATCTTAGAAAATTTCTGACCTTTTCGGTCCTTAGAAAATTTCTGACGTTTTCGGTACTTAGAAAACATTCAGATGTTTTCGGTACTTTGAAAATTTCTGCCTTTTTCGGTACTTAGAGAATTTCTGACCTTTTCGGTACTTAGAAAATATCTGACGTTTTCGGTACTTAGAAATATTTTGTCGATTTCGGTACTTAGAAAACATTCAGAAGTCTTCGGTACTTAGAAAATTTCTGACGTTTTCGGTACTTAGAAAAATTCTTACGATTTCGATACTTATTAAACATTCAGAAGTTTTCGGTACTTTGAAAAATTCTGCCTTTATCGGTACTTTGAAAAGACTCAGAAGTTTTAGGTACTTAGAAAATTTCTGACGATTTCGGTACTTAGAAAAATTCTGACGTTTTCAGTACTTAGAAAAATTCTGTCGATTTCGGTACTTAGAAAACATTCAGAAGTTTTCGGTACTTAGAAAATTTCTGCCTTTTTCGGTACTCTGAAAATTTCAGATGTTTTCGGTACTTAGAAAATTTCTGATGTTCTCGGTACTTAGAAAATTTCTGCCTTTTTCGGTACTTTGAAAAGACTCAGAAGTTTTCGGTACTTAGAAAATTTCTGACGTTTTCGGTACTTAGAAAAATTCTGCCGATTTCGGTTCTTAGAAAATTCTGACGATTTTGGTACTTAGAAAATTTCTGACCTTTTCGGTCCTTAGAAAATTTCTGACCTTTTCGGTACATAGAAAATATCTGACGTTTTCGGTACTTAGAAAATTTTTGCCTTTTTCGGTACTTTGAAAAGACTCAGAAGTTTTCGGTACTTTGAAAAGACTCAGAAGTTTTCGGTACTTAGAAAATTTCTGACGTTTTCGGTACTTAGAAAAATTCTTACGATTTCGATACTTATTAAACATTCAGAAGTTTTCGGTACTTAGAAAAATTCTGCCGATTTCGGTACTTAGAAAAATTGTGATGATTTCAGTACTTCGAAAAATTCTGTCGATTTCGGTACTTAGAAAAATTCTGTTGATTTCGGTACTTAGAAAATTTCTGCCTTTTTCGGTACTTTGAAAAGACTCAGAAGTTTTCGGAACTTAGAAAATTTCTGACGTTTTCGGTACTTAGAAAAATTCTGACGATTTCGGTACTTAGAAAATTCTGACGATTTCGGTACTTAGGAAAATTCTGATGATTTCGGATCTTAGAAAATTTCTGACCTTTTCGGTCCTTAGAAAATTTCTGACGTTTTCGGTACTTAGAAAACATTCAGATGTTTTCGGTACTTAGAAAATTTCTGCCTTTTTCGGTACTTAGAGAATTTCTGACCTTTTCGGTACTTAGAAAATATCTGACGTTTTCGGTACTTAGAAATATTTTGTCGATTTCGGTACTTAGAAAACATTCAGAAGTCTTCGGTACTTAGAAAATTTCTGACGTTTTCGGTACTTAGAAAAATTCTTACGATTTCGATACTTATTAAACATTCAGAAGTTTTCGGTACTTTGAAAAATTCTGCCTTTATCGGTACTTTGAAAAGACTCAGAAGTTTTAGGTACTTAGAAAATTTCTGACGATTTCGGTACTTAGAAAAATTCTGACGTTTTCAGTACTTAGAAAAATTCTGTCGATTTCGGTACTTAGAAAACATTCAGAAGTTTTCGGTACTTAGAAAATTTCTGCCTTTTTCGGTACTCTGAAAATTTCAGATGTTTTCGGTACTTAGAAAATTTCTGATGTTCTCGGTACTTAGAAAATTTCTGCCTTTTTCGGTACTTTGAAAAGACTCAGAAGTTTTCGGTACTTAGAACATTTCTGACGTTTTCGGTACTTAGAAAAATTCTTACGATTTCGATACTTATTAAACATTCAGAAGTTTTCGGTTCTTAGAAAAATTCTGCCTTTTTCGGTACTTTGAAAAGACTCAGAAGTTTTCGGTACTTAGAAAATTTCTGACGATTTCGGTACTTATAAAAATTCTGACGATTTCGGTACTTAGAAAATTCTGACGATTTCGGTACTTAGGAAAATTTTTCTGCCTTTTTCGGTACTTTGAAAAGACTCAGAAGTTTTAGGTACTTAGAAAATTTCTGACGATTTCGGTACTTAGAAAAATTCTGACGTTTTCAGTACTTAGAAAAATTCTGTCGATTTCGGTACTTAGAAAACATTCAGAAGTTTTCGGTACTTAGAAAATTTCTGCCTTTTTCGGTACTCTGAAAATTTCAGATGTTTTCGGTACTTAGAAAATTTCTGATGTTCTCGGTACTTAGAAAATTTCTGCCTTTTTCGGTACTTTGAAAAGACTCAGAAGTTTTCGGTACTTAGAAAATTTCTGACGTTTTCGGTACTTAGAAAAATTCTGCCGATTTCGGTTCTTAGAAAATTCTGACGATTTTGGTACTTAGAAAATTTCTGACCTTTTCGGTCCTTAGAAAATTTCTGACCTTTTCGGTACATAGAAAATATCTGACGTTTTCGGTACTTAGAAAATTTTTGCCTTTTTCGGTACTTTGAAAAGACTCAGAAGTTTTCGGTACTTAAAAAATTTCTGACGTTTTCGGTACTTAGAAAAATTCTTACGATTTCGATACTTATTAAACATTCAGAAGTTTTCGGTACTTAGAAAAATTCTGCCGATTTCGGTACTTAGAAAAATTGTGATGATTTCAGTACTTCGAAAAATTCTGTCGATTCCGGTACTTAGAAAATTTCTGCCTTTTTCGGTACTTTGAAAAGACTCAGAAGTTTTCGGAACTTAGAAAATTTCTGACGTTTTCGGTACTTAGAAAAATTCTTGCGATTTCGATACTTATTAAACATTCAGAAGTTTTCGGTTCTTAGAAAAATTCTGCCGATTTCTGTACTTAGAAAAATTGTGTTGATTTCAGTACTTCGAAAAATTCTGTCGATTTCGGTACTTAGAAAAATTCTGTTGATTTCGGTACTTAGAAAATTTCTGCCTTTTTCGGTACTTTGAAAAGACTCAGAAGTTTTCGGTACTTAGAAAATTTCTAACGATTTCGGTACTTATAAAAATTCTGACGATTTCGGTACTTAGAAAATTCTGACGATTTCGGTACTTAGGAAAATTCTGATGATTTCGGATCTTAGAAAATTTCTGACCTTTTCGGTCCTTAGAAAATTTCTGACGTTTTCGGTACTTAGAAAACATTCAGATGTTTTCGGTACTTTGAAAATTTCTGCCTTTTTCGGTACTTAGAGAATTTCTGACCTTTTCGGTACTTAGAAAATATCTGACGTTTTCGGTACTTAGAAATATTTTGTCGATTTCGGTACTTAGAAAACATTCAGAAGTCTTCGGTACTTAGAAAATTTCTGACGTTTTCGGTACTTAGAAAAATTCTTACGATTTCGATACTTATTAAACATTCAGAAGTTTTCGGTACTTTGAAAAATTCTGCCTTTATCGGTACTTTGAAAAGACTCAGAAGTTTTAGGTACTTAGAAAATTTCTGACGATTTCGGTACTTAGAAAAATTCTGACGTTTTCAGTACTTAGAAAAATTCTGTCGATTTCGGTACTTAGAAAACATTCAGAAGTTTTCGGTACTTAGAAAATTTCTGCCTTTTTCGGTACTCTGAAAATTTCAGATGTTTTCGGTACTTAGAAAATTTCTGATGTTCTCGGTACTTAGAAAATTTCTGCCTTTTTCGGTACTTTGAAAAGACTCAGAAGTTTTCGGTACTTAGAAAATTTCTGACGTTTTCGGTACTTAGAAAAATTCTGCCGATTTCGGTTCTTAGAAAATTCTGACGATTTTGGTACTTAGAAAATTTCTGACCTTTTCGGTCCTTAGAAAATTTCTGACCTTTTCGGTACATAGAAAATATCTGACGTTTTCGGTACTTAGAAAATTTTTGCCTTTTTCGGTACTTTGAAAAGACTCAGAAGTTTTCGGTACTTTGAAAAGACTCAGAAGTTTTCGGTACTTAGAAAATTTCTGACGTTTTCGGTACTTAGAAAAATTCTTACGATTTCGATACTTATTAAACATTCAGAAGTTTTCGGTACTTAGAAAAATTCTGCCGATTTCGGTACTTAGAAAAATTGTGATGATTTCAGTACTTCGAAAAATTCTGTCGATTTCGGTACTTAGAAAAATTCTGTTGATTTCGGTACTTAGAAAATTTCTGCCTTTTTCGGTACTTTGAAAAGACTCAGAAGTTTTCGGAACTTAGAAAATTTCTGACGTTTTCGGTACTTAGAAAAATTCTGACGATTTCGGTACTTAGAAAATTCTGACGATTTCGGTACTTAGGAAAATTCTGATGATTTCGGATCTTAGAAAATTTCTGACCTTTTCGGTCCTTAGAAAATTTCTGACGTTTTCGGTACTTAGAAAACATTCAGATGTTTTCGGTACTTAGAAAATTTCTGTCTTTTTCGGTACTTAGAGAATTTCTGACCTTTTCGGTACTTAGAAAATATCTGACGTTTTCGGTACTTAGAAATATTTTGTCGATTTCGGTACTTAGAAAACATTCAGAAGTCTTCGGTACTTAGAAAATTTCTGACGTTTTCGGTACTTAGAAAAATTCTTACGATTTCGATACTTATTAAACATTCAGAAGTTTTCGGTACTTTGAAAAATTCTGCCTTTATCGGTACTTTGAAAAGACTCAGAAGTTTTAGGTACTTAGAAAATTTCTGACGATTTCGGTACTTAGAAAAATTCTGACGTTTTCAGTACTTAGAAAAATTCTGTCGATTTCGGTACTTAGAAAACATTCAGAAGTTTTCGGTACTTAGAAAATTTCTGCCTTTTTCGGTACTCTGAAAATTTCAGATGTTTTCGGTACTTAGAAAATTTCTGATGTTCTCGGTACTTAGAAAATTTCTGCCTTTTTCGGTACTTTGAAAAGACTCAGAAGTTTTCGGTACTTAGAAAATTTCTGACGTTTTCGGTACTTAGAAAAATTCTGCCGATTTCGGTTCTTAGAAAATTCTGACGATTTTGGTACTTAGAAAATTTCTGACCTTTTCGGTCCTTAGAAAATTTCTGACCTTTTCGGTACATAGAAAATATCTGACGTTTTCGGTACTTAGAAAATTTTTGCCTTTTTCGGTACTTTGAAAAGACTCAGAAGTTTTCGGTACTTTGAAAAGACTCAGAAGTTTTCGGTACTTAGAAAATTTCTGACGTTTTCGGTACTTAGAAAAATTCTTACGATTTCGATACTTATTAAACATTCAGAAGTTTTCGGTACTTAGAAAAATTCTGCCGATTTCGGTACTTAGAAAAATTGTGATGATTTCAGTACTTCGAAAAATTCTGTCGATTCCGGTACTTAGAAAATTTCTGCCTTTTTCGGTACTTTGAAAAGACTCAGAAGTTTTCGGAACTTAGAAAATTTCTGACGTTTTCGGTACTTAGAAAAATTCTTGCGATTTCGATACTTATTAAACATTCAGAAGTTTTCGGTTCTTAGAAAAATTCTGCCGATTTCTGTACTTAGAAAAATTGTGTTGATTTCAGTACTTCGAAAAATTCTGTCGATTTCGGTACTTAGAAAAATTCTGTTGATTTCGGTACTTAGAAAATTTCTGCCTTTTTCGGTACTTTGAAAAGACTCAGAAGTTTTCGGTACTTAGAAAATTTCTAACGATTTCGGTACTTATAAAAATTCTGACGATTTCGGTACTTAGAAAATTCTGACGATTTCGGTACTTAGGAAAATTCTGATGATTTCGGATCTTAGAAAATTTCTGACCTTTTCGGTCCTTAGAAAATTTCTGACGTTTTCGGTACTTAGAAAACATTCAGATGTTTTCGGTACTTAGAAAATTTCTGCCTTTTTCGGTACTTAGAGAATTTCTGACCTTTTCGGTACTTAGAAAATATCTGACGTTTTCGGTACTTAGAAATATTCTGTCGATTTCGGTACTTAGAAAACATTCAGAAGTCTTCGGTACTTAGAAAATTTCTGACGTTTTCGGTACTTAGAAAAATTCTTACGATTTCGATACTTATTAAACATTCAGAAGTTTTCGGTACTTTGAAAAATTCTGCCTTTATCGGTACTTTGAAAAGACTCAGAAGTTTTCGGTACTTAGAAAATTTCTGACGTTTTCGGTACTTAGAAAAATTCTGTTGATTTCGGTACTGAGAAAATTTCTGCCTTTTTCGGTACCTTGAAAAGACTCAGAAGTTTTCGGTACTCAGAAAATTTCTGACGATTTCGGTACTTAAAAAAATTCTGACGATTTCGGTACTTAGAAAATTCTGACGATTTCGGTACTTAGAAAACATTCAGATGTTTTCGGTACTTAGAAAAGTTCTGCCTTTTTCGGTACTTTGTATAGACTCAAAAGTTTTCGGTACTTAGAAAATTTCTGACGATTTCGGTACTTAGAAAAATTCTGATGATTTTGGATCTTAGAAAATTTCTGACCTTTTCGGTGCTTAGAAAATTTCTGACGTTTTCGGTACTTAGAAAAATTCTGTCGATTTCGGTACTTAGAAAACATTCAGAAGTTTTCGGTACTTAGAAAATTTCTGCCTTTTTCGGTACTCTGAAAATTTCAGATGTTTTCGGTACTTAGAAAATTTCCGATGTTCTCGGTACTTAGAAAATTTCTGCCTTTTTCGGTACTTTGAAAAGACTCAGAAGTTTTCGGTACTTAGAAAATTTCTGACGTTTTCGGTACTTAGAAAAATTCTGCCGATTTCGGTACTTAGGAAAATTCTGATGATTTCGGATCTTAGAAAATTTCTGACCTTTTCGGTCCTTAGAAAATTTCTGACGTTTTCGGTACTTAGAAAACATTCAGATGTTTTCGGTACTTAGAAAATTTCTGCCTTTTTCGGTACTTAGAGAATTTCTGACCTTTTCGGTACTTAGAAAATATCTGACGTTTTCGGTACTTAGAAATATTCTGTCGATTTCGGTACTTAGAAAACATTCAGATGTCTTCGGTACTTAGAAAATTTCTGACGTTTTCGGTACTTAGAAAAATTCTTACGATTTCGATACTTATTAAACATTCAGAAGTTTTCGGTACTTTGAAAAATTCTGCCTTTATCGGTACTTTGAAAAGACTCACAAGTTTTCGGTACTTAGAAAAATTCTTACGATTTCGATACTTATTAAACATTCAGAAGTTTTCGGTACTTAGAAAATTTCTGACGTTTTCGGTACTTAGAAAAATTCTGTTGATTTCGGTACTTAGAAAATTTCTGCCTTTTTCGGTACCTTGAAAAGACTCAGAAGTTTTCGGTACTCAGAAAATTTCTGACGATTTCGGTACTTAAAAAAATTCTGACGATTTCGGTACTTAGAAAATTCTGACGATTTCGGTACTTAGAAAACATTCAGATGTTTTCGGTACTTAGAAAATTTCTGCCTTTTTCGGTACTTAGAGAATTCCTGACCTTTTCGGTACTTAGAAAATATCTGACGTTTTCGGTACTTAGAAATATTCTGACGTTTTCGGTACTTAGAAAAATTCTTACGATTTCGATACTTATTAAACATTCAAAAGTTTTCGGTACTTTGAAAAATTCTGCCTTTTTCGGTACTTTGAATTGACTCAAAAGTTTTCGGTACTTAGAAAATTTCTGACGATTTCGGTACTTAGAAAAATTCTGATGATTTTGGATCTTAGAAAATTTCTGACCTTTTCGGTACTTAGAAAATTTCTGACGTTTTCGGTACTTAGAAAAATTCTTACGATTTCGATACTTATTAAACATTCAGAAGTTTTCGGTACTTAGAAAAATTCTGCCGATTTCGGTACTTAGAAAAATTCTGTCGATTTCGGTACTTAGAAAAATTCTGTTGATTTCGGTACTTTGAAAATTTCTGCCTTTTTCGGTACTTTGAAAAGACTCGGAAGTTTTCAGTACTTAGTAAATTTCTGACATTCTGCCTTTTTTGGTACTTTGAAAAGACTCAGAAGTTTTCGGTTCTTAGAAAATTTCTGACGTTTTCGGTACTTTGAAAAGACTCAGAAGTTTTCGGTACTTAGAAAATTTCTAACGTTTTCGGTACTTAGAAAAATTCTGCCGATTTCGGTACTTAGGAAAATTCTGATGATTTCGGATCTTAGAAAATTTCTGACCTTTTCGGTCCTTAGAAAATTTCTGACGTTTTCGGTACTTAGAAAACATTCAGATGTTTTCGGTACTTAGAAAATTTCTGCCTTTTTCGGTACTTAGAGAATTTCTGACCTTTTCGGTACTTAGAAAATATCTGACGTTTTCGGTACTTAGAAATATTCTGTCGATTTCGGTACTTAGAAAACATTCAGATGTCTTCGGTACTTAGAAAATTTCTGACGTTTTCGGTACTTAGAAAAATTCTTACGATTTCGATACTTATTAAACATTCAGAAGTTTTCGGTACTTTGAAAAATTCTGCCTTTATCGGTACTTTGAAAAGACTCACAAGTTTTCGGTACTTAGAAAAATTCTTACGATTTCGATACTTATTAAACATTCAGAAGTTTTCGGTACTTAGAAAATTTCTGACGTTTTCGGTACTTAGAAAAATTCTGTTGATTTCGGTACTTAGAAAATTTCTGCCTTTTTCGGTACCTTGAAAAGACTCAGAAGTTTTCGGTACTCAGAAAATTTCTGACGATTTCGGTACTTAAAAAAATTCTGACGATTTCGGTACTTAGAAAATTCTGACGATTTCGGTACTTAGAAAACATTCAGATGTTTTCGGTACTTAGAAAATTTCTGCCTTTTTCGGTACTTAGAGAATTCCTGACCTTTTCGGTACTTAGAAAATATCTGACGTTTTCGGTACTTAGAAATATTCTGACGTTTTCGGTACTTAGAAAAATTCTTACGATTTCGATACTTATTAAACATTCAAAAGTTTTCGGTACTTTGAAAAATTCTGCCTTTTTCGGTACTTTGAATTGACTCAAAAGTTTTCGGTACTTAGAAAATTTCTGACGATTTCGGTACTTAGAAAAATTCTGATGATTTTGGATCTTAGAAAATTTCTGACCTTTTCGGTACTTAGAAAATTTCTGACGTTTTCGGTACTTAGAAAAATTCTTACGATTTCGATACTTATTAAACATTCAGAAGTTTTCGGTACTTAGAAAAATTCTGCCGATTTCGGTACTTAGAAAAATTCTGTCGATTTCGGTACTTAGAAAAATTCTGTTGATTTCGGTACTTTGAAAATTTCTGCCTTTTTCGGTACTTTGAAAAGACTCGGAAGTTTTCAGTACTTAGTAAATTTCTGACATTCTGCCTTTTTTGGTACTTTGAAAAGACTCAGAAGTTTTCGGTTCTTAGAAAATTTCTGACGTTTTCGGTACTTTGAAAAGACTCAGAAGTTTTCGGTACTTAGAAAATTTCTAACGTTTTCGGTACTTAGAAAAATTCTGTTGATTTCGGTACTTAGAAAATTTCTGCCTTTTTCGGTACCTTGAAAAGACTCAGAAGTTTTCGGTACTCCGAAAATTTCTGACGATTTCGGTACTTAAAAAAATTCTGACGATTTCGGTACTTAGAAAATTCTGACGATTTCGGCACTTAGAAAACATTCAGATGTTTTCAGTACTTAGAAAATTTCTGCCTTTTTCGGTACTTAGAGAATTTCTGACCTTTTCGGTACTTAGAAAATATCTGACGTTTTCGGTACTTAGAAATATTCTGACGTTTTCGGTACTTAGAAAAATTCTTACGATTTCGATACTTATTAAACATTCAGAAGTTTTCGGTACTTAGAAAAATTCTGCCGATTTCGGTACTTAGAAAAATTCTGTCGATTTCGGTACTTAGAAAAATTCTGTTGATTTCGGTACTTTGAAAATTTCTGCCTTTTTCGGTACTTTGAAAAGACTCAGAAGTTTTCGGTACTTAGAAAATTTCTGACGTTTTCGGTACTTAGAAAAATTCTTACGATTTCGATACTTATTAAACATTCAGAAGTTTTCGGTTCTTAGAAAAATTCTGCCGATTTCGGTACTTAGAAAAATTGTGTTGATTTCAGTACTTCGAAAAATTCTGTCGATTTCGGTACTTAGAAAAATTCTGTTGATTTCGGTACTTAGAAAATTTCTGCCTTTTTCGGTACTTTGAAAAGACTCAGATGTTTTCGGTACTTAGAAAATTTCTGACGATTTCGGTACTTAGAAAAATTCTGATGATTTTGGATCTTAGAAAATTTCTGCCTTTTTCGGTACTCAGAAAATTTCTGACCTTTCGGTACTTAGGAATTATCTGACATTTTCGGTACTTAGAAAAATTCTTACGATTTCGATACTTATTAAACATTCAGAAGTTTTCGGTACTTAGAAAAATTCTGCTGATTTCGGTACTTAGAAAAATTCTGTTGATTTCGGTACTTAGAAAAATTCTGTCGATTTTGGTACTTAGAAAAATTCTGTTGATTTCGGTACTTAGAAAATTTCTGTCTTTTTCGGTACTTTGAAAAGACTCGGAAGTTTTCGGTACTTAGTAAATTTCTGACGTTCTGCCTTTTTCGGTACATTGAAAAGACTCAGAAGTTTTCGGTACTTAGAAAATTTCTGCCTTTTTCGGTACTTTGAAAAGACTCAGAAGTTTTCGGTACTTAGAAAATTTCTGACGATTTCGGTACTTAGAAAATTTCTGCCTTTTTCGGTACTTTGAAAAGACTCAGAAGTTTTCGGTACTTAGAAAATTTCTGACGATTTCGGTACTTAGAAAAATTCTGATGATTTTGGATCTTAGAAAATTTCTGACCTTTTCGGTACTTAGAAAATTTCTGACGTTTTCGGCACTTAGAAATATTCTGTCGATTTCGGTACTTAGAAAACATTCAGAAGTCTTCGGTACTTAGAAAATTTCTGACGTTTTCGGTACTTAGAAAAATTCTTACGATTTCGATACTTATTAAACATTCAGAAGTTTTCGGTACTTAGAAAAATTCTGCCGATTTCGGTACTTAGAAAAATTGTGATGATTTCAGTACTTCGAAAAATTCTGTCGATTTCGGTACTTAGAAAATTTCTGCCTTTTTCGGTACTTTGAAAAGACTCAGAAGTTTTCGGTACTTAGAAAATTTCTGACGATTTCGGTACTTAGAAAATTTCTGCCTTTTTCGGTACTTTGAAAAGGCTCAGAAGTTTTCGGTACTTAGAAAATTTCTGACGATTTCGGTACTTAGAAAAATTCTGATGATTTTGGATCTTAGAAAATTTCTGACCTTTTCGGTACTTAGAAAATTTCTGACGTTTTCGGTACTTAGAAAAATTCTTACGATTTCGGTACTTAGAAAAATTCTGTCGATTTCGGTACTTAGAAAAATTCTGTTGATTTCGGTACTTTGAAAATTTCTGCCTTTTTCGGTACTTTGAAAAGACTCGGAAGTTTTCAGTACTTAGTAAATTTCTGACATTCTGCCTTTTTTGGTACTTTGAAAAGACTCAGAAGTTTTCGGTTCTTAGAAAATTTCTGACGTTTTCGGTACTTTGAAAAGACTCAGAAGTTTTCGGTACTTAGAAAATTTCTGCCTTTTTCGGTACTTAGAGAATTTCTGGCCTTTTCGGTACTTAGAAAATATCTGACGTTTTCGGTACTTAGAAATATTCTGACGTTTTCGGTACCTAGAAAAATTCTTACGATTTCGATACTTATTAAACATTCAAAAGTTTTCGGTACTTTGAAAAATTCTGCCTTTTTCGGTACTTTGAATAGACTCAAAAGTTTTCGGTACTTAGAAAATTTCTGACGATTTCGGTACTTAGAAAAATTCTTACGATTTCGATACTTATTAAACATTCAGAAGTTTTCGGTACTTAGAAAAATTCTGCCGATTTCGGTACTTAGAAAAATTGTGATGATTTCAGTACTTCGAAAAATTCTGTCGATTTCGGTACTTAGAAAATTTCTGCCTTTTTCGGTACTTTGAAAAGACTCAGAAGTTTTCGGTACTTAGAAAATTTCTGACGATTTCGGTACTTAGAAAATTTCTGCCTTTTTCGGTACTTTGAAAAGGCTCAGAAGTTTTCGGTACTTAGAAAATTTCTGACGATTTCGGTACTTAGAAAAATTCTGATGATTTTGGATCTTAGAAAATTTCTGACCTTTTCGGTACTTAGAAAATTTCTGACGTTTTCGGTACTTAGAAAAATTCTTACGATTTCGGTACTTAGAAAAATTCTGTCGATTTCGGTACTTAGAAAAATTCTGTTGATTTCGGTACTTTGAAAATTTCTGCCTTTTTCGGTACTTTGAAAAGACTCGGAAGTTTTCAGTACTTAGTAAATTTCTGACATTCTGCCTTTTTTGGTACTTTGAAAAGACTCAGAAGTTTTCGGTTCTTAGAAAATTTCTGACGTTTTCGGTACTTTGAAAAGACTCAGAAGTTTTCGGTACTCAGAAAATTTCTGACGATTTCGGTACTTAAAAAAATTCTGACGATTTCGGTACTTAGAAAATTCTGACGATTTCGGTACTTAGAAAACATTCAGATGTTTTCGGTACTTAGAAAATTTCTGCCTTTTTCGGTACTTAGAGAATTTCTGGCCTTTTCGGTACTTAGAAAATATCTGACGTTTTCGGTACTTAGAAATATTCTGACGTTTTCGGTACCTAGAAAAATTCTTACGATTTCGATACTTATTAAACATTCAAAAGTTTTCGGTACTTTGAAAAATTCTGCCTTTTTCGGTACTTTGAATAGACTCAAAAGTTTTCGGTACTTAGAAAATTTCTGACGATTTCGGTACTTAGAAAAATTCTGATGATTTTGGATCTTAGAAAATTTCTGACCTTTTCGGTACTTAGAAAATTTCTGACGTTTTCGGTACTTAGAAAAATTCTTCCGATTTCGATACTTATTCAACATTCAGAAGTTTTCGGTACTTAGAAAAATTCTGCCGATTTCGGTACTTAGAAAAATTCTGTCGATTTCGGTACTTAGAAAAATTCTGTTGATTTCGGTGCTTTGAAAATTTCTGCCTTTTTCGGTACTTTGAAAAGACTCGGAAGTTTTCAGTACTTAGTAAATTTCTGACATTCTGCCTTTTTTGGTACTTTGAAAAGACTCAGAAGTTTTCGGTTCTTAGAAAATTTCTGACGTTTTCGGTACTTTGAAAAGACTCAGAAGTTTTCGGTACTTAGAAAATTTCTAACGTTTTCGGTACTTAGAAAAATTCTGTTGATTTCGGTACTTAGAAAATTTCTGCCTTTTTCGGTACCTTGAAAAGACTCAGATGTTTTCGGTACTTAGAAAATTTCTGACGATTTCGGTACTTAGAAACATTCTGACGATTTCGGTACTTAGAAAATTCTGACGATTTCGGTACTTGGAAAAATTCTGATGATTTCGAATCTTAGAAAAATTCTGATGATATCGGATCTTAGACAATTTCTGACCTTTTCGGTCCTTAGAGAATTTCTGACGTTTTCGGTACTTAGAAAACATTCAGAAGTTTTCGGAACTTAGAAAATTTCTGCCTTTTTCGGTACTCAGAAAATTTCTGACCTTTCGGTACTTAGGAATTATCTGACATTTTCGGTACTTAGAAAAATTCTTACGATTTCGATACTTATTAAACATTCAGAAGTTTTCGGTACTTAGAAAAATTCTGCTGATTTCGGTACTTAGAAAAATTCTGTTGATTTCGGTACTTAGAAAAATTCTGTCGATTTTGGTACTTAGAAAAATTCTGTTGATTTCGGTACTTAGAAAATTTCTGTCTTTTTCGGTACTTTGAAAAGACTCAGAAGTTTTCGGTACTTAGAAAATTTCTGCCTTTTTCGGTACTTTGAAAAGACTCAGAAGTTTTCGGTACTTAGAAAATTTCTGACGATTTCGGTACTTAGAAAATTTCTGCCTTTTTCGGTACTTTGAAAAGACTCAGAAGTTTTCGGTACTTAGAAAATTTCTGACGATTTCGGTACTTAGAAAAATTCTGATGATTTTGGATCTTAGAAAATTTCTGACCTTTTCGGTACTTAGAAAATTTCTGACGTTTTCGGCACTTAGAAATATTCTGTCGATTTCGGTACTTAGAAAACATTCAGAAGTCTTCGGTACTTAGAA
The DNA here is from genome assembly GCF_982258835.1 of Parasteatoda tepidariorum. NCBI lineage: Eukaryota > Metazoa > Arthropoda > Arachnida > Araneae > Theridiidae > Parasteatoda > Parasteatoda tepidariorum. Next base: position 95,982,834 of record NC_141765.1, on the reverse strand, counting down.
AATTTCTGACGTTTTCGGTACTTAGAAAAATTCTTACGATTTCGATACTTATTAAACATTCAGAAGTTTTCGGTACTTAGAAAAATTCTGCCGATTTCGGTACTTAGAAAAATTGTGATGATTTCAGTACTTCGAAAAATTCTGTCGATTTCGGTACTTAGAAAATTTCTGCCTTTTTCGGTACTTTGAAAAGACTCAGAAGTTTTCGGTACTTAGAAAATTTCTGACGATTTCGGTACTTAGAAAATTTCTGCCTTTTTCGGTACTTTGAAAAGGCTCAGAAGTTTTCGGTACTTAGAAAATTTCTGACGATTTCGGTACTTAGAAAAATTCTGATGATTTTGGATCTTAGAAAATTTCTGACCTTTTCGGTACTTAGAAAATTTCTGACGTTTTCGGTACTTAGAAAAATTCTTACGATTTCGGTACTTAGAAAAATTCTGTCGATTTCGGTACTTAGAAAAATTCTGTTGATTTCGGTACTTTGAAAATTTCTGCCTTTTTCGGTACTTTGAAAAGACTCGGAAGTTTTCAGTACTTAGTAAATTTCTGACATTCTGCCTTTTTTGGTACTTTGAAAAGACTCAGAAGTTTTCGGTTCTTAGAAAATTTCTGACGTTTTCGGTACTTTGAAAAGACTCAGAAGTTTTCGGTACTCAGAAAATTTCTGACGATTTCGGTACTTAAAAAATTCTGACGATTTCGGTACTTAGAAAATTCTGACGATTTCGGTACTTAGAAAACATTCAGATGTTTTCGGTACTTAGAAAATTTCTGCCTTTTTCGGTACTTAGAGAATTTCTGGCCTTTTCGGTACTTAGAAAATATCTGACGTTTTCGGTACTTAGAAATATTCTGACGTTTTCGGTACCTAGAAAAATTCTTACGATTTCGATACTTATTAAACATTCAAAAGTTTTCGGTACTTTGAAAAATTCTGCCTTTTTCGGTACTTTGAATAGACTCAAAAGTTTTCGGTACTTAGAAAATTTCTGACGATTTCGGTACTTAGAAAAATTCTGATGATTTTGGATCTTAGAAAATTTATGACCTTTTCGGTACTTAGAAAATTTCTGACGTTTTCGGTACTTAGAAAAATTCTTCCGATTTCGATACTTATTCAACATTCAGAAGTTTTCGGTACTTAGAAAAATTCTGCCGATTTCGGTACTTAGAAAAATTCTGTCGATTTCGGTACTTAGAAAAATTCTGTTGATTTCGGTACTTTGAAAATTTCTGCCTTTTTCGGTAATTTGAAAAGACTCGGAAGTTTTCAGTACTTAGTAAATTTCTGACATTCTGCCTTTTTTGGTACTTTGAAAAGACTCAGAAGTTTTCGGTTCTTAGAAAATTTCTGACGTTTTCGGTACTTTGAAAAGACTCAGAAGTTTTCGGTACTTAGAAAATTTCTAACGTTTTCGGTACTTAGAAAAATTCTGTTGATTTCGGTACTTAGAAAATTTCTGCCTTTTTCGGTACCTTGAAAAGACTCAGAAGTTTTCGGTACTCAGAAAATTTCTGACGATTTCGGTACTTAAAAAAATTCTGACGATTTCGGTACTTAGAAAATTCTGACGATTTCGGTACTTAGAAAACATTCAGAAGTTTTCAGTACTTAGAAAATTTCTGCCTTTTTCGGTACTTAGAGAATTTCTGACCTTTTCGGTACTTAGAAAATATCTGACGTTTTCGGTACTTAGAAATATTCTGACGTTTTCGGTACTTAGAAAAATTCTTACGATTTCGATACTTATTAAACATTCAAAAGTTTTCGGTACTTTGAAAAATTCTGCCTTTTTCGGTACTTTGAATAGACTCAAAAGTTTTCGGTACTTAGAAAATTTCTGACGATTTCGGTACTTAGAAAAATTCTGATGATTTTGGATCTTAGAAAATTTCTGCCAATTTCGGATCTTAGAAAATTTCTGACGTTTTCGGTACTTAGAAAAATTCTTACGATTTCGATACTTATTAAACATTCAGAAGTTTTCGGTACTTTGAAAAATTCTGCCTTTTTCGGTACTTTGAAAAGACTCAGAAGTTTTCGGTACTTAGAAAATTTCTGACGTTCTCGGTACTTAGAAAAATTCTTACGATTTCGATACTTATTTAACATTCAGAAGTTTTCGGTACTTAGAAAAATTCTGCCGATTTCGGAACTTAGAAAAATTGTGATGATTTCAGTACTTCGAAAAATTCTGTCGATTTCGGTACTTAGAAAATTTCTGCCTTTTTCGGTACTTTGAAAAGACTCAGAAGTTTTCGGTACTTAGAAAAATTCTGTCGATTTCGGTACTTAGAAAAATTCTGTTGATTTCGGTACTTTGAAAATTTCTGCCTTTTTCGGTACTTTGAAAAGACTCGGAAGTTTTCAGTACTTAGTAAATTTCTGACATTCTGCCTTTTTTGGTACTTTGAAAAGACTCAGAAGTTTTCGGTTCTTAGAAAATTTCTGACGTTTTCGGTACTTTGAAAAGACTCAGAAGTTTTCGGTACTCAGAAAATTTCTGACGATTTCGGTACTTAAAAAAATTCTGACGATTTCGGTACTTAGAAAATTCTGACGATTTCGGTACTTAGAAAACATTCAGATGTTTTCGGTACTTAGAAAATTTCTGCCTTTTTCGGTACTTAGAGAATTTCTGGCCTTTTCGGTACTTAGAAAATATCTGACGTTTTCGGTACTTAGAAATATTCTGACGTTTTCGGTACTTAGAAAAATTCTTACGATTTCGATACTTATTAAACATTCAAAAGTTTTCGGTACTTTGAAAAATTCTGCCTTTTTCGGTACTTTGAATAGACTCAAAAGTTTTCGGTACTTAGAAAATTTCTGACGTTTTCGGTACTTAGAAAAATTCTTCCGATTTCGATACTTATTAAACATTCAGAAGTTTTCGGTACTTAGAAAAATTCTGCCGATTTCGGTACTTAGAAAAATTCTGTCGATTTCGGTACTTAGAAAAATTCTGTTGATTTCGGTACTTTGAAAATTTCTGCCTTTTTCGGTACTTTGAAAAGACTCGGAAGTTTTCAGTACTTAGTAAATTTCTGACATTCTGCCTTTTTTGGTACTTTGAAAAGACTCAGAAGTTTTCGGTTCTTAGAAAATTTCTGACGTTTTCGGTACTTTGAAAAGACTCAGAAGTTTTCGGTACTTAGAAAATTTCTAACGTTTTCGGTACTTAGAAAAATTCTGTTGATTTCGGTACTTTGAAAATTTCTGCCTTTTTCGGTACTTTGAAAAGACTCGGAAGTTTTCAGTACTTAGTAAATTTCTGACATTCTGCCTTTTTCGGTACTTTGAAAAGACTCAGAAGTTTTCGGTACTTAGAAAATTTCTGACGATTTCGGTACTTTGAAAAATTCTGATGATTTTGGATCTTAGAAAATTTCTGACCTTTTCGGAACTTAGAAAATTTCTGACGTTTTCGGTACTTAGAAAACATTCAGATGTTTTCGGTACTTAGAAAATTTCTGCCTTTTTCGGTACTTTGAGAATTTCTGACCTTTTCGGTACTTAGAAAATATCTGACGTTTTCGGTACTTAGAAATATTCTGTCGATTTCGGTACTTAGAAAACATTCAGAAGTCTTCGGTACTTAGAAAATTTCTGACGTTTTCGGTACTTAGAAAAATTCTTACGATTTCGATACTTATTAAACATTCTGAAGTTTTCGGTACTTAGAAAAATTCTGCCGATTTCGGTACTTAGAAAAATTGTGATGATTTCAGTACTTCGAAAAATTCTGTCGATTTCGGTACTTAAAAACTTTCTGCCTTTTTCGGTACTTTGAAAAGACTCAGAAGTTTTTGGTACTTAGAAAATTTCTGACGATTTCGGTACTTAGAAAATTTCTGCCTTTTTCGGTACTTTGAAAAGACTCAGAAGTTTTCGGTACTTAGAAAATTTCTGACGATTTCGGTACTTAGAAAAATTCTGATGATTTTGGATCTTAGAAAATTTCTGACCTTTTCGGTACTTAGGAAATTTCTGACGTTTTCGGTACTTAGAAAAATTCTTACGATTTCGATACTTATTAAACATTCAGAAGTTTTCGGTACTTAGAAAAATTCTGCCGATTTCGGTACTTAGAAAAATTCTGTCGATTTCGGTACTTAGAAAAATTCTGTTGATTTCGGTACTTTGAAAATTTCTGCCTTTTTCGGTACTTTGAAAAGACTCGGAAGTTTTCAGTACTTAGTAAATTTCTGACATTCTGCCTTTTTCGGTACTTTGAAAAGACTCAGAAGTTTTCGGTACTTAGAAAAATTCTGTCGATTTCGGTACTTAGAAAAATTCTGTTGATTTCGGTACTTTGAAAATTTCTGCCTTTTTCGGTACTTTGAAAAGACTCGGAAGTTTTCAGTACTTAGTAAATTTCTGACATTCTGCCTTTTTTGGTACTTTGAAAAGACTCAGAAGTTTTCGGTTCTTAGAAAATTTCTGACGTTTTCGGTACTTTGAAAAGACTCAGAAGTTTTCGGTACTCAGAAAATTTCTGACGATTTCGGTACTTAAAAAAATTCTGACGATTTCGGTACTTAGAAAATTCTGACGATTTCGGTACTTAGAAAACATTCAGATGTTTTCGGTACTTAGAAAAATTCTTACGATTTCGATACTTATTAAACATTCAAAAGTTTTCGGTACTTTGAAAAATTCTGCCTTTTTCGGTACTTTGAATAGACTCAAAAGTTTTCGGTACTTAGAAAATTTCTGACGATTTCGGTACTTAGAAAAATTCTGATGATTTTGGATCTTAGAAAATTTCTGACCTTTTCGGTACTTAGAAAATTTCTGACGTTTTCGGTACTTAGAAAAATTCTTCCGATTTCGATACTTATTAAACATTCAGAAGTTTTCGGTACTTAGAAAAATTCTACCGATTTCGGTACTTAGAAAAATTCTGTCGATTTCGGTACTTAGAAAAATTCTGTTGATTTCGGTACTTTGAAAATTTCTGCCTTTTTCGGTACTTTGAAAAGACTCGGAAGTTTTCAGTACTTAGTAAATTTCTGACATTCTGCCTTTTTTGGTACTTTGAAAAGACTCAGAAGTTTTCGGTTCTTAGAAAATTTCTGACGTTTTCGGTACTTTGAAAAGACTCAGAAGTTTTCGGTACTTAGAAAATTTCTAACGTTTTCGGTACTTAGAAAAATTCTGTTGATTTCGGTACTTAGAAAATTTCTGCCTTTTTCGGTACCTTGAAAAGACTCAGAAGTTTTCGGTACTCAGAAAATTTCTGACGATTTCGGTACTTAAAAAAATTCTGACGATTTCGGTACTTAGAAAATTCTGACGATTTCGGTACTTAGAAAACATTCAGAAGTTTTCAGTACTTAGAAAATTTCTGCCTTTTTCGGTACTTAGAGAATTTCTGACCTTTTCGGTACTTAGAAAATATCTGACGTTTTCGGTACTTAGAAATATTCTGACGTTTTCGGTACTTAGAAAAATTCTTACGATTTCGATACTTATTAAACATTCAAAAGTTTTCGGTACTTTGAAAAATTCTGCCTTTTTCGGTACTTTGAATAGACTCAAAAGTTTTCGGTACTTAGAAAATTTCTGACGATTTCGGTACTTAGAAAAATTCTTACGATTTCGATACTTATTTAACATTCAGAAGTTTTCGGTACTTAGAAAAATTCTGCCGATTTCGGAACTTAGAAAAATTGTGATGATTTCAGTACTTCGAAAAATTCTGTCGATTTCGGTACTTAGAAAATTTCTGCCTTTTTCGGTACTTTGAAAAGACTCAGAAGTTTTCGGTACTTAGAAAATTTCTGACGATTTCGGTACTTAGAAAAATTCTGATGATTTTGGATCTTAGAAAATTTCTGACCTTTTCGGTACTTAGAAAATTTCTGACGTTTTCGGTACTTAGAAAACATTCAGATGTTTTCGGTACTTAGAAAATTTCTGCCTTTTTCGGTACTTTGAGAATTTCTGACCTTTTCGGTACTTAGAAAATATCTGACGTTTTCGGTACTTAGAAATATTCTGTCGATTTCGGTACTTAGAAAACATTCAGAAGTCTTCGGTACTTAGAAAATTTCTGACGTTTTCGGTACTTAGAAAAATTCTTACGATTTCGATACTTATTAAACATTCTGAAGTTTTCGGTATTTAGAAAAATTCTGCCGATTTCGGTACTTAGAAAAATTGTGATGATTTCAGTACTTCGAAAAATTCTGTCGATTTCGGTACTTAGAAAATTTCTGCCTTTTTCGGTACTTTGAAAAGACTCAGAAGTTTTTGGTACTTAGAAAATTTCTGACGATTTCGGTACTTAGAAAATTTCTGCCTTTTTCGGTACTTTGAAAAGACTCAGAAGTTTTCGGTACTTAGAAAATTTCTGACGATTTCGGTACTTAGAAAAATTCTGATGATTTTGGATCTTAGAAAATTTCTGACCTTTTCGGTACTTAGGAAATTTCTGACGTTTTCGGTACTTAGAAAAATTCTTACGATTTCGATACTTATTAAACATTCTGAAGTTTTCGGTACTTAGAAAAATTCTGCCGATTTCGGTACTTAGAAAAATTCTGTCGATTTCGGTACTTAGAAAAATTCTGTTGATTTCGGTACTTTGAAAATTTCTGCCTTTTTCGGTACTTTGAAAAGACTCGGAAGTTTTCAGTACTTAGTAAATTTCTGACATTCTGCCTTTTTCGGTACTTTGAAAAGACTCAGAAGTTTTCGGTACTTAGAAAAATTCTGTCGATTTCGGTACTTAGAAAAATTCTGTTGATTTCGGTACTTTGAAAATTTCTGCCTTTTTCGGTACTTTGAAAAGACTCGGAAGTTTTCAGTACTTAGTAAATTTCTGACATTCTGCCTTTTTTGGTACTTTGAAAAGACTCAGAAGTTTTCGGTTCTTAGAAAATTTCTGACGTTTTCGGTACTTTGAAAAGACTCAGAAGTTTTCGGTACTCAGAAAATTTCTGACGATTTCGGTACTTAAAAAAATTCTGACGATTTCGGTACTTAGAAAATTCTGACGATTTCGGTACTTAGAAAACATTCAGATGTTTTCGGTACTTAGAAAATTTCTGCCTTTTTCGGTACTTAGAGAATTTCTGGCCTTTTCGGTACTTAGAAAATATCTGACGTTTTCGGTACTTAGAAATATTCTGACGTTTTCGGTACTTAGAAAAATTCTTACGATTTCGATACTTATTAAACATTCAAAAGTTTTCGGTACTTTGAAAAATTCTGCCTTTTTCGGTACTTTGAATAGACTCAAAAGTTTTCGGTACTTAGAAAATTTCTGACGATTTCGGTACTTAGAAAAATTCTGATGATTTTGGATCTTAGAAAATTTCTGACCTTTTCGGTACTTAGAAAATTTCTGACGTTTTCGGTACTTAGAAAAATTCTTCCGATTTCGATACTTATTAAACATTCAGAAGTTTTCGGTACTTAGAAAAATTCTGCCGATTTCGGTACTTAGAAAAATTCTGTCGATTTCGGTACTTAGAAAAATTCTGTTGATTTCGGTACTTAGAAATATTCTGTCGATTTCGGAACTTAGAAAACATTCAGAAGTCTTCGGTACTTAGAAAATTTCTGACGTTTTCGGTACTTAGAAAAATTCTTACGATTTCGATACTTATTAAACATTCAGAAGTTTTCGGTACTTAGAAAAATTCTGCCGATTTCGGTACTTAGAAAAATTGTGATGATTTCAGTACTTCGAAAAATTCTGTTGATTTCGGTACTTAGAAAATTTCTGCCTTTTTCGGTACTTTGAAAAGACTCAGAAGTTTTTGGTACTTAGAAAATTTCTGACGATTTCGGTACTTAGAAAATTTTTGCCTTTTTCGGTACTTTGAAAAGACTCAGAAGTTTTCGGTACTTAGAAAATTTCTGACGATTTCGGTACTTAGAAAAATTCTGATGATTTTGGATCTTAGAAAATTTCTGACCTTTTCGGTACTTAGGAAATTTCTGACGTTTTCGGTACTTAGAAAAATTCTTACGATTTCGATACTTATTAAACATTCAGAAGTTTTCGGTACTTAGAAAAATTCTGCCGATTTCGGTACTTAGAAAAATTCTGTCGATTTCGGTACTTAGAAAAATTCTGTTGATTTCGGTACTTTGAAAATTTCTGCCTTTTTCGGTACTTTGAAAAGACTCGGAAGTTTTCAGTACTTAGTAAATTTCTGACATTCTGCCTTTTTTGGTACTTTGAAAAGACTCAGAAGTTTTCGGTTCTTAGAAAATTTCTGACGTTTTCGGTACTTTGAAAAGACTCAGAAGTTTTCGGTAATTAGAAAATTTCTGACGTTTCCGGTACTTAGAAAAATTCTGCCGATTTCGGTACTTAGAAAATTCTGACGATTTCGGTACTTTGAAAAATTCTGCCTTTTTCGGTACTTTGAAAAGACTGAGAAGTTTTCGGTACTTAGAAAATTTCTGACGATTTCGGTACTTAGAAAAATTCTGACGATTTCGGTACTTAGAAAAATTCTGATGATTTCGGATCTTAGAAAATTTCTGACCTTTTCGGTACTTAGAAAAATTCTGCCGATTTCGGTACTTAGAAAAATTCTGTTGATTTCGGTACTTAGAAAAATTCTGTTGATTTCGGTACTTAGAAATATTCTGTTGATTTCGGTACTTAGAAAATTTCTGCCTTTTTCGGTACTTTGAAAAGACTCGGAAGTTTTCGGAACTTTGTAAATTTCTGACGTTCTGCCTTTTTCGGTACTTTGAATGGACTCAGAAGTTTTCGGTACTTAGAAAATTTCTGACGTTTTCGGTACTTAGAAAACATTCAGAAGTTTTCGGTACTTCGAAAATATCTGACGTTTTCGGTACTTTGAAAATTTCTGCCTTTTTCGGTACTTTGAAAAGACTCGGAAGTTTTCAGTACTTAGTAAATTTCTGACGTTCTGCCTTTTTTGGTACTTTGAAAAGTCTCAGAAGTTTTCGGTACTTAGAAAATTTCTGACGTTTTCGGTACTTTGAAAAGACTCAGAAGTTTTCGGTACTTAGAAAATTTCTGACGTTTCCGGTACTTAGAAAAATTCTGCCGATTTCGGTACTTAGAAAATTCAGACGATTTCGGTATTTTGAAAAATTCTGCCTTTTTCGGTACTTTGAAAAGACTCAGAAGTTTTCGGTACTTAGAAAATTTCTGACGATTTCGGTTCTTAGAAAAATTCTGATGATTTCGGATCTTAGAAAATTTCTGACCTTTTCGGTACTTAGAAAAATTCTGCCGATTTCGGTACTTAGAAAAGTTCTGTTGATTTCGGTACTTAGAAAAATTCTGTTGATTTCGGTACTTAGAAAAATTCTGTTGATTTCGGTACTTAGAAAATTTCTGCCTTTTTCGGTTATTTGAAAAGAATCGGAAGTTTTCGGAACTTTGTAAATTTCTGACGTTCTGCCTTTTTCGGTACTTTGAAAGGACTCAGAAGTTTTCGGTACTTAGAAAAATTCTGACGTTTTCGGTACTTAGAAAAAGTCTGCCAATTTCGGATCTTAGAAAATTTCTGACATTTTCGGTACTTAGAAAAATTCTTACGATTTCGATACTTATTAAACATTCAGAAGTTTTCGGTACTTTGAAAAATTCTGCCTTTTTCGGTACTTTGAAAAGACTCAGAAGTTTTCGGTACTTAGAAACTTTCTGACGTTTTCGGTACTTAGAAAAATTCTTACGATTTCGATACTTATTTAACATTCAGAAGTTTTCGGTACTTAGAAAAATTCTGCCGATTTCGGAACTTAGAAAAATTGTGATGATTTCAGTACTTCGAAAAATTCTGTCGATTTCGGTACTTAGAAAATTTCTGCCTTTTTCGGTACTTTGAAAAGACTCAGAAGTTTTCGGTACTTAGAAAAATTCTTTCGATTTCAGTACTTAGAAAACATTAAGAAGTTTTCGGTACTTAGAAAAGTCTCGGAAGTCTTCGGTACTTAGAAAATTTCTGACGTTTTCGGTACTTAGAAAAATTCTTTTGAATTCGGTACTTAGAAAATTTCTGCCTTTTTCGGTACTTAGAAAACATTCAAAAGTTTTCGGTACTTAGAAAAATTCTGTCGAATTCGGTACTTAGAAAAATTCTGTTGATTTCGGTACTTTGAAAATTTCTGCCTTTTTCGGTACTTTGAAAAGACTCGGAAGTTTTCAGTACTTAGTAAATTTCTGACATTCTGCCTTTTTTGGTACTTTGAAAAGACTCAGAAGTTTTCGGTTCTTAGAAAATTTCTGACGTTTTCGGTACTTTGAAAAGACTCAGAAGTTTTCGGTACTCAGAAAATTTCTGACGATTTCGGTACTTAAAAAAATTCTGACGATTTCGGTACTTAGAAAATTCTGACGATTTCGGTACTTAGAAAACATTCAGATGTTTTCGGTACTTAGAAAATTTCTGCCTTTTTCGGTACTTAGAGAATTTCTGGCCTTTTCGGTACTTAGAAAATATCTGACGTTTTCGGTACTTAGAAATATTCTGACGTTTTCGGTACTTAGAAAAATTCTTACGATTTCGATACTTATTAAACATTCAAAAGTTTTCGGTACTTTGAAAAATTCTGCCTTTTTCGGTACTTTGAATAGACTCAAAAGTTTTCGGTACTTAGAAAATTTCTGACGATTTCGGTACTTAGAAAAATTCTGATGATTTTGGATCTTAGAAAATTTCTGACCTTTTCGGTACTTAGAAAATTTCTGACGTTTTCGGTACTTAGAAAAATTCTTCCGATTTCGATACTTATTAAACATTCAGAAGTTTTCGGTACTTAGAAAAATTCTGCCGATTTCGGTACTTAGAAAAATTCTGTCGATTTCGGTACTTAGAAAAATTCTGTTGATTTCGGTACTTAGAAATATTCTGTCGATTTCGGAACTTAGAAAACATTCAGAAGTCTTCGGTACTTAGAAAATTTCTGACGTTTTCGGTACTTAGAAAAATTCTTACGATTTCGATACTTATTAAACATTCAGAAGTTTTCGGTACTTAGAAAAATTCTGCCGATTTCGGTACTTAGAAAAATTGTGATGATTTCAGTACTTCGAAAAATTCTGTTGATTTCGGTACTTAGAAAATTTCTGCCTTTTTCGGTACTTTGAAAAGACTCAGAAGTTTTTGGTACTTAGAAAATTTCTGACGATTTCGGTACTTAGAAAATTTCTGCCTTTTTCGGTACTTTGAAAAGACTCAGAAGTTTTCGGTACTTAGAAAATTTCTGACGATTTCGGTACTTAGAAAAATTCTGATGATTTTGGATCTTAGAAAATTTCTGACCTTTTCGGTACTTAGGAAATTTCTGACGTTTTCGGTACTTAGAAAAATTCTTACGATTTCGATACTTATTAAACATTCAGAAGTTTTCGGTACTTAGAAAAATTCTGCCGATTTCGGTACTTAGAAAAATTCTGTCGATTTCGGTACTTAGAAAAATTCTGTTGATTTCGGTACTTTGAAAATTTCTGCCTTTTTCGGTACTTTGAAAAGACTCGGAAGTTTTCAGTACTTAGTAAATTTCTGACATTCTGCCTTTTTTGGTACTTTGAAAAGACTCAGAAGTTTTCGGTTCTTAGAAAATTTCTGACGTTTTCGGTACTTTGAAAAGACTCAGAAGTTTTCGGTAATTAGAAAATTTCTGACGTTTCCGGTACTTAGAAAAATTCTGCCGATTTCGGTACTTAGAAAATTCTGACGATTTCGGTACTTTGAAAAATTCTGCCTTTTTCGGTACTTTGAAAAGACTCAGAAGTTTTCGGTACTTAGAAAATTTCTGACGATTTCGGTACTTAGAAAAATTCTGACGATTTCGGTACTTAGAAAAATTCTGATGATTTCGGATCTTAGAAAATTTCTGACCTTTTCGGTACTTAGAAAAATTCTGCCGATTTCGGTACTTAGAAAAATTCTGTTGATTTCGGTACTTAGAAAAATTCTGTTGATTTCGGTACTTAGAAAAATTCTGTTGATTTCGGTACTTAGAAAATTTCTGCCTTTTTCGGTACTTTGAAAAGACTCGGAAGTTTTCGGAACTTTGTAAATTTCTGACGTTCTGCCTTTTTCGGTACTTTGAATGGACTCAGAAGTTTTCGGTACTTAGAAAATTTCTGACGTTTTCGGTACTTAGAAAACATTCAGAAGTTTTCGGTACTTCGAAAATATCTGACGTTTTCGGTACTTAGAAAATTTCTGCCTTTTTCGGTACTTTGAAAAGACTCAGAAGTTTTCGGTACTTAGAAAATTTCTGACGTTTTCGGTACTTAGAAAAATTCTTACGATTTCGATACTTATTAAACATTCAGAAGTTTTCGGTTCTTAGAAAAATTCTGCCGATTTCGGTACTTAGAAAAATTGTGTTGATTTCAGTACTTCGAAAAATTCTGTCGATTTCGGTACTTAGAAAAATTCTGTTGATTTCGGTTCTTAGAAAATTCTGACGATTTCGGTACTTAGAAAAATTCTGATGATTTCGGATCTTAGAAAAATTCTGATGATATCGGATCTTAGACAATTTCTGACGTTTTCGGTACTTTGAAAAGACTCAGAAGTTTTCGGTACTCAGAAAATTTCTGACGATTTCGGTACTTAAAAAAATTCTGACGATTTCGGTACTTAGAAAATTCTGACGATTTCGGTACTTAGAAAACATTCAGATGTTTTCGGTACTTAGAAAATTTCTGCCTTTTTCGGTACTTAGAGAATTTCTGACCTTTTCGGTACTTAGAAAATATCTGACGTTTTCGGTACTTAGAAATATTCTGACGTTTTCGGTACTTAGAAAAATTCTTACGATTTCGATACTTATTAAACATTCAAAAGTTTTCGGTACTTTGAAAAATTCTGCCTTTTTCGGTACTTTGAATAGACTCAAAAGTTTTCGGTACTTAGAAAATTTCTGACGATTTCGGTACTTAGAAAAATTCTGATGATTTTGGATCTTAGAAAATTTCTGACCTTTTCGGTACTTAGAAAATTTCTGACGTTTTCGGTACTTAGAAAAATTCTTACGATTTCGATACTTATTAAACATTCAGAAGTTTTCGGTACTTAGAAAAATTCTGCCGATTTCGGTACTTAGAAAAATTCTGTCGATTTCGGTACTTAGAAAAATTCTGTTGATTTCGGTACTTTGAAAATTTCTGCCTTTTTCGGTACTTTGAAAAGACTCGGAAGTTTTCAGTACTTAGTAAATTTCTGACGTTCTGCCTTTTTTGGTACTTTGAAAAGTCTCAGAAGTTTTCGGTACTTAGAAAATTTCTGACGTTTTCGGTACTTTGAAAAGACTCAGAAGTTTTCGGTACTTAGAAAATTTCTGACGTTTCCGGTACTTAGAAAAATTCTGCCGATTTCGGTACTTAGAAAATTCAGACGATTTCGGTATTTTGAAAAATTCTGCCTTTTTCGGTACTTTGAAAAGACTCAGAAGTTTTCGGTACTTAGAAAATTTCTGACGATTTCGGTTCTTAGAAAAATTCTGATGATTTCGGATCTTAGAAAATTTCTGACCTTTTCGGTACTTAGAAAAATTCTGCCGATTTCGGTACTTAGAAAAGTTCTGTTGATTTCGGTACTTAGAAAAATTCTGTTGATTTCGGTACTTAGAAAATTTCTGCCTTTTTCGGTTATTTGAAAAGAATCGGAAGTTTTCGGAACTTTGTAAATTTCTGACGTTCTGCCTTTTTCGGTACTTTGAAAGGACTCAGAAGTTTTCGGTACTTAGAAAAATTCTGACGTTTTCTGTACTTAGAAAAAGTCTGCCAATTTCGGATCTTAGAAAATTTCTGACATTTTCGGTACTTAGAAAAATTCTTACGATTTCGATACTTATTAAACATTCAGAAGTTTTCGGTACTTTGAAAAATTCTGCCTTTTTCGGTACTTTGAAAAGACTCAGAAGTTTTCGGTACTTAGAAACTTTCTGACGTTTTCGGTACTTAGAAAAATTCTTACGATTTCGATACTTATTTAACATTCAGAAGTTTTCGGTACTTAGAAAAATTCTGCCGATTTCGGAACTTAGAAAAATTGTGATGATTTCAGTACTTCGAAAAATTCTGTCGATTTCGGTACTTAGAAAATTTCTGCCTTTTTCGGTACTTTGAAAAGACTCAGAAGTTTTCGGTACTTAGAAAAATTCTTACGATTTCTGTACTTAGAAAACATTAAGAAGTTTTCGGTACTTAGAAAAGTCTCGGAAGTCTTCGGTACTTAGAAAATTTCTGACGTTTTCGGTACTTAGAAAAATTCTTTTGAATTCGGTACTTAGAAAATTTCTGCCTTTTTCGGTACTTAGAAAACATTCAAAAGTTTTCGGTACTTAGAAAAATTCTGTCGAATTCGGTACTTAGAAAAATTCTGTTGATTTCGGTACTTTGAAAATTTCTGCCTTTTTCGGTACTTTGAAAAGACTCGGAAGTTTTCAGTACTTAGTAAATTTCTGACATTCTGCCTTTTTTGGTACTTTGAAAAGACTCAGAACTTTTCGGTTCTTAGAAAATTTCTGACGTTTTCGGTACTTTGAAAAGACTCAGAAGTTTTCGGTACTCAGAAAATTTCTGACGATTTCGGTACTTAGAAAAATTCTGATGATTTTGGATCTTAGAAAATTTCTGACCTTTTCGGTACTTAGAAAATTTCTGACGTTTTCGGTACTTAGAAAAATTCTTACGATTTCGATACTTATTAAACATTCAGAAGTTTTCGGTACTTAGAAAAATTCTGCCGATTTCGGTACTTAGAAAAATTCTGTCGATTTCGGTACTTAGAAAAATTCTGTTGATTTCGGTACTTTGAAAATTTCTGCCTTTTTCGGTACTTTGAAAAGACTCGGAAGTTTTCAGTACTTAGTAAATTTCTGACGTTCTGCCTTTTTTGGTACTTTGAAAAGTCTCAGAAGTTTTCGGTACTTAGAAAATTTCTGACGTTTTCGGTACTTTGAAAAGACTCAGAAGTTTTCGGTACTTAGAAAATTTCTGACGTTTCCGGTACTTAGAAAAATTCTGCCGATTTCGGTACTTAGAAAATTCTGACGATTTCGGTATTTTGAAAAATTCTGCCTTTTTCGGTACTTTGAAAAGACTCAGAAGTTTTCGGTACTTAGAAAATTTCTGACGATTTCGGTACTTAGAAAAATTCTGATGATTTCGGATCTTAGAAAATTTCTGACCTTTTCGGTACTTAGAAAAATTCTGCCGATTTCGGTACTTAGAAAAATTCTGTTGATTTCGGTACTTAGAAAAATTCTGTTGATTTCGGTACTTAGAAAAATTCTGTTGATTTCGGTACTTAGAAAATTTCTGCCTTTTTCGGTTATTTGAAAAGAATCGGAAGTTTTCGGAACTTTGTAAATTTCTGACGTTCTGCCTTTTTCGGTACTTTGAAAGGACTCAGAAGTTTTCGGTACTTAGAAAAATTCTGACGTTTTCGGTACTTAGAAAAAGTCTGCCAATTTCGGATCTTAGAAAATTTCTGACGTTTTCGGTACTTAGAAAAATTCTTACGATTTCGATACTTATTAAACATTCAGAAGTTTTCGGTACTTTGAAAAATTCTGCCTTTTTCGGTACTTTGAAAAGACTCAGAAGTTTTCGGTACTTAGAAACTTTCTGACGTTTTCGGTACTTAGAAAAATTCTTACGATTTCGATACTTATTTAACATTCAGAAGTTTTCGGTACTTAGAAAAATTCTGCCGATTTCGGAACTTAGAAAAATTGTGATGATTTCAGTACTTCGAAAAATTCTGTCGATTTCGGTACTTAGAAAATTTCTGCCTTTTTCGGTACTTTGAAAAGACTCAGAAGTTTTCGGTACTTAGAAAAATTCTTACGATTTCTGTACTTAGAAAACATTAAGAAGTTTTCGGTACTTAGAAAAGTCTCGGAAGTCTTCGGTACTTAGAAAATTTCTGACGTTTTCGGTACTTAGAAAAATTCTTTTGAATTCGGTACTTAGAAAATTTCTGCCTTTTTCGGTACTTAGAAAACATTCAAAAGTTTTCGGTACTTAGAAAAATTCTGTCGAATTCGGTACTTAGAAAAATTCTGTTGATTTCGGTACTTGGAAAATTTCTGCCTTTTTAGTACTTTGAAAAGACTCAGAAGTTTTCAGTACTTAGAAAATTTCTGACGTTTTCGGTACTTAGAAAAATTCTTTTGAATTCGGTACTTAGAAAATTTCTGCCTTTTTCGGTACTTAGAAAACATTCAAAAGTTTTCGGTACTTAGAAAAATTCTGTCGAATTCGGTACTTAGAAAAATTCTGTTGATTTCGGTACTTGGAAAATTTCTGCCTTTTTCGGTACTTTGAAAAGACTCAGAAGTTTTCAGTTCTTAGAAAATTTCTGACGTTTTCGGTACTTAGAAAAATTCTGACGTTTTCGGTACTTAGAAAAATTCTGCCGATTTCGGTACTTAGAAAAATTCTGTTGATTTCGGTACTTAGAAAAATTCAGTCGATTTCGGTACTTAGAAAAATTCTTACGATTTCGATACTTATTAAACATACAGAAGTTTTCGGTACTTAGAAAAATTCTGCCGATTTCGGTACTTAGATAATTCTGACGATTTCGGTACTTTGAAAAATTCTGCCTTTTTCGGTACTTTGAAAAGACTAGGAAGTTTGCAGTACTTAGAAAATTTCTGACGTTTTCGGTACTTAGAAAAATTCTTTTGATTTCGGTACTTAGAAAATTTCTGACGTTTTCGGTACTTAGAAAATTTCTGACGTTTTCGGTACTTCGAAAAATTCTGCCGATTTCGGTACTTAGAAAAATTCTGTTCATTTCGGTACTTAGAAAAATTCTGTTGAATTTGGTACTTAGAAAAATTCCGTTGATTTCGGTACTTTGAAAAGACTCAGAAGTTTTCGGTACTTAGAAAATTTCTGACGTTTTCGGTACTTTGAAAAATTCTGATGATTTCGGTACTTAGAAAAATTCTGTTGATTTCGGTACTTAGAAAAATTCTCTCGATTTCGGTACTTAGAAAACATTCAGAAGTTTTCGGTACTTAGAAAATATCTGCCTTTTTCGGTTCTTAGAAAACATTCAAAAGTTTTCGGAACTTAGAAAAATTCTGTCGAATTCGGTACTTAGAAAAATTCTGTTGATTTCGGTACTTAGAAAAATTCAGTCAATTTCGGTACTTAGGAAAATTCTTACGATTTCGATACTTATTAAACATTCAGAAGTTTTCGGTACTTAGAAAAATTCTGCCGATTTCGGTACTTAGAAAATTCTGACGATTTCGGTACTTTGAAAAATTCTGCCTTTTTCGGTACTTTGAAAAGACTAGGAAGTTTGCAGTACTTAGAAAATTTCTGACGTTTTCGGTACTTAAAAACATTCTGATGATTTCGGATCTTAGAAAATTTCTGACCTTTTCGGTACTTAGAAAAATTCTGCCGATTTCGGTACTTAGAAAAATTCTGTTGATTTCGGTACTTAGAAAAATTCTGTCGATTTCGGTACTTTGAAATGACTCAGAAGTTTTCAGTACTTAGAAAATTTCTGACGTTTTCGGTACTTAGAAAATTTCTGACGTTTTCGGTACTTCGAAAAATTCTGCCGATTTCGGTACTTAGAAAAATTCTGTTCATTTCGGTACTTAGAAAAATTCTGTTGAATTTGGTACTTAGAAAAATTCCGTTGATTTCGGTACTTTGAAAAGACTCAGAAGTTTTCGGTACTTAGAAAATTTCTGACGTTTTCGGTACTTTGAAAAATTCTGATGATTTCGGTTCTTAGAAAAATTCTGTTGATTTCGGTACTTAGAAAAAATCTGTCGATTTCGGTACTTAGAAAAGACTCAGAAGTTTGCAGTACTTAGAAAATTTCTGACGTTTTCGGTACTTAGAAAAATTCTTTTGAATTCGGTACTTAGAAAATTTCTGCCTTTTTCGGTACTTAGAAAACATTCAAAAGTTTTCGGTACTTAGAAAAATTCTGTCGAATTCGGTACTTAGAAAAATTCTGTTGATTTCGGTACTTAGAAAAATTCTGTCGATTTCGGTACTTTGAAATGACTCAGAAGTTTTCAGTACTTAGAAAATTTCTGACGTTTTCGGTACTTAGAAAATTTCTGACGTTTTCGGTACTTCGAAAAATTCTGCCGATTTCGGTACTTAGAAAAATTCTGTTCATTTCGGTACTTAGAAAAATTCTGTTGAATTTGGTACTTAGAAAAATTCCGTTGATTTCGGTACTTTGAAAAGACTCAGAAGTTTTCGGTACTTAGAAAATTTCTGACGTTTTCGGTACTTTGAAAAATTCTGATGATTTCGGTTCTTAGAAAAATTCTGTTGATTTCGGTACTTAGAAAAAATCTGTCGATTTCGGTACTTAGAAAAGACTCAGAAGTTTGCAGTACTTAGAAAATTTTTGACATTTTCGGTACTTAGAAAAATACTTACGATTTCGATACTTATTAAACATTCAGAAGTTTTCGGTACTTAGAAAAATTCTGTTGATTTCGGTACTTGGAAAATTTCTGCCTTTTTCGGTACTTTGAAAAGACTCAGAAGTTTTCAGTTCTTAGAAAATTTCTGACGTTTTCGGTACTTAGAAAAATTCTGACGTTTTCGGTACTTAGAAAAATTCTGCCGATTTCGGTACTTAGAAAAATTCTGTTGATTTCGGTACTTAGAAAAATTCAGTCGATTTCGGTACTTAGAAAAATTCTTACGATTTCGATACTTATTAAACATACAGAAGTTTTCGGTACTTAGAAAAATTCTGCCGATTTCGGTACTTAGATAATTCTGACGATTTCGGTACTTTGAAAAATTCTGCCTTTTTCGGTACTTTGAAAAGACTAGGAAGTTTGCAGTACTTAGAAAATTTCTGACGTTTTCGGTACTTAGAAAAATTCTTTTGATTTCGGTACTTAGAAAATTTCTGACGTTTTCGGTACTTAGAAAATTTCTGACGTTTTCGGTACTTCGAAAAATTCTGCCGATTTCGGTACTTAGAAAAATTCTGTTCATTTCGGTACTTAGAAAATTTCTGTTGAATTTGGTACTTAGAAAAATTCCGTTGATTTCGGTACTTTGAAAAGACTCAGAAGTTTTCGGTATTTAGAAAATTTCTGACGTTTTCGGTACTTTGAAAAATTCTGATGATTTCGGTACTTAGAAAAATTCTGTTGATTTCGGTACTTAGAAAAATTCTCTCGATTTCGGTACTTAGAAAACATTCAGAAGTTTTCGGTACTTAGAAAATATCTGCCTTTTTCGGTTCTTAGAAAACATTCAAAAGTTTTCGGAACTTAGAAAAATTCTGTCGAATTCGGTACTTAGAAAAATTCTGTTGATTTCGGTACTTAGAAAAATTCAGTCAATTTCGGTACTTAGGAAAATTCTTACGATTTCGATACTTATTAAACATTCAGAAGTTTTCGGTACTTAGAAAAATTCTGCCGATTTCGGTACTTAGAAAATTCTGACGATTTCGGTACTTTGAAAAATTCTGCCTTTTTCGGTACTTTGAAAAGACTAGGAAGTTTGCAGTACTTAGAAAATTTCTGACGTTTTCGGTACTTAAAAACATTCTGATGATTTCGGATCTTAGAAAATTTCTGACCTTTTCGGTACTTAGAAAAATTCTGCCGATTTCGGTACTTAGAAAAATTCTGTTGATTTCGGTACTTAGAAAAATTCTGTCGATTTCGGTACTTTGAAATGACTCAGAAGTTTTCAGTACTTAGAAAATTTCTGACGTTTTCGGTACTTAGAAAATTTCTGACGTTTTCGGTACTTCGAAAAATTCTGCCGATTTCGGTACTTAGAAAAATTCTGTTCATTTCGGTACTTAGAAAAATTCTGTTGAATTTGGTACTTAGAAAAATTCCGTTGATTTCGGTACTTTGAAAAGACTCAGAAGTTTTCGGTACTTAGAAAATTTCTGACGTTTTCGGTACTTTGAAAAATTCTGATGATTTCGGTTCTTAGAAAAATTCTGTTGATTTCGGTACTTAGAAAAAATCTGTCGATTTCGGTACTTAGAAAAGACTCAGAAGTTTGCAGTACTTAGAAAATTTCTGACGTTTTCGGTACTTAGAAAAATTCTTTTGAATTCGGTACTTAGAAAATTTCTGCCTTTTTCGGTACTTAGAAAACATTCAAAAGTTTTCGGTACTTAGAAAAATTCTGTCGAATTCGGTACTTAGAAAAATTCTGTTGATTTCGGTACTTAGAAAATTTCTGTCGATTTCGGTACTTTGAAATGACTCAGAAGTTTTCAGTACTTAGAAAATTTCTGACGTTTTCGGTACTTAGAAAATTTCTGACGTTTTCGGTACTTCGAAAAATTCTGCCGATTTCGGTACTTAGAAAAATTCTGTTCATTTCGGTACTTAGAAAAATTCTGTTGAATTTGGTACTTAGAAAAATTCCGTTGATTTCGGTACTTTGAAAAGACTCAGAAGTTTTCGGTACTTAGAAAATTTCTGACGTTTTCGGTACTTTGAAAAATTCTGATGATTTCGGTTCTTAGAAAAATTCTGTTGATTTCGGTACTTAGAAAAAATCTGTCGATTTCGGTACTTAGAAAAGACTCAGAAGTTTGCAGTACTTAGAAAATTTTTGACATTTTCGGTACTTAGAAAAATACTTACGATTTCGATACTTATTAAACATTCAGAAGTTTTCGGTACTTAGAAAAATTCTGCCGATTTCGGTACTTAGAAAAATTCTGTTGATTTCGGTACTTAGAAAAATTCTGTCGATTTCGGTACTTAGAAAAGACTCGGAAGTCTTCGGTACTTAGAAAATTTCTGACGTTTTCGGTACTTAGAAAAATTCTTTTGAATTCGGTACTTAGAAAATTTCTGCCTTTTTCGGTACTTAGAAAACATTCAAAAGTTTTCGGTACTTAGAAAAATTCTGTCGAATTCGGTACTTAGAAAAATTCTGTTGATTTCGGTACTTTGAAAATTTCTGCCTTTTTCGGTACTTTGAAAAGACTCGGAAGTTTTCAGTACTTAGTAAATTTCTGACATTCTGCCTTTTTTGGTACTTTGAAAAGACTCAGAACTTTTCGGTTCTTAGAAAATTTCTGACGTTTTCGGTACTTTGAAAAGACTCAGAAGTTTTCGGTACTCAGAAAATTTCTGACGATTTCGGTACTTAAAAAAATTCTGACGATTTCGGTACTTAGAAAATTCTGACGATTTCGGTACTTAGAAAACATTCAGATGTTTTCGGTACTTAGAAAATTTCTGCCTTTTTCGGTACTTAGAGAATTTCTGACCTTTTCGGTACTTAGAAAATATCTGACGTTTTCGGTACTTAGAAATATTCTGACGTTTTCGGTACTTAGAAAAATTCTTACGATTTCGATACTTATTAAACATTCAAAAGTTTTCGGTACTTTGAAAAATTCTGCCTTTTTCGGTACTTTGAATAGACTCAAAAGTTTTCGGTACTTAGAAAATTTCTGACGATTTCGGTACTTAGAAAAATTCTGATGATTTTGGATCTTAGAAAATTTCTGACCTTTTCGGTACTTAGAAAATTTCTGACGTTTTCGGTACTTAGAAAAATTCTTACGATTTCGATACTTATTAAACATTCAGAAGTTTTCGGTACTTAGAAAAATTCTGCCGATTTCGGTACTTAGAAAAATTCTGTCGATTTCGGTACTTAGAAAAATTCTGTTGATTTCGGTACTTTGAAAATTTCTGCCTTTTTCGGTACTTTGAAAAGACTCGGAAGTTTTCAGTACTTAGTAAATTTCTGACGTTCTGCCTTTTTTGGTACTTTGAAAAGTATCAGAAGTTTTCGGTACTTAGAAAATTTCTGACGTTTTCGGTACTTTGAAAAGACTCAGAAGTTTTCGGTACTTAGAAAATTTCTGACGTTTCCGGTACTTAGAAAAATTCTGCCGATTTCGGTACTTAGAAAATTCTGACGATTTCGGTATTTTGAAAAATTCTGCCTTTTTCGGTACTTTGAAAAGACTCAGAAGTTTTCGGTACTTAGAAAATTTCTGACGATTTCGGTACTTAGAAAAATTCTGATGATTTCGGATCTTAGAAAATTTCTGACCTTTTCGGTACTTAGAAAAATTCTGCCGATTTCGGTACTTAGAAAAATTCTGTTGATTTCGGTACTTAGAAAAATTCTGTTGATTTCGGTACTTAGAAAAATTCTGTTGATTTCGGTACTTAGAAAATTTCTGCCTTTTTCGGTTATTTGAAAAGAATCGGAAGTTTTCGGAACTTTGTAAATTTCTGACGTTCTGCCTTTTTCGGTACTTTGAAAGGACTCAGAAGTTTTCGGTACTTAGAAAAATTCTGACGTTTTCGGTACTTAGAAAAAGTCTGCCAATTTCGGATCTTAGAAAATTTCTGACGTTTTCGGTACTTAGAAAAATTCTTACGATTTCGATACTTATTAAACATTCAGAAGTTTTCGGTACTTTGAAAAATTCTGCCTTTTTCGGTACTTTGAAAAGACTCAGAAGTTTTCGGTACTTAGAAACTTTCTGACGTTTTCGGTACTTAGAAAAATTCTTACGATTTCGATACTTATTTAACATTCAGAAGTTTTCGGTACTTAGAAAAATTCTGCCGATTTCGGAACTTAGAAAAATTGTGATGATTTCAGTACTTCGAAAAATTCTGTCGATTTCGGTACTTAGAAAATTTCTGCCTTTTTCGGTACTTTGAAAAGACTCAGAAGTTTTCGGTACTTAGAAAAATTCTTACGATTTCGGTACTTAGAAAACATTAAGAAGTTTTCGGTACTTAGAAAAGTCTCGGAAGTCTTCGGTACTTAGAAAATTTCTGACGTTTTCGGTACTTAGAAAAATTCTTTTGAATTCGGTACTTAGAAAATTTCTGCCTTTTTCGGTACTTAGAAAACATTCAAAAGTTTTCGGTACTTAGAAAAATTCTGTCGAATTCGGTACTTAGAAAAATTCTGTTGATTTCGGTACTTGGAAAATTTCTGCCTTTTTAGTACTTTGAAAAGACTCAGAAGTTTTCAGTACTTAGAAAATTTCTGACGTTTTCGGTACTTAGAAAAATTCTTTTGAATTCGGTACTTAGAAAATTTCTGCCTTTTTCGGTACTTAGAAAACATTCAAAAGTTTTCGGTACTTAGAAAAATTCTGTCGAATTCGGTACTTAGAAAAATTCTGTTGATTTCGGTACTTGGAAAATTTCTGCCTTTTTCGGTACTTTGAAAAGACTCAGAAGTTTTCAGTTCTTAGAAAATTTCTGACGTTTTCGGTACTTAGAAAAATTCTGACGTTTTCGGTACTTAGAAAAATTCTGCCGATTTCGGTACTTAGAAAAATTCTGTTGATTTCGGTACTTAGAAAAATTCAGTCGATTTCGGTACTTAGAAAAATTCTTACGATTTCGATACTTATTAAACATACAGAAGTTTTCGGTACTTAGAAAAATTCTGCCGATTTCGGTACTTAGATAATTCTGACGATTTCGGTACTTTGAAAAATTCTGCCTTTTTCGGTACTTTGAAAAGACTAGGAAGTTTGCAGTACTTAGAAAATTTCTGACGTTTTCGGTACTTAGAAAAATTCTTTTGATTTCGGTACTTAGAAAATTTCTGACGTTTTCGGTACTTAGAAAATTTCTGACGTTTTCGGTACTTCGAAAAATTCTGCCGATTTCGGTACTTAGAAAAATTCTGTTCATTTCGGTACTTAGAAAAATTCTGTTGAATTTGGTACTTAGAAAAATTCCGTTGATTTCGGTACTTTGAAAAGACTCAGAAGTTTTCGGTACTTAGAAAATTTCTGACGTTTTCGGTACTTTGAAAAATTCTGATGATTTCGGTACTTAGAAAAATTCTGTTGATTTCGGTACTTAGAAAAATTCTCTCGATTTCGGTACTTAGAAAACATTCAGAAGTTTTCGGTACTTAGAAAATATCTGCCTTTTTCGGTTCTTAGAAAACATTCAAAAGTTTTCGGAACTTAGAAAAATTCTGTCGAATTCGGTACTTAGAAAAATTCTGTTGATTTCGGTACTTAGAAAAATTCAGTCAATTTCGGTACTTAGGAAAATTCTTACGATTTCGATACTTATTAAACATTCAGAAGTTTTCGGTACTTAGAAAAATTCTGCCGATTTCGGTACTTAGAAAAATTCTGTTGATTTCGGTACTTAGAAAAATTCTGTTGATTTCGGTACTTAGAAAAATTCTGTTGATTTCGGTACTTAGAAAATTTCTGCCTTTTTCGGTTATTTGAAAAGAATCGGAAGTTTTCGGAACTTTGTAAATTTCTGACGTTCTGCCTTTTTCGGTACTTTGAAAGGACTCAGAAGTTTTCGGTACTTAGAAAAATTCTGACGTTTTCGGTACTTAGAAAAAGTCTGCCAATTTCGGATCTTAGAAAATTTCTGACGTTTTCGGTACTTAGAAAAATTCTTACGATTTCGATACTTATTAAACATTCAGAAGTTTTCGGTACTTTGAAAAATTCTGCCTTTTTCGGTACTTTGAAAAGACTCAGAAGTTTTCGGTACTTAGAAACTTTCTGACGTTTTCGGTACTTAGAAAAATTCTTACGATTTCGATACTTATTTAACATTCAGAAGTTTTCGGTACTTAGAAAAATTCTGCCGATTTCGGAACTTAGAAAAATTGTGATGATTTCAGTACTTCGAAAAATTCTGTCGATTTCGGTACTTAGAAAATTTCTGCCTTTTTCGGTACTTTGAAAAGACTCAGAAGTTTTCGGTACTTAGAAAAATTCTTACGATTTCGGTACTTAGAAAACATTAAGAAGTTTTCGGTACTTAGAAAAGTCTCGGAAGTCTTCGGTACTTAGAAAATTTCTGACGTTTTCGGTACTTAGAAAAATTCTTTTGAATTCGGTACTTAGAAAATTTCTGCCTTTTTCGGTACTTAGAAAACATTCAAAAGTTTTCGGTACTTAGAAAAATTCTGTCGAATTCGGTACTTAGAAAAATTCTGTTGATTTCGGTACTTGGAAAATTTCTGCCTTTTTAGTACTTTGAAAAGACTCAGAAGTTTTCAGTACTTAGAAAATTTCTGACGTTTTCGGTACTTAGAAAAATTCTTTTGAATTCGGTACTTAGAAAATTTCTGCCTTTTTCGGTACTTAGAAAACATTCAAAAGTTTTCGGTACTTAGAAAAATTCTGTCGAATTCGGTACTTAGAAAAATTCTGTTGATTTCGGTACTTGGAAAATTTCTGCCTTTTTCGGTACTTTGAAAAGACTCAGAAGTTTTCAGTTCTTAGAAAATTTCTGACGTTTTCGGTACTTAGAAAAATTCTGACGTTTTCGGTACTTAGAAAAATTCTGCCGATTTCGGTACTTAGAAAAATTCTGTTGATTTCGGTACTTAGAAAAATTCAGTCGATTTCGGTACTTAGAAAAATTCTTACGATTTCGATACTTATTAAACATACAGAAGTTTTCGGTACTTAGAAAAATTCTGCCGATTTCGGTACTTAGATAATTCTGACGATTTCGGTACTTTGAAAAATTCTGCCTTTTTCGGTACTTTGAAAAGACTAGGAAGTTTGCAGTACTTAGAAAATTTCTGACGTTTTCGGTACTTAGAAAAATTCTTTTGATTTCGGTACTTAGAAAATTTCTGACGTTTTCGGTACTTAGAAAATTTCTGACGTTTTCGGTACTTCGAAAAATTCTGCCGATTTCGGTACTTAGAAAAATTCTGTTCATTTCGGTACTTAGAAAAATTCTGTTGAATTTGGTACTTAGAAAAATTCCGTTGATTTCGGTACTTTGAAAAGACTCAGAAGTTTTCGGTACTTAGAAAATTTCTGACGTTTTCGGTACTTTGAAAAATTCTGATGATTTCGGTACTTAGAAAAATTCTGTTGATTTCGGTACTTAGAAAAATTCTCTCGATTTCGGTACTTAGAAAACATTCAGAAGTTTTCGGTACTTAGAAAATATCTGCCTTTTTCGGTTCTTAGAAAACATTCAAAAGTTTTCGGAACTTAGAAAAATTCTGTCGAATTCGGTACTTAGAAAAATTCTGTTGATTTCGGTACTTAGAAAAATTCAGTCAATTTCGGTACTTAGGAAAATTCTTACGATTTCGATACTTATTAAACATTCAGAAGTTTTCGGTACTTAGAAAAATTCTGCCGATTTCGGTACTTAGAAAATTCTGACGATTTCGGTACTTTGAAAAATTCTGCCTTTTTCGGTACTTTGAAAAGACTAGGAAGTTTGCAGTACTTAGAAAATTTCTGACGTTTTCGGTACTTAAAAACATTCTGATGATTTCGGATCTTAGAAAATTTCTGACCTTTTCGGTACTTAGAAAAATTCTGCCGATTTCGGTACTTTGAAATGACTCAGAAGTTTTCAGTACTTAGAAAATTTCTGACGTTTTCGGTACTTAGAAAATTTCTGACGTTTTCGGTACTTCGAAAAATTCTGCCGATTTCGGTACTTAGAAAAATTCTGTTCATTTCGGTACTTAGAAAAATTCTGTTGAATTTGGTACTTTGAAATGACTCAGAAGTTTTCAGTACTTAGAAAATTTCTGACGTTTTCGGTACTTAGAAAATTTCTGACGTTTTCGGTACTTCGAAAAATTCTGCCGATTTCGGTACTTAGAAAAATTCTGTTCATTTCGGTACTTAGAAAAATTCTGTTGAATTTGGTACTTAGAAAAATTCCGTTGATTTCGGTACTTTGAAAAGACTCAGAAGTTTTCGGTACTTAGAAAATTTCTGACGTTTTCGGTACTTTGAAAAATTCTGATGATTTCGGTTCTTAGAAAAATTCTGTTGATTTCGGTACTTAGAAAAAATCTGTCGATTTCGGTACTTAGAAAAGACTCAGAAGTTTGCAGTACTTAGAAAATTTCTGACGTTTTCGGTACTTAGAAAAATTCTTTTGAATTCGGTACTTAGAAAATTTCTGCCTTTTTCGGTACTTAGAAAACATTCAAAAGTTTTCGGTACTTAGAAAAATTCTGTCGAATTCGGTACTTAGAAAAATTCTGTTGATTTCGGTACTTAGAAAAATTCTGTCGATTTCGGTACTTTGAAATGACTCAGAAGTTTTCAGTACTTAGAAAATTTCTGACGTTTTCGGTACTTAGAAAATTTCTGACGTTTTCGGTACTTCGAAAAATTCTGCCGATTTCGGTACTTAGAAAAATTCTGTTCATTTCGGTACTTAGAAAAATTCTGTTGAATTTGGTACTTAGAAAAATTCCGTTGATTTCGGTACTTTGAAAAGACTCAGAAGTTTTCGGTACTTAGAAAATTTCTGACGTTTTCGGTACTTTGAAAAATTCTGATGATTTCGGTTCTTAGAAAAATTCTGTTGATTTCGGTACTTAGAAAAAATCTGTCGATTTCGGTACTTAGAAAAGACTCAGAAGTTTGCAGTACTTAGAAAATTTTTGACATTTTCGGTACTTAGAAAAATACTTACGATTTCGATACTTATTAAACATTCAGAAGTTTTCGGTACTTAGAAAAATTCTGCCGATTTCGGTACTTAGAAAAATTCTGTTGATTTCGGTACTTAGAAAAATTCTGTCGATTTCGGTACTTAGAAAAGACTCGGAAGTCTTCGGTACTTAGAAAATTTCTGACGTTTTCGGTACTTAGAAAAATTCTTTTGAATTCGGTACTTAGAAAATTTCTGCCTTTTTCGGTACTTCGAAAACATTCAAAAGTTTTCGGTACTTAGAAAAATTCTGTCGAATTCGGTACTTAGAAAAATTCTGTTGATTTCGGTACTTGGAAAATTTCTGCCTTTTTCGGTACTTTGAAAAGACTCAGAAGTTTTCAGTACTTAGAAAATTTCTGACGTTTTCGGTACTTAGAAAAATTCTGACGTTTTCGGTACTTAGAAAAATTCTGCCGATTTCGGTACTTAGAAAAATTCTGTTGATTTCGGTACTTAGAAAAATTCAGTCGATTTCGGTACTTAGAAAAATTCTTACGATTTCGATACTTATTAAACATACAGAAGTTTTCGGTACTTAGAAAATTTCGGACGATTTCGGTACTTAGAAAAATTCTGACGATTTCGGTACTTAGAAAAATTCTCTCGATTTCGGTACTTAGAAAACATTCAGAAGTTTTCGGTACTTAGAAAATATCTGCCTTTTTCGGTTCTTAGAAAACATTCAAAAGTTTTCGGAACTTAGAAAAATTCTGTCGAATTCGGTACTTAGAAAAATTCTGTTGATTTCGGTACTTAGAAAAATTCAGTCAATTTCGGTACTTAGGAAAATTCTTACGATTTCGATACTTATTAAACATTCAGAAGTTTTCGGTACTTAGAAAAATTCTGCCGATTTCGGTACTTAGAAAATTCTGACGATTTCGGTACTTTGAAAAATTCTGCCTTTTTCGGTACTTTGAAAAGACTAGGAAGTTTGCAGTACTTAGAAAATTTCTGACGTTTTCGGTACTTAGAAAAATTCTTTTGATTTCGGTACTTAGAAAAATTCTGACGATATCGGTACTTAGAAAATTCTGACGATTTCGGTACTTAAAAACATTCTGATGATTTCGGATCTTAGAAAATTTCTGACCTTTTCGGTACTTTGAAAAGACTCAGAAGTTTTCAGTACTTAGAAAATATCTGACGTTTTCGGTACTTAGAAAATTTCTGACATTTTCGGTACTTAGAAAAATTCTGCCGATTTCGGTACTTAGAAAAATTCTGTTGATTTCGGTACTTAGAAAAAATATGTCGATTTCGGTACTTAGAAAAGACACGGAAGTTTTCGGTACTTACAAAATTTCTGCCTTTTTCGGTACTTAGAAAACATTCAGAAGTTTTCGTTACTTAGAAAAATTCTGTCGAATTCGGTACTTAGAAAAATTCTGTTGATTTCGGTACTTGGAAAATTTCTGCCTTTTTCGGTACTTTGAAAAGACTCAGAAGTTTGCAGTACTTAGAAAATTTCTGACATTTTCGGTACTTAGAAAAATACTTACGATTTCGATACTTATTAAACATTCAGAAGTTATCGGTACTTAGAAAAATTCTGCCGATTTCGGGACTTAGAAAAATTCTGTTGATTTCGGTACTTAGAAAAATTCTGTCGATTTCGGTACTTAGAAAATTTCTGCCTTTTTCGGTACTTAGAAAACATTCAAAAGTTTTTGGTACTTAGAAAAATTCTGTCGAATTCGGTACTTAGAAAAATTCTGTTGATTTCGGTACTTGGAAAATTTCTGCCTTTTTCGGTACTTTGAAAAGACTCAGAAGTTTTCAGTACTTAGAAAATTTCTGACGTTTTCGGTACTTAGAAAAATTCTGACGTTTTCGGTACTTAGAAAAATTCTGCCGATTTCGGTACTTAGAAAAATTCTGTTGATTTCGGTACTTAGAAAAATTCAGTCGATTTCGGTACTTAGAAAAATTCTTACGATTTCGATACTTATTAAACATACAGAAGTTTTCGGTACTTAGAAAAATTCTGCCGATTTCGGTACTTAGATAATTCTGACGATTTCGGTACTTTGAAAAATTCTGCCTTTTTCGGTACTTTGAAAAGACTAGGAAGTTTGCAGTACTTAGAAAATTTCTGACGTTTTCGGTACTTAGAAAAATTCTTTTGATTTCTTTACTTAGAAAAATTCTGACGATATCGGTACTTAGAAAATTCTGACGATTTCGGTACTTAGAAACATTCTGATGATTTCGGATCTTAGAAAATTTCTGACCTTTTCGATACTTAGAAAATTTCTGACGTTTTCGGTACTTAGAAAAATTCTGTCGATTTCGGTACTTGGAAAATTTCTGCCTTTTTCGGAACTTTGAAAAGACTCAGAAGTTTTCAGTACTTAGAAAATATCTGACGTTTTCGGTACTTAGAAAATTTCTGACATTTTCGGTACTTAGAAAAATTCTGCTGATTTCGGTACTTAGAAAAATTCTGTTGATTTCGGTACTTAGAAAAAATCTGTCGATTTCGGTACTTAGAAAAGACTCGGAAGTTTTCGGTACTTACAAAATTTCTGCCTTTTTCGGTACTTAGAAAACATTCAGAAGTTTTCGTTACTTAGAAAAATTCTGTCGAATTCGGTACTTAGAAAAATTCTGTTGATTTCGGTACTTGGAAAATTTCTGCCTTTTTCGGTACTTTGAAAAGAGTCAGAAGTTTGCAGTACTTAGAAAATTTCTGACATTTTCGGTACTTAGAAAAATACTTACGATTTCGATACTTATTAAACATTCAGAAGTTTTCGGTACTTAGAAAAATTCTGCCGATTTCGGTACTTAGAAAAATTCTGTTGATTTCGGTACTTAGAAAAATTCTGTCGATTTCGGTACTTCGAAAACATTCAAAAGTTTTCGGTACTTAGAAAAATTCTGTCGAATTCGGTACTTAGAAAAATTCTGTTGATTTCGGTACTTGGAAAATTTCTGCCTTTTTCGGTACTTTGAAAAGACTCAGAAGTTTTCAGTACTTAGAAAATTTCTGACGTTTTCGGTACTTAGAAAAATTCTGACGTTTTCGGTACTTAGAAAAATTCTGCCGATTTCGGTACTTAGAAAAATTCTGTTGATTTCGGTACTTAGAAAAATTCAGTCGATTTCGGTACTTAGAAAAATTCTTACGATTTCGATACTTATTAAACATACAGAAGTTTTCGGTACTTAGAAAAATTCTGTCGATTTCGGTACTTGGAAAATTTCTGCCTTTTTCGGTACTTTGAAAAGACTCAGAAGTTTTCAGTACTTAGAAAATTTCTGACATTTTCGGTACTTAGAAAAATTCTGCTGATTTCGGTACTTAGAAAAATTCTGTTGATTTCGGTACTTAGAAAAAATCTGTCGATTTCGGTACTTAGAAAAGACTCGGAAGTTTTCGGTACTTACAAAATTTCTGCCTTTTTCGGTACTTAGAAAACATTCAGAAGTTTTCGTTACTTAGAAAAATTCTGTCGAATTCGGTACTTAGAAAAATTCTGTTGATTTCGGTACTTGGAAAATTTCTGCCTTTTTCGGTACTTTGAAAAGAGTCAGAAGTTTGCAGTACTTAGAAAATTTCTGACATTTTCGGTACTTAGAAAAATACTTACGATTTCGATACTTATTAAACATTCAGAAGTTTTCGGTACTTAGAAAAATTCTGCCGATTTCGGTACTTAGAAAAATTCTGTTGATTTCGGTACTTAGAAAAATTCTGTCGATTTCGGTACTTAGAAAAGACTCGGAAGTTTTCGGTACTTAGAAAATTTCTGACGTTTTCGGTACTTAGAAAAATTCTTTTGATTTCGGTACTTAGAAAATTTCTGCCTTTTTCGGTACTTTGAAGAGACTCAGAAGTTTTTGGTACTTAGAAAAATTCTGTCGAATTCGGTACTTAGAAAAATTCTGTTGATTTCGGTACTTGGAAAATTTCTGCCTTTTTCGGTACTTTGAAAAGACTCAGAAGTTTTCAGTACTTAGAAAATTTCTGACGTTTTCAGTACTTAGAAAAATTCTGACGTTTTCGGTACTTAGAAAAATTCTGCCGATTTCGGTACTTAGAAAAATTCTGTTGATTTCGGTACTTAGAAAAATTCAGTCGATTTCGGTACTTAGAAAAATTCTTACGATTTCGATACTTATTAAACATACAGAAGTTTTCGGTACTTAGAAAAATTCTGCCGATTTCGGTACTTAGATAATTCTGACGATTTCAGTACTTTGAAAAATTCTGCATTTTTCGGTACTTTGAAAAGACTAGGAAGTTTGCAGTACTTAGAAAATTTCTGACGTTTTCGGTACTTAGAAAAATTCTTTTGATTTCGGTACTTAGAAAAATTCTGACGATATCGGTACTTAGAAAATTCTGACGATTTCGGTACTTAGAAACATTCTGATGATTTCGGATCTTAGAAAATTTCTGACCTTTTCGATACTTAGAAAATTTCTGACGTTTTCGGTACTTAGAAAAATTCTGTCGATTTCGGTACTTGGAAAATTTCTGCCTTTTTCGGAACTTTGAAAAGACTCAGAAGTTTTCAGTACTTAGAAAATATCTGACGTTTTCGGTACTTAGAAAATTTCTGACATTTTCGGTACTTAGAAAAATTCTGCCGATTTCGGTACTTAGAAAAATTCTGTTGATTTCGGTACTTAGAAAAAATCTGTCGATTTCGGTACTTAGAAAAGACTCGGAAGTTTTCGGTACTTACAAAATTTCTGCCTTTTTCGGTACTTAGAAAACATTCAGAAGTTTTCGTTACTTAGAAAAATTCTGTCGAATTCGGTACTTAGAAAAATTCTGTTGATTTCGGTACTTGGAAAATTTCTGCCTTTTTCGGTACTTTGAAAAGACTCAGAAGTTTGCAGTACTTAGAAAATTTCTGACATTTTCGGTACTTAGAAAAATACTTACGATTTCGATACTTATTAAACATTCAGAAGTTTTCGGTACTTAGAAAAATTCTGCCGATTTCGGTACTTAGAAAAATTCTGTTGATTTCGGTACTTAGAAAAATTCTGTCGATTTCGGTACTTAGAAAAGACTCGGAAGTTTTCGGTACTTAGAAAATTTCTGACGTTTTCGGTACTTAGAAAAATTCTTTTGAATTCGGTACTTAGAAAATTTCTGCCTTTTTCGGTACTTCGAAAACATTCAAAAGTTTTCGGTACTTAGAAAAATTCTGTCGAATTCGGTACTTAGAAAAATTCTGTTGATTTCGGTACTTGGAAAATTTCTGCCTTTTTCGGTACTTTGAAAAGACTCAGAAGTTTGCAGTACTTAGAAAATTTCTGACATTTTCGGTACTTAGAAAAATACTTACGATTTCGATACTTATTAAACATTCAGAAGTTATCGGTACTTAGAAAAATTCTGCCGATTTCGGGACTTAGAAAAATTCTGTTGATTTCGGTACTTAGAAAAATTCTGTCGATTTCGGTACTTAGAAAATTTCTGCCTTTTTCGGTACTTAGAAAACATTCAAAAGTTTTTGGTACTTAGAAAAATTCTGTCGAATTCGGTACTTAGAAAAATTCTGTTGATTTCGGTACTTGGAAAATTTCTGCCTTTTTCGGTACTTTGAAAAGACTCAGAAGTTTTCAGTACTTAGAAAATTTCTGACGTTTTCGGTACTTAGAAAAATTCTGACGTTTTCGGTACTTAGAAAAATTCTGCCGATTTCGGTACTTAGAAAAATTCTGTTGATTTCGGTACTTAGAAAAATTCAGTCGATTTCGGTACTTAGAAAAATTCTTACGATTTCGATACTTATTAAACATACAGAAGTTTTCGGTACTTAGAAAAATTCTGCCGATTTCGGTACTTAGATAATTCTGACGATTTCGGTACTTTGAAAAATTCTGCCTTTTTCGGTACTTTGAAAAGACTAGGAAGTTTGCAGTACTTAGAAAATTTCTGACGTTTTCGGTACTTAGAAAAATTCTTTTGATTTCTTTACTTAGAAAAATTCTGACGATATCGGTACTTAGAAAATTCTGACGATTTCGGTACTTAGAAACATTCTGATGATTTCGGATCTTAGAAAATTTCTGACCTTTTCGATACTTAGAAAATTTCTGACGTTTTCGGTACTTAGAAAAATTCTGTCGATTTCGGTACTTGGAAAATTTCTGCCTTTTTCGGAACTTTGAAAAGACTCAGAAGTTTTCAGTACTTAGAAAATATCTGACGTTTTCGGTACTTAGAAAATTTCTGACATTTTCGGTACTTAGAAAAATTCTGCTGATTTCGGTACTTAGAAAAATTCTGTTGATTTCGGTACTTAGAAAAAATCTGTCGATTTCGGTACTTAGAAAAGACTCGGAAGTTTTCGGTACTTACAAAATTTCTGCCTTTTTCGGTACTTAGAAAACATTCAGAAGTTTTCGTTACTTAGAAAAATTCTGTCGAATTCGGTACTTAGAAAAATTCTGTTGATTTCGGTACTTGGAAAATTTCTGCCTTTTTCGGTACTTTGAAAAGAGTCAGAAGTTTGCAGTACTTAGAAAATTTCTGACATTTTCGGTACTTAGAAAAATACTTACGATTTCGATACTTATTAAACATTCAGAAGTTTTCGGTACTTAGAAAAATTCTGCCGATTTCGGTACTTAGAAAAATTCTGTTGATTTCGGTACTTAGAAAAATTCTGTCGATTTCGGTACTTCGAAAACATTCAAAAGTTTTCGGTACTTAGAAAAATTCTGTCGAATTCGGTACTTAGAAAAATTCTGTTGATTTCGGTACTTGGAAAATTTCTGCCTTTTTCGGTACTTTGAAAAGACTCAGAAGTTTTCAGTACTTAGAAAATTTCTGACGTTTTCGGTACTTAGAAAAATTCTGACGTTTTCGGTACTTAGAAAAATTCTGCCGATTTCGGTACTTAGAAAAATTCTGTTGATTTCGGTACTTAGAAAAATTCAGTCGATTTCGGTACTTAGAAAAATTCTTACGATTTCGATACTTATTAAACATACAGAAGTTTTCGGTACTTAGAAAAATTCTGTCGATTTCGGTACTTGGAAAATTTCTGCCTTTTTCGGTACTTTGAAAAGACTCAGAAGTTTTCAGTACTTAGAAAATTTCTGACATTTTCGGTACTTAGAAAAATTCTGCTGATTTCGGTACTTAGAAAAATTCTGTTGATTTCGGTACTTAGAAAAAATCTGTCGATTTCGGTACTTAGAAAAGACTCGGAAGTTTTCGGTACTTACAAAATTTCTGCCTTTTTCGGTACTTAGAAAACATTCAGAAGTTTTCGTTACTTAGAAAAATTCTGTCGAATTCGGTACTTAGAAAAATTCTGTTGATTTCGGTACTTGGAAAATTTCTGCCTTTTTCGGTACTTTGAAAAGAGTCAGAAGTTTGCAGTACTTAGAAAATTTCTGACATTTTCGGTACTTAGAAAAATACTTACGATTTCGATACTTATTAAACATTCAGAAGTTTTCGGTACTTAGAAAAATTCTGCCGATTTCGGTACTTAGAAAAATTCTGTTGATTTCGGTACTTAGAAAAATTCTGTCGATTTCGGTACTTAGAAAAGACTCGGAAGTTTTCGGTACTTAGAAAATTTCTGACGTTTTCGGTACTTAGAAAAATTCTTTTGATTTCGGTACTTAGAAAATTTCTGCCTTTTTCGGTACTTTGAAGAGACTCAGAAGTTTTTGGTACTTAGAAAAATTCTGTCGAATTCGGTACTTAGAAAAATTCTGTTGATTTCGGTACTTGGAAAATTTCTGCCTTTTTCGGTACTTTGAAAAGACTCAGAAGTTTTCAGTACTTAGAAAATTTCTGACGTTTTCAGTACTTAGAAAAATTCTGACGTTTTCGGTACTTAGAAAAATTCTGCCGATTTCGGTACTTAGAAAAATTCTGTTGATTTCGGTACTTAGAAAAATTCAGTCGATTTCGGTACTTAGAAAAATTCTTACGATTTCGATACTTATTAAACATACAGAAGTTTTCGGTACTTAGAAAAATTCTGCCGATTTCGGTACTTAGATAATTCTGACGATTTCAGTACTTTGAAAAATTCTGCATTTTTCGGTACTTTGAAAAGACTAGGAAGTTTGCAGTACTTAGAAAATTTCTGACGTTTTCGGTACTTAGAAAAATTCTTTTGATTTCGGTACTTAGAAAAATTCTGACGATATCGGTACTTAGAAAATTCTGACGATTTCGGTACTTAGAAACATTCTGATGATTTCGGATCTTAGAAAATTTCTGACCTTTTCGATACTTAGAAAATTTCTGACGTTTTCGGTACTTAGAAAAATTCTGTCGATTTCGGTACTTGGAAAATTTCTGCCTTTTTCGGAACTTTGAAAAGACTCAGAAGTTTTCAGTACTTAGAAAATATCTGACGTTTTCGGTACTTAGAAAATTTCTGACATTTTCGGTACTTAGAAAAATTCTGCCGATTTCGGTACTTAGAAAAATTCTGTTGATTTCGGTACTTAGAAAAAATCTGTCGATTTCGGTACTTAGAAAAGACTCGGAAGTTTTCGGTACTTACAAAATTTCTGCCTTTTTCGGTACTTAGAAAACATTCAGAAGTTTTCGTTACTTAGAAAAATTCTGTCGAATTCGGTACTTAGAAAAATTCTGTTGATTTCGGTACTTGGAAAATTTCTGCCTTTTTCGGTACTTTGAAAAGACTCAGAAGTTTGCAGTACTTAGAAAATTTCTGACATTTTCGGTACTTAGAAAAATACTTACGATTTCGATACTTATTAAACATTCAGAAGTTTTCGGTACTTAGAAAAATTCTGCCGATTTCGGTACTTAGAAAAATTCTGTTGATTTCGGTACTTAGAAAAATTCTGTCGATTTCGGTACTTAGAAAAGACTCGGAAGTTTTCGGTACTTAGAAAATTTCTGACGTTTTCGGTACTTAGAAAAATTCTTTTGAATTCGGTACTTAGAAAATTTCTGCCTTTTTCGGTACTTCGAAAACATTCAAAAGTTTTCGGTACTTAGAAAAATTCTGTCGAATTCGGTACTTAGAAAAATTCTGTTGATTTCGGTACTTGGAAAATTTCTGCCTTTTTCGGTACTTTGAAAAGACTCAGAAGTTTTCAGTACTTAGAAAATTTCTGACGTTTTCGGTACTTAGAAAAATTCTGACGTTTTCGGTACTTAGAAAAATTCTGCCGATTTCGGTACTTAGAAAAATTCTGTTGATTTCGGTACTTAGAAAAATTCAGTCGATTTCGGTACTTAGAAAAATTCTTACGATTTCGATACTTATTAAACATACAGAAGTTTTCGGTACTTAGAAAAATTCTGCCGATTTCGGTACTTAGATAATTCTGACGATTTCAGTACTTTGAAAAATTCTGCATTTTTCGGTACTTTGAAAAGACTAGGAAGTTTGCAGTACTTAGAAAATTTCTGACGTTTTCGGTACTTAGAAAAATTCTTTTGATTTCGGTACTTAGAAAAATTCTGACGATATCGGTACTTAGAAAATTCAGACGATTTCGGTACTTAGAAACATTCTGATGATTTCGGATCTTAGAAAATTTCTGACCTTTTCGATACTTAGAAAATTTCTGACGTTTTCGGTACTTAGAAAAATTCTGTCGATTTCGGTACTTGGAAAATTTCTGCCTTTTTCGGTACTTTGAAAAGACTCAGAAGTTTTCAGTACTTAGAAAATATCTGACGTTTTCGGTACTTAGAAAATTTCTGACATTTTCGGTACTTAGAAAAATTCTGTTGATTTCGGTACTTAGAAAAAATCTGTCGATTTCGGTACTTAGAAAAGACTCGGAAGTTTTCGGGACTTACAAAATTTCTGCCTTTTTCGGTACTTAGAAAACATTCAGAAGTTTTCGTTACTTAGAAAAATTCTGTCGAATTCGGTACTTAGAAAAATTCTGTTGATTTCGGTACTTGGAAAATTTCTGCCTTTTTCGGTACTTTGAAAAGAGTCAGAAGTTTGCAGTACTTAGAAAATTTCTGACATTTTCGGTACTTAGAAAAATACTTACGATTTCGATACTTATTAAACATTCAGAAGTTTTCGGTACTTAGAAAAATTCTGCCGATTTCGGTACTTAGAAAAATTCTGTTGATTTCGGTACTTAGAAAAATTCTGTCGATTTCGGTACTTAGAAAAGACTCGGAAGTTTTCGGTACTTAGAAAATTTCTGACGTTTTCGGTACTTAGAAAAATTCTTTTGATTTCGGTACTTAGAAAATTTCTGCCTTTTTCGGTACTTTGAAGAGACTCAGAAGTTTTCGGTACTTAGAAAATTTCTGACGATTTTGGTACTTAGAAAAATTCTGACGATTTCGGTACTTAGAAAAATTCTGTCGATTTCGGTACTTAGAAAACATTCAGATGTTTTCGGTACTTAGAAAATTTCTGACTTTTTCGGTACTTAGAAAACATTCAAAAGTTTTCGGTACTTAGAAAAATTCTGTCGAATTCGGTACTTAGAAAAATTCTGTTGATTTCGGTACTTAGAAAAATTCAGTCAATTTCGGTACTTAGGAAAATTCTTACGATTTCGATACTTATTAAACATTCAGAAGTTTTCGGTACTTAGAAAAATTCTGCCGATTTCGGTACTTAGAAAAATTCTGTTGATTTCGGTACTTAGAAAAATTCTGTCGATTTCGGTACTTAGAAAAGACTCGGAAGTTTTCGGTACTTAGAAAATTTCTGACGTTTTCGGTACTTAGAAAAATTCTTTTGAATTCGGTACTTAGAAAATTTCTGCCTTTTTCTGTACTTAGAAAATATTCAAAAGTTTTCGGTACTTAGAAAAATTCTGTCGAATTCGGTACTTAGAAAAATTCTGTTGATTTCGGTACTTGGAAAATTTCTGCCTTTTTCGGTACTTTGAAAAGACTCAGAAGTTTTCAGTACTTAGAAAATATCTGACGTTTTCGGTACTTAGAAAATTTCTGACATTTTCGGTACTTAGAAAAATTCTGCTGATTTCGGTACTTAGAAAAATTCTGTTGATTTCGGTACTTGGAAAATTTCTGCCTTTTTCGGTACTTTGAAAAGAGTCAGAAGTTTGCAGTACTTAGAAAATTTCTGACATTTTCGGTACTTAGAAAAATACTTACGATTTCGATACTTATTAAACATTCAGAAGTTTTCGGTACTTAGAAAAATTCTGCCGATTTCGGTACTTAGAAAAATTCTGTTGATTTCGGTACTTAGAAAAATTCTGTCGATTTCGGTACTTAGAAAAGACTCGGAAGTTTTCAGTACTTAGAAAATTTCTGACGTTTTCGGTACTTAGAAAAATTCTGACGTTTTCGGTACTTAGAAAAATTCTGCCGATTTCGGTACTTAGAAAAATTCTGTTGATTTCGGTACTTAGAAAATTTCTGCCTTTTTCGGTACTTTGAAGAGACTCAGAAGTTTTTGGTACTTAGAAAAATTCTGTCGAATTCGGTACTTAGAAAAATTCTGTTGATTTCGGTACTTGGAAAATTTCTGCCTTTTTCGGTACTTTGAAAAGGCTCAGAAGTTTTCAGTACTTAGAAAATTTCTGACGTTTTCGGTACTTAGAAAAATTCTGACGTTTTCGGTACTTAGAAAAATTCTGCCGATTTCGGTACTTAGAAAAATTCTGTTGATTTCGGTACTTAGAAAAATTCAGTCGATTTCGGTACTTAGAAAAATTCTTACGATTTCGATACTTATTAAACATACAGAAGTTTTCGGTACTTAGAAAAATTCTGCCGATTTCGGTACTTAGATAATTCTGACGATTTCAGTACTTTGAAAAATTCTGCATTTTTCGGTACTTTGAAAAGACTAGGAAGTTTGCAGTACTTAGAAAATTTCTGACGTTTTCGGTACTTAGAAAAATTCTTTTGATTTCGGTACTTAGAAAAATTCTGACGATATCGGTACTTAGAAAATTCTGACGATTTCGGTACTTAGAAACATTCTGATGATTTCGGATCTTAGAAAATTTCTGACCTTTTCGATACTTAGAAAATTTCTGACGTTTTCGGTACTTAGAAAAATTCTGTCGATTTCGGTACTTGGAAAATTTCTGCCTTTTTCGGTACTTTGAAAAGACTCAGAAGTTTTCAGTACTTAGAAAATATCTGACGTTTTCGGTACTTAGAAAATTTCTGACATTTTCGGTACTTAGAAAAATTCTGCTGATTTCGGTACTTAGAAAAATTCTGTTGATTTCGGTACTTAGAAAAAATCTGTCGATTTCGGTACTTAGAAAAGACTCGGAAGTTTTCGGTACTTACAAAATTTCTGCCTTTTTCGGTACTTAGAAAACATTCAGAAGTTTTCGTTACTTAGAAAAATTCTGTCGAATTCGGTACTTAGAAAAATTCTGTTGATTTCGGTACTTGGAAAATTTCTGCCTTTTTCGGTACTTTGAAAAGAGTCAGAAGTTTGCAGTACTTAGAAAATTTCTGACATTTTCGGTACTTAGAAAAATACTTACGATTTCGATACTTATTAAACATTCAGAAGTTTTCGGTACTTAGAAAAATTCCGCCGATTTCGGTACTTAGAAAAATTCTGTTGATTTCGGTACTTAGAAAAATTCTGTCGATTTCGGTACTTAGAAAAGACTCGGAAGTTTTCGGTACTTAGAAAATTTCTGACGTTTTCGGTACTTAGAAAAATTCTTTTGATTTCGGTACTTAGAAAATTTCTGCCTTTTTCGGTACTTCGAAGAGACTCAGAAGTTTTCGGTACTTAGAAAATTTCTGACGATTTTGGTACTTAGAAAAATTCTGACGATTTCGGTACTTAGAAAAATTCTGTCGATTTCGGTACTTAGAAAACATTCAGAAGTTTTCGGTACTTAGAAAATTTCTGCCTTTTCGGTACTTAGAAAACATTCAAAAGTTTTCTGTACGTCGAAAAATTCTGTCGAATTCGGTACTTAGAAAAATTCTGTTGATTTCGGTACTTAGAAAAATTCAGTCAATTTCGGTACTTAGGAAAATTCTTACGATTTCGATACTTATTAAACATTCAGAAGTTTTCGGTTCTTAGAAAAATTCTGCCGATTTCGGTACTTAGAAAATTCTGACGATTTCGGTACTTTGAAAAATTCTGCCTTTTTCGGTACTTTGAAAAGACTAGGAAGTTTGCAGTACTTAGAAAATTTCTGACGTTTTCGGTACTTAGAAAAATTCTTTTGATTTCGGTTCTTCGAAAAATTCTGACGTTTTCGGTACTTAGAAAAATTCTGTCGATTTCGGTACTTGGAAAACTTCTGCCTTTTTCGGTACTTTGAAAAGACTCAGAAGTTTGCAGTACTTAGAAAATTTCTGACATTTTCGGTACTTAGAAAAATACTTACGATTTCGATACTTATTAAACATTCAGAAGTTTTCGGAACTTAGAAAAATTCTGCCGATTTCGGTACTTAGAAAAATTCTGTTGATTTCGGTACTTAGAAAAATTCTGTCGATTTCGGTACTTAGAAAAGACTCGGAAGTTTTCGGTACTTAGAAAATTTCTGACGTTTTCGGTACTTAGAAAAATTCTTTTGAATTCGGTACTTAGAAAATTTCTGCCTTTTTCGGTACTTAGAAAACATTCAAAAGTTTTCGGTACTTAGAAAAATTCTGTCGAATTCGGTACTTAGAAAAATTCTGTTGATTTCGGTACTTGGAAAATTTCTGCCTTTTTCGGTACTTTGAAAAGACTCAGAAGTTTTCAGTACTTAGAAAATTTCTGACGTTTTCGGTACTTAGAAAAATTCTGACGTTTTCGGTACTTAGAAAAATTCTGCCGATTTCGGTACTTAGAAAAATTCTGTTGATTTCGGTACTTAGAAAAATTCAGTCGATTTCGATACTTAGAAAAATTCTTACGATTTCGATACTTATTAAACATACAGAAGTTTTCGGTACTTAGAAAAATTCTGCCGATTTCGGTACTTAGATAATTCTGACGATTTCGGTACTTTGAAAAATTCTGCCTTTTTCGGTACTTTGAAAAGACTAGGAAGTTTGCAGTACTTAGAAAATTTCTGACGTTTTCGGTACTTAGAAAAATTCTTTTGATTTCGGTACTTAGAAAATTTCTGACGTTTTCGGTACTTAGAAAATTTCTGACGTTTTCGGTACTTCGAAA
Source organism: Parasteatoda tepidariorum (assembly GCF_982258835.1). Taxonomy (NCBI): domain Eukaryota; kingdom Metazoa; phylum Arthropoda; class Arachnida; order Araneae; family Theridiidae; genus Parasteatoda; species Parasteatoda tepidariorum. The sequence goes on along the minus strand of NC_141765.1, from coordinate 95,941,323 downwards.
AATTCTGCCGATTTCGGTACTTAGAAAAATTCTGTTCAATTCGGTACTTAGAAAAATTCTGTTGAATTTGGTACTTAGAAAAATTTCGTTGATTTCGGTACTTTGAAAAGACTCAGAAGTTTTCGGTACTTAGAAAATTTCTGACGTTTTCGGTACTTTGAAAAATTCTGATGATTTCGGTACTTAGAAAAATTCTGTTGATTTCGGTACTTAGAAAAAATCTGTCGATTTCGGTACTTAGAAAAGACTCGGAAGTTTTCGGTACTTACAAAATTTCTGCCTTTTTCGGTACTTAGAAAACATTCAGAAGTTTTCGTTACTTAGAAAAATTCTGTCGAATTCGGTACTTAGAAAAATTCCGTTGATTTCGGTACTTTGAAATGACTCAGAAGTTTGCAGTACTTAGAAAATTTCTGACATTTTCGGTACTTAGAAAAATACTTACGATTTCGATACTTATTAAACATTCAGAAGTTTTCGGTACTTAGAAAAATTCTGCCGATTTCGGTACTTAGAAAAATTCTGTTGATTTCGGTACTTAGAAAAATTCTGTCGATTTCGGTACTTAGAAAAGACTCGGAAGTTTTCGGTACTTAGAAAATTTCTGACGTTTTCGGTACTTAGAAATTTCTTTTGTATTCGGTACTTAGAAAATTTCTGCCTTTTTCGGTACTTCGAAAACATTCAAAAGTTTTCGGTACTTAGAAAAATTCTGTCGAATTCGGTACTTAGAAAAATTCTGATGATTTCGGTACTTAGAAAAATTCGGTTGATTTCGGTACTTAGAAAAAATCTGTCGATTTCGGTACTTAGAAAAGACTCGGAAGTTTTCGGTACTTACAAAATTTCTGCCTTTTTCGGTACTTAGAAAACATTCAGAAGTTTTCGTTACTTAGAAAAATTCTGTCGAATTCGGTACTTAGAAAAATTCTGTTGATTTCGGTACTTGGAAAATTTCTGCCTTTTTCGGTACTTTGAAAAGACTCAGAAGTTTTCGGTACTTAGAAAATTTCTGCCTTTTTCGGTACTTTGAAAAGACTCAGAAGTTTTCGGTACTTAGAAAATTTCTGACGATTTCGGTACTTAGAAAAATTCTGACGATTTCGGTACTTAGTAAAATTCTGTCGATTTCGGTACTTAGAAAACATTCAGAAGTTTTCGGTACTTAGAAAATTTCTGCCTTTTTCGGTACTTAGAAAACATTCAAAAGTTTTCGGTACTTAGAAAAATTCTGTCGAATTCGGTACTTAGAAAAATTCTGTTGATTTCGGTACTTAGAAAAATTCAGTCAATTTCGGTACTTAGGAAAATTCTTACGATTTCGATACTTATTAAACATTCAGAAGTTTTCAGTACTTAGAAAAATTCTGCCGATTTCGCTACTTAGAAAATTCTGACGATTTCGGCACTTTGAAAAATTCTGCCTTTTTCGGTACTTTGAAAAGACTATTAAGTTTGCAGTACTTAGAAAATTTCTGACGTTTTCGGTACTTAGAAAAATTCTTTTGATTTCGGTACTTAGAAAAATTCTGACGATATCGGTACTTAGAAAATTCTGACGATTTCGGTACTTCAAAATATTCTGATGATTTCGGATCTTAGAAAATTTCTGACCTTTTCGATACTTAGAAAATTTCTGACGTTTTCGGTACTTAGAAAAATTCTGTCGATTTCGGTACTTGGAAAATTTCTGCCTTTTTCGGAACTTTGAAAAGACTCAGAAGTTTGCAGTACTTAGAAAATTTCTGACATTTTCGGTACTTAGAAAAATACTTACGATTTCGATACTTATTAAACATTCAGAAGTTTTCGGTACTTAGAAAAATTCTGCCGATTTCGGTACTTAGAAAAATTCTGTTGATTTCGGTACTTAGAAAAATTCTGTCGATTTCGGTACTTAGAAAACATTCAGAAGTTTTCGGTACTTAGAAAATTTCTGCCTTTTTCGGTACTTTGAAAAGACTCAGAAGTTTTCGGTACTTAGAAAATTTCTGACGATTTCGGTACTTAGAAAAATTCTGACGATTTCGGTACTTAGAAAAATTCTGTCGATTTCGGTACTTAGAAAACATTCAGAAGTTTTCGGTACTTAGAAAATTTCTGCCTTTTTCGGTACTTAGAAAACATTCAAAAGTTTTCGGTACTTAGAAAAATTCTGTCGAATTCGGTACATAGAAAAATTCTGTTGATTTCGGTACTTAGAAAAATTCAGTCAATTTCGGTAGTTAGGAAAATTCTTACGATTTCGATACTTATTAAACATTCAGAAGTTTTCGGTACTTAGAAAAATTCTGCCGATTTCGGTACTTAGAAAATTCTGACGATTTCGGTACTTTGAAAAATTCTGCCTTTTTCGGTACTTTGAAAAGACTATTAAGTTTGCAGTACTTAGAAAATTTCTGACGTTTTCGGTACTTAGAAAAATTCTGTCGATTTCGGTACTTGGAAAACTTCTGCCTTTTTCGGTACTTTGAAAAGACTCAGAAGTTTGCAGTACTTAGAAAATTTCTGACATTTTCGGTACTTAGAAAAATACTTACGATTTCGATACTTATTAAACATTCAGAAGTTTTCGGAACTTAGAAAAATTCTGCCGATTTCGGTACTTATAAAAATTCTGTTGATTTCGGTACTTAGAAAAATTCTGTCGATTTCGGTACTTAGAAAAGACTCGGAAGTTTTCGGTACTTAGAAAATTTCTGACGTTTTCGGTACTTAGAAAAATTCTTTTGAATTCGGTACTTAGAAAATTTCTGCCTTTTTCGGTACTTAGAAAACATTCAAAAGTTTTCGGTACTTAGAAAAATTCTGTCGAATTCGGTACTTAGAAAAATTCTGTTGATTTCGGTACTTAGAAAAATTCAGTCAATTTCGGTACTTAGGAAAATTCTTACGATTTCGATACTTATTAAACATTCAGAAGTTTTCAGTACTTAGAAAAATTCTGCCGATTTCGGTACTTAGAAAATTCTGACGATTTCGGCACTTTGAAAAATTCTGCCTTTTTCGGTACTTTGAAAAGACTATTAAGTTTGCAGTACTTAGAAAATTTCTGACGTTTTCGGTACTTAGAAAAATTCTTTTGATTTCGGTACTTAGAAAAATTCTGACGATATCGGTACTTAGAAAATTTCTGCCTTTTTCGGTACTTAGAAAACATTCAAAAGTTTTCGGTACTTAGAAAAATTCTGTCGAATTCGGTACTTAGAAAAATTCTGTTGATTTCGGTACTTGGAAAATTTCTGCCTTTTTCGGTACTTTGAAAAGACTCAGAAGTTTTCAGTACTTAGAAAATTTCTGACGTTTTCGGTACTTAGAAAAATTCTGACGTTTTCGGTACTTAGAAAAATTCTGCCGATTTCGGTACTTAGAAAAATTCTGTTGATTTCGGTACTTAGAAAAATTCAGTCGATTTCGATACTTAGAAAAATTCTTACGATTTCGATACTTATTAAACATACAGAAGTTTTCGGTACTTAGAAAAATTCTGCCGATTTCGGTACTTAGATAATTCTGACGATTTCGGTACTTTGAAAAATTCTGCCTTTTTCGGTACTTTGAAAAGACTAGGAAGTTTGCAGTACTTAGAAAATTTCTGACGTTTTCGGTACTTAGAAAAATTCTTTTGATTTCGGTACTTAGAAAATTTCTGACGTTTTCGGTACTTAGAAAATTTCTGACGTTTTCGGTACTTCGAAAAATTCTGCCGATTTCGGTACTTAGAAAAATTCTGTTCATTTCGGTACTTAGAAAAATTCTGTTGAATTTGGTACTTAGAAAAATTCCGTTGATTTCGGTACTTTGAAAAGACTCAGAAGTTTTCGGTACTTAGAAAATTTCTGACGTTTTCGGTACTTTGAAAAATTCTGATGATTTCGGTACTTAGAAAAATTCTGTTGATTTCGGTACTTAGAAAAAATCTGTCGATTTCGGTACTTAGAAAAGACTCGGAAGTTTTCGGTACTTACAAAATTTCTGCCTTTTTCGGTACTTAGAAAACATTCAGAGGTTTTCGTTACTTAGAAAAATTCTGTCGAATTCGGTACTTAGAAAAATTCCGTTGATTTCGGTACTTTGAAAAGACTCAGAAGTTTGCAGTACTTAGAAAATTTCTGACATTTTCGGTACTTAGAAAAATACTTACGATTTCGATACTTATTAAACATTCAGAAGTTTTCGGTACTTAGAAAAATTCTGCCGATTTCGGTACTTAGAAAAATTCTGTTGATTTCGGTACTTAGAAAAATTCTGTCGATTTCGGTACTTAGAAAAGACTCGGAAGTTTTCGGTACTTAGAAAATTTCTGACGTTTTCGGTACTTAGAAATTTCTTTTGTATTCGGTACTTAGAAAATTTCTGCCTTTTTCGGTACTTCGAAAACATTCAAAAGTTTTCGGTACTTAGAAAAATTCTGTCGAATTCGGTACTTAGAAAAATTCTGATGATTTCGGTACTTAGAAAAATTCGGTTGATTTCGGTACTTAGAAAAAATCTGTCGATTTCGGTACTTAGAAAAGACTCGGAAGTTTTCGGTACTTACAAAATTTCTGCCTTTTTCGGTACTTAGAAAACATTCAGAAGTTTTCGTTACTTAGAAAAATTCTGTCGAATTCGGTACTTAGAAAAATTCTGTTGATTTCGGTACTTGGAAAATTTCTGCCTTTTTCGGTACTTTGAAAAGACTCAGAAGTTTTCGGTACTTAGAAAATTTCTGCCTTTTTCGGTACTTTGAAAAGACTCAGAAGTTTTCGGTACTTAGAAAATTTCTGACGATTTCGGTACTTAGAAAAATTCTGACGATTTCGGTACTTAGTAAAATTCTGTCGATTTCGGTACTTAGAAAACATTCAGAAGTTTTCGGTACTTAGAAAATTTCTGCCTTTTTCGGTACTTAGAAAACATTCAAAAGTTTTCGGTACTTAGAAAAATTCTGTCGAATTCGGTACTTAGAAAAATTCTGTTGTTTTCGGTACTTAGAAAAATTCAGTCAATTTCGGTACTTAGGAAAATTCTTACGATTTCGATACTTATTAAACATTCAGAAGTTTTCAGTACTTAGAAAAATTCTGCCGATTTCGGTACTTAGAAAATTCTGACGATTTCGGCACTTTGAAAAATTCTGCCTTTTTCGGTACTTTGAAAAGACTATTAAGTTTGCAGTACTTAGAAAATTTCTGACGTTTTCGGTACTTAGAAAAATTCTTTTGATTTCGGTACTTAGAAAAATTCTGACGATATCGGTACTTAGAAAATTCTGACGATTTCGGTACTTCAAAATATTCTGATGATTTCGGATCTTAGAAAATTTCTGACCTTTTCGATACTTAGAAAATTTCTGACGTTTTCGGTACTTAGAAAATTTCTGACATTTTCGGTACTTAGAAAAATACTTACGATTTCGATACTTATTAAACATTCAGAAGTTTTCGGTACTTAGAAAAATTCTGCCGATTTCGGTACTTAGAAAAATTCTGTTGATTTCGGTACTTAGAAAAATTCTATCGATTTCGGTACTTAGAAAACATTCAGAAGTTTTCGGTACTTAGAAAATTTCTGCCTTTTTCGGTACTTTGAAAAGACTCAGAAGTTTTCGGTACTTAGAAAATTTCTGACGATTTCGGTACTTAGAAAAATTCTGACGATTTCGGTACTTAGAAAAATTCTGTCAATTTCGGTACTTAGAAAACATTCAGAAGTTTTCGGTACTTAGAAAATTTCTGTCTTTTTCGGTACTTAGAAAACATTCAAAAGTTTTCGGTACTTTGAAAAATTCTGCCTTTTTCGGTACTTTGAAAAGACTATTAAGTTTGCAGTACTTAGAAAATTTCTGACGTTTTCGGTACTTATAAAAATTCTGTTGATTTCGGTACTTAGAAAAATTCTGTCGATTTCGGTACTTAGAAAAGACTCGGAAGTTTTCGGTACTTAGAAAATTTCTGCCTTTTTCGGTACTTAGAAAACATTCAAAAGTTTTCGGTACTTAGAAAAATTCTGTCGAATTCGGTACTTAGAAAAATTCTGTTGATTTCGGTACTTAGAAAAATTCAGTCAATTTCGGTACTTAGGAAAATTCTTACGATTTCGATACTTATTAAACATTCAGAAGTTTTCAGTACTTAGAAAAATTCTGCCGATTTCGGTACTTAGAAAATTCTGACGATTTCGGCACTTTGAAAAATTCTGCCTTTTTCGGTACTTTGAAAAGACTATTAAGTTTGCAGTACTTAGAAAATTTCTGACGTTTTCGGTACTTAGAAAAATTCTTTTGATTTCGGTACTTAGAAAAATTCTGACGATATCGGTACTTAGAAAATTCTGACGATTTCGGTACTTCAAAATATTCTGATGATTTCGGATCTTAGAAAATTTCTGACCTTTTCGATACTTAGAAAATTTCTGACGTTTTCGGTACTTAGAAAAATTCTGTCGATTTCGGTACTTGGAAAATTTCTGCCTTTTTCGGTACTTTGAAAAGACTATTAAGTTTGCAGTACTTAGAAAATTTCTGACGTTTTCGGTACTTAGAAAAATTCTTTTGATTTCGGTACTTAGAAAAATTCTGACGATATCGGTACTTAGAAAATTCTGACGATTTCGGTACTTCAAAATACTCTGATGATTTCGGATCTTAGAAAATTTCTGACCTTTTCGATACTTAGAAAATTTCTGACGTTTTCGGTACTTAGAAAAATTCTGTCGATTTCGGTACTTGGAAAATTTCTGCCTTTTTCGGAACTTTGAAAAGACTCAGAAGTTTGCAGTACTTAGAAAATTTCTGACATTTTCGGTACTTAGAAAAATACTTACGATTTCGATACTTATTAAACATTCAGAAGTTTTCGGTACTCAGAAAAATTCTGCCGATTTCGGTACTTAGAAAAATTCTGTTGATTTCGGTACTTAGAAAAATTCTGTCGATTTCGGTACTTAGAAAACATTCAGAAGTTTTCGGTACTTAGAAAATTTCTGCCTTTTTCGGTACTTTGAAAAGACTCAGAAGTTTTCGGTACTTAGAAAATTTCTGACGTTCTCGGTACTTAGAAAAATTCTGCCGATTTCGGTACTTAGAAAAATTCAGTCGATTTCGATACTTAGAAAAATTCTTACGATTTCGATACTTATTAAACATACAGAAGTTTTCGGTACTTAGAAAAATTCTGCCGATTACGATACTTAGATAATTCTGACGATTTCGGTACTTTGAAAAATTCTGCCTTTTTCGGTACTTTGAAAAGACTAGGAAGTTTGCAGTACTTAGAAAAATTCTTTTGATTTCGGTACTTAGAAAATTTCTGACGTTTTCGGTACTTAGAAAATTTCTGACGTTTTCGGTACTTCGAAAAATTCTGCCGATTTCGGTACTTAGAAAAATTCTGTTCATTTCGGTACTTAGAAAAATTCTGTTGAATTTGGTACTTAGAAAAGACTCGGAAGTTTTCGGTACTTACAAAATTTCTGCCTTTTTCGGTACTTAGAAAACATTCAGAGGTTTTCGTTACTTAGAAAAATTCTGTCGAATTCGGTACTTAGAAAAATTCCGTTGATTTCGGTACTTTGAAAAGACTCAGAAGTTTGCAGTACTTAGAAAATTTCTGACATTTTCGGTACTTAGAAAAATACTTACGATTTCGATACTTATTAAACATTCAGAAGTTTTCGGTACTTAGAAAAATTCTGCCGATTTCGGTACTTAGAAAAATTCTGTTGATTTCGGTACTTAGAAAAATTCTGTCGATTTCGGTACTTAGAAAAGACTCGGAAGTTTTCGGTACTTAGAAAATTTCTGACGTTTTCGGTACTTAGAAATTTCTTTTGTATTCGGTACTTAGAAAATTTCTGCCTTTTTCGGTACTTCGAAAACATTCAAAAGTTTTCGGTACTTAGAAAAATTCTGTCGAATTCGGTACTTAGAAAAATTCTGATGATTTCGGTACTTAGAAAAATTCGGTTGATTTCGGTACTTAGAAAAAATCTGTCGATTTCGGTACTTAGAAAAGACTCGGAAGTTTTCGGTACTTACAAAATTTCTGCCTTTTTCGGTACTTAGAAAACATTCAGAAGTTTTCGTTACTTAGAAAAATTCTGTCGAATTCGGTACTTAGAAAAATTCTGTTGATTTCGGTACTTGGAAAATTTCTGCCTTTTTCGGTACTTTGAAAAGACTCAGAAGTTTTCGGTACTTAGAAAATTTCTGCCTTTTTCGGTACTTTGAAAAGACTCAGAAGTTTTCGGTACTTAGAAAATTTCTGACGATTTCGGTACTTAGAAAAATTCTGACGATTTCGGTACTTAGTAAAATTCTGTCGATTTCGGTACTTAGAAAACATTCAGAAGTTTTCGGTACTTAGAAAATTTCTGCCTTTTTCGGTACTTAGAAAACATTCAAAAGTTTTCGGTACTTAGAAAAATTCTGTCGAATTCGGTACTTAGAAAAATTCTGTTGTTTTCGGTACTTAGAAAAATTCAGTCAATTTCGGTACTTAGGAAAATTCTTACGATTTCGATACTTATTAAACATTCAGAAGTTTTCAGTACTTAGAAAAATTCTGCCGATTTCGGTACTTAGAAAATTCTGACGATTTCGGCACTTTGAAAAATTCTGCCTTTTTCGGTACTTTGAAAAGACTATTAAGTTTGCAGTACTTAGAAAATTTCTGACGTTTTCGGTACTTAGAAAAATTCTTTTGATTTCGGTACTTAGAAAAATTCTGACGATATCGGTACTTAGAAAATTCTGACGATTTCGGTACTTCAAAATATTCTGATGATTTCGGATCTTAGAAAATTTCTGACCTTTTCGATACTTAGAAAATTTCTGACGTTTTCGGTACTTAGAAAAATTCTGTCGATTTCGGTACTTGGAAAATTTCTGCCTTTTTCGGTACTTTGAAAAGACTATTAAGTTTGCAGTACTTAGAAAATTTCTGACGTTTTCGGTACTTAGAAAAATTCTTTTGATTTCGGTACTTAGAAAAATTCTGACGATATCGGTACTTAGAAAATTCTGACGATTTCGGTACTTCAAAATACTCTGATGATTTCGGATCTTAGAAAATTTCTGACCTTTTCGATACTTAGAAAATTTCTGACGTTTTCGGTACTTAGAAAAATTCTGTCGATTTCGGTACTTGGAAAATTTCTGCCTTTTTCGGAACTTTGAAAAGACTCAGAAGTTTGCAGTACTTAGAAAATTTCTGACATTTTCGGTACTTAGAAAAATACTTACGATTTCGATACTTATTAAACATTCAGAAGTTTTCGGTACTCAGAAAAATTCTGCCGATTTCGGTACTTAGAAAAATTCTGTTGATTTCGGTACTTAGAAAAATTCTGTCGATTTCGGTACTTAGAAAACATTCAGAAGTTTTCGGTACTTAGAAAATTTCTGCCTTTTTCGGTACTTTGAAAAGACTCAGAAGTTTTCGGTACTTAGAAAATTTCTGACGTTCTCGGTACTTAGAAAAATTCTGCCGATTTCGGTACTTAGAAAAATTCAGTCGATTTCGATACTTAGAAAAATTCTTACGATTTCGATACTTATTAAACATACAGAAGTTTTCGGTACTTAGAAAAATTCTGCCGATTACGATACTTAGATAATTCTGACGATTTCGGTACTTTGAAAAATTCTGCCTTTTTCGGTACTTTGAAAAGACTAGGAAGTTTGCAGTACTTAGAAAAATTCTTTTGATTTCGGTACTTAGAAAATTTCTGACGTTTTCGGTACTTAGAAAATTTCTGACGTTTTCGGTACTTCGAAAAATTCTGCCGATTTCGGTACTTAGAAAAATTCTGTTCATTTCGGTACTTAGAAAAATTCTGTTGAATTTGGTACTTAGAAAAATTCCGTTGATTTCTGTACTTTGAAAAGACTCAGAAGTTTTCGGTACTTAGAAAATTTCTGACGTTTTCGGTACTTAGAAAAATTCTGTCGATTTCAGTACTTAGAAAAGACTCGGAAGTTTTCGGTACTTAGAAAATTTCTGACGTTTTCGGTACTTAGAAAAATTCTTTTGTATTCGGTACTTAGAAAATTTCTGCCTTTTTCGGTACTTCGAAAACATTCAAAAGTTTTCGGTACTTAGAAAAATTCTGTCGATTTCGGTACTTAGAAAAGACTCGGAAGTTTTCGGAACTTACAAAATTTCTGCCTTTTTCGGTACTTAGAAAACATTCAGAAGTTTTCGTTACTTAGAAAAATTCTGTCGAATTCGGTACTTAGAAAAATTCTGTTGATTTCGGTACTTGGAAAATTTCTGCCTTTTTCGGTACTTTGAAAAGACTCAGAAGTTTTCGGTACTTAGAAAATTTCTGCCTTTTTCGGTACTTTGAAAAGACTCAGAAGTTTTCGGTACTTAGAAAATTTCTGACGATTTCGGTACTTAGAAAAATTCTGACGATTTCGGTACTTAGTAAAATTCTGTCGATTTCGGTACTTAGAAAACATTCAGAAGTTTTCGGTACTTAGAAAATTTCTGCCTTTTTCGGTACTAAGAAAACATTCAAAAGTTTTCGGTACTTAGAAAAATTCTGTCGAATTCGTTACTTAGAAAAATTCTGTTGATTTCGGTACTTAGAAAAATTCAGTCAATTTCGGTACTTAGGAAAATTCTTACGATTTCGATACTTATTAAACATTCAGAAGTTTTCAGTACTTAGAAAAATTCTGCCGATTTCGGTACTTAGAAAATTCTGACGATTTCGGCACTTTGAAAAATTCTGCCTTTTTCGGTACTTTGAAAAGACTATTAAGTTTGCAGTACTTAGAAAATTTCTGACGTTTTCGGTACTTAGAAAAATTCTTTTGATTTCGGTACTTAGAAAAATTCTGACGATATCGGTACTTAGAAAATTCTGACGATTTCGGTACTTCAAAATATTCTGATGATTTCGGATCTTAGAAAATTTCTGACCTTTTCGATACTTAGAAAATTTCTGACGTTTTCGGTACTTAGAAAAATTCTGTCGATTTCGGTACTTGGAAAATTTCTGCCTTTTTCGGAACTTTGAAAAGACTCAGAAGTTTGCAGTACTTAGAAAATTTCTGACATTTTCGGTACTTAGAAAAATACTTACGATTTCGATACTTATTAAACATTCAGAAGTTTTCGGTACTTAGAAAAATTCTGCCGATTTCGGTACTTAGAAAAATTCAGTCGATTTCGATACTTAGAAAAATTCTTACGATTTCGATACTTATTAAACATACAGAAGTTTTCGGTACTTAGAAAAATTCTGCCGATTACGATACTTAGATAATTCTGACGATTTCGGTACTTTGAAAAATTCTGCCTTTTTCGGTACTTTGAAAAGACTAGGAAGTTTGCAGTACTTAGAAAAATTCTTTTGATTTCGGTACTTAGAAAATTTCTGACGTTTTCGGTACTTAGAAAATTTCTGACGTTTTCGGTACTTCGAAAAATTCTGCCGATTTCGGTACTTAGAAAAATTCTGTTCATTTCGGTACTTAGAAAAATTCTGTTGAATTTGGTACTTAGAAAAATTCCGTTGATTTCTGTACTTTGAAAAGACTCAGAAGTTTTCGGTACTTAGAAAATTTCTGACGTTTTCGGTACTTAGAAAAATTCTGTCGATTTCAGTACTTAGAAAAGACTCGGAAGTTTTCGGTACTTAGAAAATTTCTGACGTTTTCGGTACTTAGAAAAATTCTTTTGTATTCGGTACTTAGAAAATTTCTGCCTTTTTCGGTACTTCGAAAACATTCAAAAGTTTTCGGTACTTAGAAAAATTCTGTCGATTTCGGTACTTAGAAAAGACTCGAAAGTTTTCGGAACTTACAAAATTTCTGCCTTTTTCGGTACTTAGAAAACATTCAGAAGTTTTCGTTACTTAGAAAAATTCTGTCGAATTCGGTACTTAGAAAAATTCTGTTGATTTCGGTACTTGGAAAATTTCTGCCTTTTTCGGTACTTTGAAAAGACTCAGAAGTTTTCGGTACTTAGAAAATTTCTGCCTTTTTCGGTACTTTGAAAAGACTCAGAAGTTTTCGGTACTTAGAAAATTTCTGACGATTTCGGTACTTAGAAAAATTCTGACGATTTCGGTACTTAGTAAAATTCTGTCGATTTCGGTACTTAGAAAACATTCAGAAGTTTTCGGTACTTAGAAAATTTCTGCCTTTTTCGGTACTAAGAAAACATTCAAAAGTTTTCGGTACTTAGAAAAATTCTGTCGAATTCGGTACTTAGAAAAATTCTGTTGATTTCGGTACTTAGAAAAATTCAGTCAATTTCGGTACTTAGGAAAATTCTTACGATTTCGATACTTATTAAACATTCAGAAGTTTTCAGTACTTAGAAAAATTCTGCCGATTTCGGTACTTAGAAAATTCTGACGATTTCGGCACTTTGAAAAATTCTGCCTTTTTCGGTACTTTGAAAAGACTATTAAGTTTGCAGTACTTAGAAAATTTCTGACGTTTTCGGTACTTAGAAAAATTCTTTTGATTTCGGTACTTAGAAAAATTCTGACGATATCGGTACTTAGAAAATTCTGACGATTTCGGTACTTCAAAATATTCTGATGATTTCGGATCTTAGAAAATTTCTGACCTTTTCGATACTTAGAAAATTTCTGACGTTTTCGGTACTTAGAAAAATTCTGTCGATTTCGGTACTTGGAAAATTTCTGCCTTTTTCGGAACTTTGAAAAGACTCAGAAGTTTGCAGTACTTAGAAAATTTCTGACATTTTCGGTACTTAGAAAAATACTTACGATTTCGATACTTATTAAACATTCAGAAGTTTTCGGTACTTAGAAAAATTCTGCCGATTTCGGTACTTAGAAAAATTCTGTTGATTTCGGTACTTAGAAAAATTCTGTCGATTTCGGTACTTAGAAAAGACTCGGAAGTTTTCGGTACTTAGAAAATTTCTGACGTTTTCGGTACTTAGAAAAATTCTTTTGTATTCGGTACTTAGAAAATTTCTGCCTTTTTCGGTACTTCGAAAACATTCAAAAGTTTTCGGTACTTAGAAAAATTCTGTCGAATTCGGTACTTAGAAAAATTCTGTTGATTTCGGTACTTGGAAAATTTCTGCCTTTTTCGATACTTTGAAAAGACTCAGAAGTTTACAGTACTTAGAAAATTTCTGACGTTTTCGGTACTTAGAAAAATTCTGACGTTTTCGGTACTTAGAAAAATTCTGCCGATTTCGGTACTTAGAAAAATTCTGTTGATTTCGGTACTTAGAAAAATTCAGTCGATTTCGATACTTAAAAAAATTCTTACGATTTCGATACTTATTAAACATACAGAAGTTTTCGGTACTTAGAAAAATTCTGCCGATTTCGGTACTTAGATAATTCTGACGATTTCGGTACTTTGAAAAATTCTGCCTTTTTCGGTACTTTGAAAAGACTATTAAGTTTGCAGTACTTAGAAAATTTCTGACGTTTTCGGTACTTAGAAAAATTCTGTCGATTTCGGTACTTGGAAAACTTCTGCCTTTTTCGGTACTTTGAAAAGACTCAGAAGTTTGCAGTACTTAGAAAATTTCTGACATTTTCGGTACTTAGAAAAATACTTACGATTTCGATACTTATTAAACATTCAGAAGTTTTCGGAACTTAGAAAAATTCTGCCGATTTCGGTACTTATAAAAATTCTGTTGATTTCGGTACTTAGAAAAATTCTGTCGATTTCGGTACTTAGAAAAGACTCGGAAGTTTTCGGTACTTAGAAAATTTCTGACGTTTTCGGTACTTAGAAAAATTCTTTTGAATTCGGTACTTAGAAAATTTCTGCCTTTTTCGGTACTTAGAAAACATTCAAAAGTTTTCGGTACTTAGAAAAATTCTGTCGAATTCGGTACTTAGAAAAATTCTGTTGATTTCGGTACTTGGAAAATTTCTGCCTTTTTCGGTACTTTGAAAAGACTCAGAAGTTTTCAGTACTTAGAAAATTTCTGACGTTTTCGGTACTTAGAAAAATTCTGACGTTTTCGGTACTTAGAAAAATTCTGCCGATTTCGGTACTTAGAAAAATTCTGTTGATTTCGGTACTTAGAAAAATTCAGTCGATTTCGATACTTAGAAAAATTCTTACGATTTCGATACTTATTAAACATACAGAAGTTTTCGGTACTTAGAAAAATTCTGCCGATTTCGGTACTTAGATAATTCTGATGATTTCGGTACTTTGAAAAATTCTGCCTTTTTCGGTACTTTGAAAAGACTAGGAAGTTTGCAGTACTTAGAAAATTTCTGACGTTTTCGGTACTTAGAAAAATTCTTTTGATTTCGGTACTTAGAAAATTTCTGACGTTTTCGGTACTTAGAAAATTTCTGACGTTTTCGGTACTTCGAAAAATTCTGCCGATTTCGGTACTTAGAAAAATTCTGTTCATTTCGGTACTTAGAAAAATTCTGTTGAATTTGGTACTTAGAAAAATTCCGTTGATTTCGGTACTTTGAAAAGACTCAGAAGTTTTCGGTACTTAGAAAATTTCTGACGTTTTCGGTACTTAGAAAAATTCTGTCGATTTCGGTACTTAGAAAAGACTCGGAAGTTTTCGGAACTTACAAAATTTCTGCCTTTTTCGGTACTTAGAAAACATTCAGAAGTTTTCGTTACTTAGAAAAATTCTGTCGAATTCGGTACTTAGAAAAATTCTGTTGATTTCGGTACTTGGAAAATTTCTGCCTTTTTCGGTACTTTGAAAAGACTCAGAAGTTTTCGGTACTTAGAAAATTTCTGCCTTTTTCGGTACTTTGAAAAGACTCAGAAGTTTTCGGTACTTAGAAAACATTCAGAAGTTTTCGGTACTTAGAAAATTTCTGCCTTTTTCGGTACTTAGAAAACATTCAAAAGTTTTCGGTACTTAGAAAAATTCTGTCGAATTCGGTACTTAGAAAAATTCTGTTGATTTCGGTACTTAGAAAAATTCAGTCAATTTCGGTACTTAGGAAAATTCTTACGATTTCGATACTTATTAAACATTCAGAAGTTTTCAGTACTTAGAAAAATTCTGCCGATTTCGGTACTTAGAAAATTCTGACGATTTCGGCACTTTGAAAAATTCTGCCTTTTTCGGTACTTTGAAAAGACTATTAAGTTTGCAGTACTTAGAAAATTTCTGACGTTTTCGGTACTTAGAAAAATTCTTTTGATTTCGGTACTTAGAAAAATTCTGACGATATCGGTACTTAGAAAATTCTGACGATTTCGGCACTTTGAAAAATTCTGCCTTTTTCGGTACTTTGAAAAGACTATTAAGTTTGCAGTACTTAGAAAATTTCTGACGTTTTCGGTACTTAGAAAAATTCTGTCGATTTCGGTACTTGGAAAATTTCTGCCTTTTTCGGAACTTTGAAAAGACTCAGAAGTTTGCAGTACTTTGAAAATTTCTGACATTTTCGGTACTTAGAAAAATACTTACGATTTCGATACTTATTAAACATTCAGAAGTTTTCGGTACTTAGAAAAATTCTGCCGATTTCGGTACTTAGAAAAATTCTGTTGATTTCGGTACTTAGAAAAATTCTGTCGATTTCGGTACTTAGAAAAGACTCGGAAGTTTTCGGTACTTAGAAAATTTCTGACGTTTTCGGTACTTAGAAAAATTCTTTTGTATTCGGTACTTAGAAAATTTCTGCCTTTTTCGGTACTTTGAAAACATTCAAAAGTTTTCGGTACTTAGAAAAATTCTGTCGAATTCGGTACTTAGAAAAATTCTGTTGATTTCGGTACTTGGAAAATTTCTGCCTTTTTCGGTACTTTGAAAAGACTCAGAAGTTTACAGTACTTAGAAAATTTCTGACGTTTTCGGTACTTAGAAAAATTCTGACGTTTTCGGTACTTAGAAAAATTCTGCCGATTTCGGTACTTAGAAAAATTCTGTTGATTTCGGTACTTAGAAAAATTCAGTCGATTTCGATACTTAGAAAAATTCTTACGATTTCGATACTTATTAAACATACAGAAGTTTTCGGTACTTAGAAAAATTCTGCCGATTTCGGTACTTAGATAATTCTGACGATTTCGGTACTTTGAAAAATTCTGCCTTTTTCGGTACTTTGAAAAGACTAGGAAGTTTGCAGTACTTAGAAAATTTCTGACGTTTTCGGTACTTAGAAAAATTCTTTTGATTTCGGTACTTAGAAAATTTCTGACGTTTTCGGTACTTCGAAAAATTCTGTTCATTTCGGTACTTAGAAAAATTCTGTTGAATTTGGTACTTAGAAAAATTCCGTTGATTTCGGTACTTTGAAAAGACTCAGAAGTTTTCGGTACTTAGAAAATTTCTGACGTTTTCGGTACTTTGAAAAATTCTGATGATTTCGGTACTTAGAAAAATTCGGTTGATTTCGGTACTTAGAAAAAATCTGTCGATTTCGCTACTTAGAAAAGACTCGGAAGTTTTCGGTACTTACAAAATTTCTGCCTTTTTCGGTACTTAGAAAACATTCAGAAGTTTTCGTTACTTAGAAAAATTCTGTCGAATTCGGTACTTAGAAAAATTCTGTTGATTTCGGTACTTGGAAAATTTCTGCCTTTTTCGGTACTTTGAAAAGACTAGGAAGTTTGCAGTACTTAGAAAATTTCTAACGTTTTCGGTAATTCGAAAAATTCTGCCGATTTCGGTACTTAGAAAAATTCTGTTCATTTCGGTACTTAGAAAAATTCTGTTGAATTTGGTACTTAGAAAAATTCCGTTGATTTCGGTACTTTGAAAATTTCTGACGATTTCGGTACTTAGAAAACATTCAGAAGTTTTCGGTACTTAGAAAATTTCTGCCTTTTTCGGTACTTAGAAAACATTCAAAAGTTTTCGGTACTTAGAAAAATTCTGTCGAATTCGGTACTTAGAAAAATTCTGTTGATTTCGGTACTTAGAAAAATTCAGTCAATTTCGGTACTTAGGAAAATTCTTACGATTTCGATACTTATTAAACATTCAGAAGTTTTCAGTACTTAGAAAAATTCTGCCGATTTCGGTACTTAGAAAATTCTGACGATTTCGGCACTTTGAAAAATTCTGCCTTTTTCGGTACTTTGAAAAGACTATTAAGTTTGCAGTACTTAGAAAATTTCTGACGTTTTCGGTACTTAGAAAAATTCTTTTGATTTCGGTACTTAGAAAAATTCTGACGATATCGGTACTTAGAAAATTCTGACGATTTCGGTACTTCAAAATATTCTGATGATTTCGGATCTTAGAAAATTTCTGACCTTTTCGATACTTAGAAAATTTCTGACGTTTTCGGTACTTAGAAAAATTCTGTCGATTTCGGTACTTGGAAAATTTCTGCCTTTTTCGGAACTTTGAAAAGACTCAGAAGTTTGCAGTACTTAGAAAATTTCTGACATTTTCGGTACTTAGAAAAATACTTACGATTTCGATACTTATTAAACATTCAGAAGTTTTCGGTACTTAGAAAAATTCTGCCGATTTCGGTACTTAGAAAAATTCTGTTGATTTCGGTACTTAGAAAAATTCTGTCGATTTCGGTACTTAGAAAAGACTCGGAAGTTTTCGGTACTTAGAAAATTTCTGACGTTTTCGGTACTTAGAAAAATTCTTTTGTATTCGGTACTTAAGAAAATTTCGGCCTTTTTCGGTACTTCGAAAACATTCAAAAGTTTTCGGTACTTAGAAAAATTCTGTCGAATTCGGTACTTAGAAAAATTCTGTTGATTTCGGTACTTGGAAAATTTCTGCCTTTTTCGGTACTTTGAAAAGACTCAGAAGTTTACAGTACTTAGAAAATTTCTGACGTTTTCGGTACTTAGAAAAATTCTGACGTTTTCGGTACTTAGAAAAATTCTGCCGATTTCGGTACTTAGAAAAATTCTGTTGATTTCGGTACTTAGAAAAATTCAGTCGATTTCGATACTTAGAAAAATTCTTACGATTTCGATACTTATTAAACATACAGAAGTTTTCGGTACTTAGAAAAATTCTGCCGATTTCGGTACTTAGATAATTCTGACGATTTCGGTACTTTGAAAAATTCTGCCTTTTTCGGTACTTTGAAAAGACTAGGAAGTTTGCAGTACTTAGAAAATTTCTGACGTTTTCGGTACTTAGAAAAATTCTTTTGATTTCGGTACTTAGAAAATTTCTGACGTTTTCGGTACCTCGAAAAATTCTGCCAATTTCGGTACTTAGAAAAATTCTGTTCATTTCGGTACTTAGAAAAATTCTGTTGAATTTGGTACTTAGAAAAATTCCGTTGATTTCGGTACTTTGAAAATTTCTGACGATTTCGGTACTTAGAAAACATTCAGAAGTTTTCGGTACTTAGAAAATTTCTGCCTTTTTCGGTACTTAGAAAACATTCAAAAGTTTTCGGTACTTAGAAAATTCTGACGATTTCGGTACTTCAAAATATTCTGATGATTTCGGATCTTAGAAAATTTCTGACCTTTTCGATACTTAGAAAATTTCTGACGTTTTCGGTACTTAGAAAAATTCTGTCGATTTCGGTACTTGGAAAATTTCTGCCTTTTTCGGAACTTTGAAAAGACTCAGAAGTTTGCAGTACTTAGAAAATTTCTGACATTTTCGGTACTTAGAAAAATACTTACGATTTCGATACTTATTAAACATTCAGAAGTTTTCGGTACTTAGAAAAATTCTGCCGATTTCGGTACTTAGAAAAATTCTGTTGATTTCGGTACTTAGAAAAATTCTGTCGATTTCGGTACTTAGAAAAGACTCGGAAGTTTTCGGTACTTAGAAAATTTCTGACGTTTTCGGTACTTAGAAAAATTCTTTTGTATTCGGTACTTAAGAAAATTTCGGCCTTTTTCGGTACTTCGAAAACATTCAAAAGTTTTCGGTACTTAGAAAAATTCTGTCGAATTCGGTACTTAGAAAAATTCTGTTGATTTCGGTACTTGGAAAATTTCTGCCTTTTTCGGTACTTTGAAAAGACTCAGAAGTTTACAGTACTTAGAAAATTTCTGACGTTTTCGGTACTTAGAAAAATTCTGACGTTTTCGGTACTTAGAAAAATTCTGCCGATTTCGGTACTTAGAAAAATTCTGTTGATTTCGGTACTTAGAAAAATTCAGTCGATTTCGATACTTAGAAAAATTCTTACGATTTCGATACTTATTAAACATACAGAAGTTTTCGGTACTTAGAAAAATTCTGCCGATTTCGGTACTTAGATAATTCTGACGATTTCGGTACTTTGAAAAATTCTACCTTTTTCGGTACTTTGAAAAGACTAGGAAGTTTGCAGTACTTAGAAAATTTCTGACGTTTTCGGTACTTAGAAAAATTCTTTTGATTTCGGTACTTAGAAAATTTCTGACGTTTTCGGTACTTCGAAAAATTCTGCCGATTTCGGTACTTAGAAAAATTCTGTTCATTTCGGTACTTAGAAAAATTCTGTTGAATTTGGTACTTAGAAAAATTCCGTTGATTTCGGTACTTTGAAAAGACTCAGAAGTTTTCGGTACTTAGAAAATTTCTGACGTTTTCGGTACTTTGAAAAATTCTGATGATTTCGGTACTTAGAAAAATTCGGTTGATTTCGGTACTTAGAAAAAATCTGTCGATTTCGTTACTTAGAAAAGACTCGGAAGTTTTCGGTACTTACAAAATTTCTGCCTTTTTCGGTACTTAGAAAACATTCAGAAGTTTTCGTTACTTAGAAAAATTCTGTCGAATTCGGTACTTAGAAAAATTCTGTTGATTGCGGTACTTGGAAAATTTCTGCCTTTTTCGGTACTTTGAAAAGACTAGGAAGTTTGCAGTACTTAGAAAATTTCTAACGTTTTCGGTACTTAGAAAAATTCTTTTTATTTCGGTACTTAGAAAATTTCTGACGTTTTCGGTACTTCGAAAAATTCTGCTGATTTCGGTACTTAGAAAAATTCTGTTCATTTCGGTACTTAGAAAAATTCTGTTGAATTTGGTACTTAGAAAAATTCCGTTGATTTCGGTACTTTGAAAATTTCTGACGATTTCGGTACTTAGAAAACATTCAGAAGTTTTCGGTACTTAGAAAATTTCTGCCTTTTTCGGTACTTAGAAAACATTCAAAAGTTTTCGGTACTTAGAAAAATTCTGTCGAATTCGGTACTTAGAAAAATTCTGTTGATTTCGGTACTTAGAAAAATTCAGTCAATTTCGGTACTTAGGAAAATTCTTACGATTTCGATACTTATTAAACATTCAGAAGTTTTCAGTACTTAGAAAAATTCTGCCGATTTCGGTACTTAGAAAATTCTGACGATTTCGGCACTTTGAAAAATTCTGCCTTTTTCGGTACTTTGAAAAGACTATTAAGTTTGCAGTACTTAGAAAATTTCTGACGTTTTCGGTACTTAGAAAAATTCTTTTGATTTCGGTACTTAGAAAAATTCTGACGATATCGGTACTTAGAAAATTCTGACGATTTCGGTACTTCAAAATATTCTGATGATTTCGGATCTTAGAAAATTTCTGACCTTTTCGATACTTAGAAAATTTCTGACGTTTTCGGTACTTAGAAAAATTCTGTCGATTTCGGTACTTGGAAAATTTCTGCCTTTTTCGGAACTTTGAAAAGACTCAGAAGTTTGCAGTACTTAGAAAATTTCTGACATTTTCGGTACTTAGAAAAATACTTACGATTTCGATACTTATTAAACATTCAGAAGTTTTCGGTACTTAGAAAAATTCTGCCGATTTCGGTACTTAGAAAAATTCTGTTGATTTCGGTACTTAGAAAAATTCTGTCGATTTCGGTACTTAGAAAAGACTCGGAAGTTTTCGGTACTTAGAAAATTTCTGACGTTTTCGGTACTTAGAAAAATTCTTTTGTATTCGGTACTTAAGAAAATTTCGGCCTTTTTCGGTACTTCGAAAACATTCAAAAGTTTTCGGTACTTAGAAAAATTCTGTCGAATTCGGTACTTAGAAAAATTCTGTTGATTTCGGTACTTGGAAAATTTCTGCCTTTTTCGGTACTTTGAAAAGACTCAGAAGTTTACAGTACTTAGAAAATTTCTGACGTTTTCGGTACTTAGAAAAATTCTGACGTTTTCGGTACTTAGAAAAATTCTGCCGATTTCGGTACTTAGAAAAATTCTGTTGATTTCGGTACTTAGAAAAATTCAGTCGATTTCGATACTTAGAAAAATTCTTACGATTTCGATACTTATTAAACATACAGAAGTTTTCGGTACTTAGAAAAATTCTGCCGATTTCGGTACTTAGATAATTCTGACGATTTCGGTACTTTGAAAAATTCTGCCTTTTTCGGTACTTTGAAAAGACTAGGAAGTTTGCAGTACTTAGAAAATTTCTGACGTTTTCGGTACTTAGAAAAATTCTTTTGATTTCGGTACTTAGAAAATTTCTGACGTTTTCGGTACTTCGAAAAATTCTGCCGATTTCGGTACTTAGAAAAATTCTGTTCATTTCGGTACTTAGAAAAATTCTGTTGAATTTGGTACTTAGAAAAATTCCGTTGATTTCGGTACTTTGAAAAGACTCAGAAGTTTTCGGTACTTAGAAAATTTCTGACGTTTTCGGTACTTTGAAAAATTCTGATGATTTCGGTACTTAGAAAAATTCGGTTGATTTCGGTACTTAGAAAAAATCTGTCGATTTCGGTACTTAAAAAAGACTCGGAAGTTTTAGGTACTTACAAAATTTCTGCCTTTTTCGGTACTTAGAAAACATTCAGAAGTTTTCGTTACTTAGAAAAATTCTGTCGAATTCGGTACTTAGAAAAATTCTGTTGATTTCGGTACTTGGAAAATTTCTGCCTTTTTCGGTACTTTGAAAAGACTCAGAAGTTTGCAGTACTTAGAAAATTTCTGACATTTTCGGTACTTAGAAAAATACTTACGATTTCGATACTTATTAAGCATTCAGAAGTTTTCGGTACTTAGAAAAATTCTGTTGATTTCGGTACTTAGAAAAATTCTGTCGATTTCAGTACTTAGAAAAGACTCGGAAGTTTTCGGTACTTAGAAAATTTCTGACGATTTCGGTACTTAGAAAAATTCTGACGCTTTCGGTACTTAGAAAAATTCTGTCGATTTCGGTACTTAGAAAACATTCAGAAGTTTTCGGTACTTAGAAAATTTCTGCCTTTTTCGGTACTTAGAAAACATTCAAAAGTTTTCGGTACTTAGAAAAATTCCGTCGAATTCGGTACTTAGAAAAATTCTGTTGATTTCGGTACTTAGAAAAATTCAGTCAATTTCGGTTCTTAGGAAAATTCTTACGATTTCGATACTTATTAAACATTCAGAAGTTTTCGGTACTTAGAAAAATTCTGCCGATTTCGGTACTTAGAAAATTCTGACGATTTCGGTACTTTGAAAAATTCTGCCTTTTTCGGTACTTTGAAAAATTCTGCCTTTTTCGGTACTTTGAAAAGACTAGGAAGTTTGCAGTACTTTGAAAATTTCGGACGTTTTCGGTACTTAGAAAAATTCTTTTGATTTCGGTACTTCGAAAAATTCTGACGATATCGGTACTTAGAAAATTCTGACGATTTCGGTACTTCAAAACATTCTGATGATTTCGGATCTTAGAAAATTTCTGACCTTTTCGATACTTAGAAAATTTCTGACGTTTTCGGTACTTAGAAAAATTCTGTCGATTTCGGTACTTGGAAAACTTCTGCCTTTTTCGGTACTTTGAAAAGACTCAGAAGTTTGCAGTACTTAGAAAATTTCTGACGTTTTCGGTTCTTAGAAAAATTCTTTTGATTTCGGTACTTAGAAAATTTCTGACGTTTTCGGTACTTAGAAAATTTCTGACGTTTTCGGTACTTCGAAAAATTCTGCCGATTTCGGTACTTAGAAAAATTCTGTTCATTTCGGTACTTAGAAAAATTCTTTTGAATTTGGTACTTAGAAAAATTCCGTTGATTTCGGTACTTGGAAAATTTCTGCCTTTTTCGGTACTTTGAAAAGACTCAGAAGTTTTCAGTACTTAGAAAATTTCTGCCGAATTCGGTACTTAGAAAAATTCTGTTGATTTCGGTACTTGGAAAATTTCTGCCTTTTTCGGTACTTTGAAAAGACTCAGAAGTTTTCAGTACTTAGAAAATTTCTGACGTTTTCGGTACTTAGAAAAATTCTGACGTTTTCGGTACTTAGAAAAATTCTGCCGATTTCGGTACTTAGAAAAATTCTGTTGATTTCGGTACTTAGAAAAATTCAGTCGATTTCGATACTTATTAAACATACAGAAGTTTTCGGTACTTAGAAAAATTCTGCCGATTTCGGTACTTAGATAATTCTGACGATTTCGGTACTTTGAAAAAGTCTGCCTTTTTCGGTACTTTGAAAAGACTAGGAAGTTTGCAGTACTTAGAAAATTTCTGACGTTTTCGGTTCTTAGAAAAATTCTTTTGATTTCGGTACTTAGAAAATTTCTGACGTTTTCGGTACTTAGAAAATTTCTGACGTTTTCGGTACTTCGAAAAATTCTGCCGATTTCGGTACTTAGAAAAATTCTGTTCATTTCGGTACTTAGAAAAATTCTGTTGAATTTGGTACTTAGAAAAATTCCGTTGATTTCGGTACTTTGAAAAGACTCAGAAGTTTTCGGTACTTAGAAAATTTCTGACGTTTTCGGTACTTTGAAAAATTCTGATGATTTCGGTACTTAGAAAAATTCTGTTGATTTCGGTACTTAGAAAAAATCTGTCGATTTCGGTACTTAGAAAAGACTCGGAAGTTTTCGGTACTTACAAAATTTCTGCCTTTTTCGGTACTTAGAAAACATTCAGAAGTTTTCGTTACTTAGAAAAATTCTGTCGAATTCGGTACTTAGAAAAATTCTGTTGATTTCGGTACTTGGAAAATTTCTGCCTTTTTCGGTACTTTGAAATGACTTAGAAGTTTTCGGTACTTAGAAAATTTCTGCCTTTTTCGGTACTTTGAAAAGACTCAGAAGTTTTCGGTACTTAGAAAATTTCTGACGATTTCGGTACTTAGAAAAATTCTGACGATTTCGGTACTTAGAAAAATTCTGTCGATTTCGGTACTTAGAAAACATTCAGAAGTTTTCGGTACTTAGAAAATTTCTGCCTTTTTCGGTACTTATTAAACATTCAGAAGTTTTCGGTACTTAGAAAAATTCTGCCGATTTCGGTACTTAGAAAAATTCTGTTGATTTCGGTACTTAGAAAAATTCTGCCTTTTTCGGTACTTTGAAAAGACTAGGAAGTTTGCAGTATTTAGAAAATTTCTGACGTTTTCGGTTCTTAGAAAAATTCTTTTGATTTCGGTACTTAGAAAAATTCTGTTCATTTCGGTACTTAGAAAAATTCTGTTGAATTTGGTACTTAGAAAAATTCCGTTGATTTCGGTACTTGGAAAATTTCTGCCTTTTTCGGTACTTTGAAAAGACTCAGAAGTTTTCAGTACTTAGAAAATTTCTGCCGAATTCGGTACTTAGAAAAATTCTGTTGATTTCGGTACTTGGAAAATTTCTGCCTTTTTCGGTACTTTGAAAAGACTCAGAAGTTTTCAGTACTTAGAAAATTTCTGACGTTTTCGGTACTTAGAAAAATTCTGACGTTTTCGGTACTTAGAAAAATTCTGCCGATTTCGGTACTTAGAAAAATTCTGTTGATTTCGGTACTTAGAAAAATTCTGTCGATTTCGGTACTTAGAAAAGACTCGGAAGTTTTCGGTACTTAGAAAAATTCTGCCGATTTCGGTACTAAGAAAATTTCTGACATTTTCGGTACTTAGAAAATTTCTGACGTTTTCGGTACTTTGAAAAATTCTGTCGATTTCGGTACTTGGAAAACTTCTGCCTTTTTCGGTACTTTGAAAAGACTCAGAAGTTTGCAGTACTTAGAAAATTTCTGACATTTTCGGTACTTAGAAAAATACTTACGATTTCGATACTTATTAAACATTCAGAAGTTTTCGGTACTTAGAAAAATTCTGCCGATTTCGGTACTTAGAAAAATTCTGTTGATTTCGGTACTTAGAAAAATTCTGCCTTTTTCGGAACTTTGAAAAGACTAGAAAGTTTGCAGTACTTAGAAAATTTTTGACGTTTTCGGTTCTTAGAAAAATTCTTTTGATTTCGGTACTTAGAAAATTTCTGACGTTTTCGGTACTTAGAAAATTTCTGACGTTTTCGGTACTTCGAAAAATTCTGCCGATTTCGGTACTTAGAAAAATTCTGTTCATTTGAGTACTTAGAAAAATTCTGTTGAATTTGGTACTTAGAAAAATTCCGTTGATTTCGTTACTTGGAAAATTTCTGCCTTTTTCGGTACTTTGAAAAGACTCAGAAGTTTTCAGTACTTAGAAAATTTCTGCCGAATTCGGTACTTAGAAAAATTCTGTTGATTTCGGTACTTGGAAAATTTCTGCCTTTTTCGGTACTTTGAAAAGACTCAGAAGTTTTCAGTACTTAGAAAATTTCTGACGTTTTCGGTACTTAGAAAAATTCTGCCGATTTCGGTACTTAGAAAAATTCTGTTCATTTGAGTACTTAGAAAAATTCTGTTGAATTTGGTACTTAGAAAAATTCCGTTGATTTCGGTACTTGGAACATTTCTGCCTTTTTCGGTACTTTGAAAAGACTCAGAAGTTTTCAGTACTTAGAAAATTTCTGCCGAATTCGGTACTTAGAAAAATTCTGTTGATTTCGGTACTTGGAAAATTTCTGCCTTTTTCGGTACTTTGAAAAGACTCAGAAGTTTTCAGTACTTAGAAAATTTCTGACGTTTTCGGTACTTAGAAAAATTCTGCCGATTTCGGTACTTAGAAAAATTCTGTTCATTTCGGTACTTAGAAAAATTCTGTTGAATTTGGTACTTAGAAAAATTCCGTTGATTTCGGTACTTTGAAAAGACTCAGAAGTTTTCGGTACTTAGAAAATTTCTGACGTTTTCGGTACTTTGAAAAATTCTGATGATTTCGGTACTTAGAAAAATTCTGTTGATTTCGGTACTTAGAAAAAATCTGTCGATTTCGGTACTTAGAAAAGACTCGGAAGTTTTCGGTACTTACAAAATTTCTGCCTTTTTCGGTACTTAGAAAACATTCAGAAGTTTTCGTTACTTAGAAAAATTCTGTCGAATTCGGTACTTAGAAAAATTCTGTTGATTTCGGTACTTGGAAAATTTCTGCCTTTTTCGGTACTTTGAAAAGACTCAGAAGTTTTCGGTACTTAGAAAATTTCTGCCTTTTTCGGTACTTTGAAAAGACTCAGAAGTTTTCGGTACTTAGAAAATTTCTGACGATTTCGGTACTTAGAAAAATTCTGACGATTTCGGTACTTAGAAAAATTCTGTCGATTTCGGTACTTAGAAAACATTCAGAAGTTTTCGGTACTTAGAAAATTTCTGCCTTTTTCGGTACTTAGAAAACATTCAAAAGTTTTCGGTACTTAGAAAAATTCTGTCGATTTCGGTACTTAGAAAAATTCTGTCGATTTCGGTACTTAGAAAAATTCTGCCTTTTTCGGTACTTTGAAAAGACTAGGAAGTTTGCAGTACTTAGAAAATTTCGGACGTTTTCGGTACTTAGAAAATTCTGACGATTTCGGTACTTCAAAACATTCTGATGATTTCGGATCTTAGAAAATTTCTGACCTTTTCGATACTTAGAAAATTTCTGACGTTTTCGGTACTTAGAAAAATTCTGTCGATTTCGGTACTTGGAAAACTTCTGCCTTTTTCGGTACTTTGAAAAGACTCAGAAGTTTGCAGTACTTAGAAAATTTCTGATATTTTCGGTACTTAGAAAAATACTTACGATTTCGATACTTATTAAACATTCAGAAGTTTTCGGTACTTAGAAAAATTCTGCCGATTTCGGTACTTAGAAAAATTCTGTTGATTTCGGTACTTAGAAAAATTCTGCCTTTTTCGGTACTTTGAAAAGACTAGGAAGTTTGCAGTACTTAGAAAATTTCTGACGTTTTCGGTTCTTAGAAAAATTCTTTTGATTTCGGTACTTAGAAAAATTCTGTTCATTTCGGTACTTAGAAAAATTCTGTTGAATTTGGTACTTAGAAAAATTCCGTTGATTTCGGTACTTGGAAAATTTCTGCCTTTTTCGGTACTTTGAAAAGACTCAGAAGTTTTCAGTACTTAGAAAATTTCTGCCGAATTCGGAACTTAGAAAAATTCTGTTGATTTCGGTACTTGGAAAATTTCTGCCTTTTTCGGTACTTTGAAAAGACTCAGAAGTTTTCAGTACTTAGAAAATTTCTGACGTTTTCGGTACTTAGAAAAATTCTGACGTTTTCGGTACTTAGAAAAATTCTGCCGATTTCGGTACTTAGAAAAATTCTGTTGATTTCGGTACTTAGAAAAATTCTGTCGATTTCGGTACTTAGAAAAGACTCGGAAGTTTTCGGTACTTAGAAAAATTCTGCCGATTTCGGTACTAAGAAAATTTCTGACATTTTCGGTACTTAGAAAATTTCTGACGTTTTCAGTACTTTGAAAAATTCTGTCGATTTCGGTACTTGGAAAACTTCTGCCTTTTTCGGTACTTTGAAAAGACTCAGAAGTTTGCAGTACTTAGAAAATTTCTGACATTTTCGGTACTTAGAAAAATACTTACGATTTCGATACTTATTAAACATTCAGAAGTTTTCGGTACTTAGAAAAATTCTGCCGATTTCGGTACTTAGAAAAATTCTGTTGATTTCGGTACTTAGAAAAATTCTGCCTTTTTCGGAACTTTGAAAAGACTAGGAAGTTTGCAGTACTTAGAAAATTTTTGACGTTTTCGGTTCTTAGAAAAATTCTTTTGATTTCGGTACTTAGAAAATTTCTGACGTTTTCGGTACTTAGAAAATTTCTGACGTTTTCGGTACTTCGAAAAATTCTGCCGATTTCGGTACTTAGAAAAATTCTGTTCATTTGAGTACTTAGAAAAATTCTGTTGAATTTGGTACTTAGAAAAATTCCGTTGATTTCGGTACTTGGAAAATTTCTGCCTTTTTCGGTACTTTGAAAAGACTCAGAAGTTTTCAGTACTTAGAAAATTTCTGCCGAATTCGGTACTTAGAAAAATTCTGTTGATTTCGGTACTTGGAAAATTTCTGCCTTTTTCGGTACTTTGAAAAGACTCAGAAGTTTTCAGTACTTAGAAAATTTCTGACGTTTTCGGTACTTAGAAAAATTCTGCCGATTTCGGTACTTAGAAAAATTCTGTTCATTTCGGTACTTAGAAAAATTCTGTTGAATTTGGTACTTAGAAAAATTCCGTTGATTTCGGTACTTTGAAAAGACTCAGAAGTTTTCGGTACTTAGAAAATTTCTGACGTTTTCGGTACTTTGAAAAATTCTGATGATTTCGGTACTTAGAAAAATTCTGTTGATTTCGGTACTTAGAAAAAATCTGTCGATTTCGGTACTTAGAAAAGACTCGGAAGTTTTCGGTACTTACAAAATTTCTGCCTTTTTCGGTACTTAGAAAACATTCAGAAGTTTTCGTTACTTAGAAAAATTCTGTCGAATTCGGTACTTAGAAAAATTCTGTTGATTTCGGTACTTGGAAAATTTCTGCCTTTTTCGGTACTTTGAAAAGACTCAGAAGTTTTCGGTACTTAGAAAATTTCTGCCTTTTTCGGTACTTTGAAAAGACTCAGAAGTTTTCGGTACTTAGAAAATTTCTGACGATTTCGGTACTTAGAAAAATTCTGACGATTTCGGTACTTAGAAAAATTCTGTCGATTTCGGTACTTAGAAAACATTCAGAAGTTTTCGGTACTTAGAAAATTTCTGCCTTTTTCGGTACTTAGAAAACATTCAAAAGTTTTCGGTACTTAGAAAAATTCTGTCGATTTCGGTACTTAGAAAAATTCTGTCGATTTCGGTACTTAGAAAAATTCTGCCTTTTTCGGTACTTTGAAAAGACTAGGAAGTTTGCAGTACTTAGAAAATTTCGGACGTTTTCGGTACTTAGAAAATTCTGACGATTTCGGTACTTCAAAACATTCTGATGATTTCGGATCTTAGAAAATTTCTGACCTTTTCGATACTTAGAAAATTTCTGACGTTTTCGGTACTTAGAAAAATTCTGTCGATTTCGGTACTTGGAAAACTTCTGCCTTTTTCGGTACTTTGAAAAGACTCAGAAGTTTGCAGTACTTAGAAAATTTCTGATATTTTCGGTACTTAGAAAAATACTTACGATTTCGATACTTATTAAACATTCAGAAGTTTTCGGTACTTAGAAAAATTCTGCCGATTTCGGTACTTAGAAAAATTCTGTTGATTTCGGTACTTAGAAAAATTCTGCCTTTTTCGGTACTTTGAAAAGACTAGGAAGTTTGCAGTACTTAGAAAATTTCTGACGTTTTCGGTTCTTAGAAAAATTCTTTTGATTTCGGTACTTAGAAAATTTCTGACGTTTTCGGTACTTAGAAAATTTCTGACGTTTTCGGTACTTCGAAAAATTCTGCCGATTTCGGTACTTAGAAAAATTCTGTTCATTTCGGTACTTAGAAAAATTCTGTTGAATTTGGTACTTAGAAAAATTCCGTTGATTTCGGTACTTGGAAAATTTCTGCCTTTTTCGGTACTTTGAAAAGACTCAGAAGTTTCAGTACTTAGAAAATTTCTGCCGAATTCGGTACTTAGAAAAATTCTGTTGATTTCGGTACTTGGAAAATTTCTGCCTTTTTCGGTACTTTGAAAAGACTCAGAAGTTTTCAGTACTTAGAAAATTTCTGACGTTTTCGGTACTTAGAAAAATTCTGACGTTTTCGGTACTTAGAAAAATTCTGCCGATTTCGGTACTTAGAAAAATTCTGTTGATTTCGGTACTTAGAAAAATTCTGTCGATTTCGGTACTTAGAAAAGACTCGGAAGTTTTCGGTACTTAGAAAAATTCTGCCGATTTCGGTACTAAGAAAATTTCTGACATTTTCGGTACTTAGAAAATTTCTGACGTTTTCGGTACTTTGAAAAATTCTGTCGATTTCGGTACTTGGAAAACTTCTGCCTTTTTCGGTACTTTGAAAAGACTCAGAAGTTTGCAGTACTTAGAAAATTTCTGACATTTTCGGTACTTAGAAAAATACTTACGATTTCGATACTTATTAAACATTCAGAAGTTTTCGGTACTTAGAAAAATTCTGCCGATTTCGGTACTTAGAAAAATTCTGTTGATTTCGGTACTTAGAAAAATTCTGTTGAATTTGGTACTTAGAAAAATTCCGTTGATTTCGGTACTTGGAAAATTTCTGCCTTTTTCGGTACTTTGAAAAGACTCAGAAGTTTTCAGTACTTAGAAAATTTCTGCCGAATTCGGTACTTAGAAAAATTCTGTTGATTTCGGTACTTGGAAAATTTCTGCCTTTTTCGGTACTTTGAAAAGACTCAGAAGTTTTCAGTACTTTGAAAATTTCTGACGTTTTCGGTACTTAGAAAAATTCTGACGTTTTCGGTACTTAGAAAAATTCTGCCGATTTCGGTACTTAGAAAAATTCTGTTGATTTCGGTACTTAGAAAAATTCAGTCGATTTCGATACTTATTAAACATACAGAAGTTTTCGGTACTTAGAAAAATTCTGCCGATTTCGGTACTTAGATAATTCTGACGATTTCGGTACTTTGAAAAATTCTGCCTTTTTCGGTACTTTGAAAAGACTAGGAAGTTTGCAGTACTTAGAAAATTTCTGACGTTTTCGGTTCTTAGAAAAATTCTTTTGATTTCGGTACTTAGAAAATTTCTGACGTTTTCGGTACTTAGAAAATTTCTGACGTTTTCGGTACTTCGAAAAATTCTGCCGATTTCGGTACTTAGAAAAATTCTGTTCATTTCGGTACTTAGAAAAATTCTGTTGAATTTGGTACTTAGAAAAATTCCGTTGATTTCGGTACTTTGAAAAGACTCAGAAGTTTTCGGTACTTAGAAAATTTCTGACGTTTTCGGTACTTTGAAAAATTCTGATGATTTCGGTACTTAGAAAAATTCTGTTGATTTCGGTACTTAGAAAAAATCTGTCGATTTCGGTACTTAGAAAAGACTCGGAAGTTTTCGGTACTTACAAAATTTCTGCCTTTTTCGGTACTTAGAAATCATTCAGAAGTTTTCGTTACTTAGAAAAATTCTGTCGAATTCGGTACTTAGAAAAATTCTGTTGATTTCGGTACTTGGAAAATTTCTGCCTTTTTCGGTACTTTGAAAAGACTCAGAAGTTTTCGGTACTTAGAAAATTTCTGCCTTTTTCGGTACTTTGAAAAGACTCAGAAGTTTTCGGTACTTAGAAAATTTCTGACGATTTCGGTACTTAGAAAAATTCTGACGATTTCGGTACTTAGAAAAATTCTGTCGATTTCGGTACTTAGAAAACATTCAGAAGTTTTCGGTACTTAGAAAAATTCTGCCTTTTTCGATACTTTGAAAAGACTAGGAAGTTTGCAGTACTTAGAAAATTTTGGACGTTTTCGGTACTTAGAAAAATTCTTTTGATTTCGGTACTTCGAAAAATTCTGACGATATCGGTACTTAGAAAATTCTGACGATTTCGGTACTTCAAAACATTCTGATGATTTCGGATCTTAGAAAATTTCTGACCTTTTCGATACTTAGAAAATTTCTGACGTTTTCGGTACTTAGAAAAATTCTGTCGATTTCGGTACTTGGAAAACTTCTGCCTTTTTCGGTACTTTGAAAAGACTCAGAAGTTTGCAGTACTTAAAAAATTTCTGATATTTTCGGTACTTAGAAAAATACTTACGATTTCGATACTTATTAAACATTCAGAAGTTTTCGGTACTTAGAAAAATTCTGCCGATTTCGGTACTTAGAAAAATTCTGTTGATTTCGGTACTTAGAAAAATTCTGCCTTTTTCGGTACTTTGAAAAGACTAGGAAGTTTGCAGTACTTAGAAAATTTCTGACGTTTTCGGTTCTTAGAAAAATTCTTTTGATTTCGGTACTTAGAAAAATTCTGTTCATTTCGGTACTTAGAAAAATTCTGTTGAATTTGGTACTTAGAAAAATTCCGTTGATTTCGGTACTTGGAAAATTTCTGCCTTTTTCGGTACTTTGAAAAGACTCAGAAGTTTTCAGTACTTAGAAAATTTCTGCCGAATTCGGAACTTAGAAAAATTCTGTTGATTTCGGTACTTGGAAAATTTCTGCCTTTTTCGGTACTTTGAAAAGACTCAGAAGTTTTCAGTACTTAGAAAATTTCTGACGTTTTCGGTACTTAGAAAAATTCTGACGTTTTCGGTACTTAGAAAAATTCTGCCGATTTCGGTACTTAGAAAAATTCTGTTGATTTCGGTACTTAGAAAAATTCTGTCGATTTCGGTACTTAGAAAAGACTCGGAAGTTTTCGGTACTTAGAAAAATTCTGCCGATTTCGGTACTAAGAAAATTTCTGACATTTTCGGTACTTAGAAAATTTCTGACGTTTTCAGTACTTTGAAAAATTCTGTCGATTTCGGTACTTGGAAAACTTCTGCCTTTTTCGGTACTTTGAAAAGACTCAGAAGTTTGCAGTACTTAGAAAATTTCTGACATTTTCGGTACTTAGAAAAATACTTACGATTTCGATACTTATTAAACATTCAGAAGTTTTCGGTACTTAGAAAAATTCTGCCGATTTCGGTACTTAGAAAAATTCTGTTGATTTCGGTACTTAGAAAAATTCTGCCTTTTTCGGAACTTTGAAAAGACTAGGAAGTTTGCAGTACTTAGAAAATTTTTGACGTTTTCGGTTCTTAGAAAAATTCTTTTGATTTCGGTACTTAGAAAATTTCTGACGTTTTCGGTACTTAGAAAATTTCTGACGTTTTCGGTACTTCGAAAAATTCTGCCGATTTCGGTACTTAGAAAAATTCTGTTCATTTGAGTACTTAGAAAAATTCTGTTGAATTTGGTACTTAGAAAAATTCTGTTGAATTTGGTACTTAGAAAAATTCCGTTGATTTCGGTACTTGGAAAATTTCTGCCTTTTTCGGTACTTTGAAAAGACTCAGAAGTTTTCAGTACTTAGAAAATTTCTGCCGAATTCGGTACTTAGAAAAATTCTGTTGATTTCGGTACTTGGAAAATTTCTGCCTTTTTCGGTACTTTGAAAAGACTCAGAAGTTTTCAGTACTTAGAAAATTTCTGACGTTTTCGGTACTTAGAAAAATTCTGCCGATTTCGGTACTTAGAAAAATTCTGTTCATTTCGGTACTTAGAAAAATTCTGTTGAATTTGGTACTTAGAAAAATTCCGTTGATTTCGGTACTTTGAAAAGACTCAGAAGTTTTCGGTACTTAGAAAATTTCTGACGTTTTCGGTACTTTGAAAAATTCTGATGATTTCGGTACTTAGAAAAATTCTGTTGAATTTGGTACTTAGAAAAATTCCGTTGATTTCGGTACTTGGAAAATTTCTGCCTTTTTCGGTACTTTGAAAAGACTCAGAAGTTTTCAGTACTTAGAAAATTTCTGCCGAATTCGGTACTTAGAAAAATTCTGTTGATTTCGGTACTTGGAAAATTTCTGCCTTTTTCGGTACTTTGAAAAGACTCAGAAGTTTTCAGTACTTAGAAAATTTCTGACGTTTTCGGTACTTAGAAAAATTCTGACGTTTTCGGTACTTAGAAAAATTCTGCCGATTTCGGTACTTAGAAAAATTCTGTTGATTTCGGTACTTAGAAAAATTCAGTCGATTTCGATACTTATTAAACATACAGAAGTTTTCGGTACTTAGAAAAATTCTGCCGATTTCGGTACTTAGATAATTCTGACGATTTCGGTACTTTGAAAAATTCTGCCTTTTTCGGTACTTTGAAAAGACTAGGAAGTTTGCAGTACTTAGAAAATTTCTGACGTTTTCGGTTCTTAGAAAAATTCTTTTGATTTCGGTACTTAGAAAATTTCTGACGTTTTCGGTACTTAGAAAATTTCTGACGTTTTCGGTACTTCGAAAAATTCTGCCGATTTCGGTACTTAGAAAAATTCTGTTCATTTCGGTACTTAGAAAAATTCTGTTGAATTTGGTACTTAGAAAAATTCCGTTGATTTCGGTACTTTGAAAAGACTCAGAAGTTTTCGGTACTTAGAAAATTTCTGACGTTTTCGGTACTTTGAAAAATTCTGATGATTTCGGTACTTAGAAAAATTCTGTTGATTTCGGTACTTAGAAAAAATCTGTCGATTTCGGTACTTAGAAAAGACTCGGAAGTTTTCGGTACTTACAAAATTTCTGCCTTTTTCGGTACTTAGAAATCATTCAGAAGTTTTCGTTACTTAGAAAAATTCTGTCGAATTCGGTACTTAGAAAAATTCTGTTGATTTCGGTACTTGGAAAATTTCTGCCTTTTTCGGTACTTTGAAAAGACTCAGAAGTTTTCGGTACTTAGAAAATTTCTGCCTTTTTCGGTACTTTGAAAAGACTCAGAAGTTTTCGGTACTTAGAAAATTTCTGACGATTTCGGTACTTAGAAAAATTCTGACGATTTCGGTACTTAGAAAAATTCTGTCGATTTCGGTACTTAGAAAACATTCAGAAGTTTTCGGTACTTAGAAAAATTCTGCCTTTTTCGATACTTTGAAAAGACTAGGAAGTTTGCAGTACTTAGAAAATTTTGGACGTTTTCGGTACTTAGAAAAATTCTTTTGATTTCGGTACTTCGAAAAATTCTGACGATATCGGTACTTAGAAAATTCTGACGATTTCGGTACTTCAAAACATTCTGATGATTTCGGATCTTAGAAAATTTCTGACCTTTTCGATACTTAGAAAATTTCTGACGTTTTCGGTACTTAGAAAAATTCTGTCGATTTCGGTACTTGGAAAACTTCTGCCTTTTTCGGTACTTTGAAAAGACTCAGAAGTTTGCAGTACTTAGAAAATTTCTGATATTTTCGGTACTTAGAAAAATACTTACGATTTCGATACTTATTAAACATTCAGAAGTTTTCGGTACTTAGAAAAATTCTGCCGATTTCGGTACTTAGAAAAATTCTGTTGATTTCGGTACTTAGAAAAATTCTGCCTTTTTCGGTACTTTGAAAAGACTAGGAAGTTTGCAGTACTTAGAAAATTTCTGACGTTTTCGGTTCTTAGAAAAATTCTTTTGATTTCGGTACTTAGAAAAATTCTGTTCATTTCGGTACTTAGAAAAATTCTGTTGAATTTGGTACTTAGAAAAATTCCGTTGATTTCGGTACTTGGAAAATTTCAGCCTTTTTCGGTACTTTGAAAAGACTCAGAAGTTTTCAGTACTTAGAAAATTTCTGCCGAATTCGGAACTTAGAAAAATTCTGTTGATTTCGGTACTTGGAAAATTTCTGCCTTTTTCGGTACTTTGAAAAGACTCAGAAGTTTTCAGTACTTAGAAAATTTCTGACGTTTTCGGTACTTAGAAAAATTCTGACGTTTTCGGTACTTAGAAAAATTCTGCCGATTTCGGTACTTAGAAAAATTCTGTTGATTTCGGTACTTAGAAAAATTCTGTCGATTTCGGTACTTAGAAAAGACTCGGAAGTTTTCGGTACTTAGAAAAATTCTGCCGATTTCGGTACTAAGAAAATTTCTGACATTTTCGGTACTTAGAAAATTTCTGACGTTTTCAGTACTTTGAAAAATTCTGTCGATTTCGGTACTTGGAAAACTTCTGCCTTTTTCGGTACTTTGAAAAGACTCAGAAGTTTGCAGTACTTAGAAAATTTCTGACATTTTCGGTACTTAGAAAAATACTTACGATTTCGATACTTATTAAACATTCAGAAGTTTTCGGTACTTAGAAAAATTCTGCCGATTTCGGTACTTAGAAAAATTCTGTTGATTTCGGTACTTAGAAAAATTCTGCCTTTTTCGGAACTTTGAAAAGACTAGGAAGTTTGCAGTACTTAGAAAATTTTTGACGTTTTCGGTTCTTAGAAAAATTCTTTTGATTTCGGTACTTAGAAAATTTCTGACGTTTTCGGTACTTAGAAAATTTCTGACGTTTTCGGTACTTCGAAAAATTCTGCCGATTTCGGTACTTAGAAAAATTCTGTTCATTTGAGTACTTAGAAAAATTCTGTTGAATTTGGTACTTAGAAAAATTCCGTTGATTTCGGTACTTGGAAAATTTCTGCCTTTTTCGGTACTTTGAAAAGACTCAGAAGTTTTCAGTACTTAGAAAATTTCTGCCGAATTCGGTACTTAGAAAAATTCTGTTGATTTCGGTACTTGGAAAATTTCTGCCTTTTTCGGTACTTTGAAAAGACTCAGAAGTTTTCAGTACTTAGAAAATTTCTGACGTTTTCGGTACTTAGAAAAATTCTGCCGATTTCGGTACTTAGAAAAATTCTGTTCATTTCGGTACTTAGAAAAATTCTGTTGAATTTGGTACTTAGAAAAATTCCGTTGATTTCGGTACTTTGAAAAGACTCAGAAGTTTTCGGTACTTAGAAAATTTCTGACGTTTTCGGTACTTTGAAAAATTCTGATGATTTCGGTACTTAGAAAAATTCTGTTGATTTCGGTACTTAGAAAAAATCTGTCGATTTCGGTACTTAGAAAAGACTCGGAAGTTTTCGGTACTTACAAAATTTCTGCCTTTTTCGGTACTTAGAAAACATTCAGAAGTTTTCGTTACTTAGAAAAATTCTGTCGAATTCGGTACTTAGAAAAATTCTGTTGATTTCGGTACTTGGAAAATGTCTGCCTTTTTCGGTACTTTGAAAAGACTCAGAAGTTTTCGGTACTTAGAAAATTTCTGCCTTTTTCGGTACTTTGAAAAGACTCAGAAGTTTTCGGTACTTAGAAAATTTCTGACGATTTCGGTACTTAGAAAAATTCTGACGATTTCGGTACTTAGAAAAATTCTGTCGATTTCGGTACTTAGAAAACATTCAGAAGTTTTCGGTACTTAGAAAATTTCTGCCTTTTTCGGTACTTAGAAAACATTCAAAAGTTTTCGGTACTTAGAAAAATTCTGTCGATTTCGGTACTTAGAAAAATTCTGTCGATTTCGGTACTTAGAAAAATTCTGCCTTTTTCGGTACTTTGAAAAGACTAGGAAGTTTGCAGTACTTAGAAAATTTCGGACGTTTTCGGTACTTAGAAAATTCTGACGATTTCGGTACTTCAAAACATTCTGATGATTTCGGATCTTAGAAAATTTCTGACCTTTTCGATACTTAGAAAATTTCTGACGTTTTCGGTACTTAGAAAAATTCTGTCGATTTCGGTACTTGGAAAACTTCTGCCTTTTTCGGTACTTTGAAAAGACTCAGAAGTTTGCAGTACTTAGAAAATTTCTGATATTTTCGGTACTTAGAAAAATACTTACGATTTCGATACTTATTAAACATTCAGAAGTTTTCGGTACTTAGAAAAATTCTGCCGATTTCGGTACTTAGAAAAATTCTGTTGATTTCGGTACTTAGAAAAATTCTGCCTTTTTCGGTACTTTGAAAAGACTAGGAAGTTTGCAGTACTTAGAAAATTTCTGACGTTTTCGGTTCTTAGAAAAATTCTTTTGATTTCGGTACTTAGAAAATTTCTGACGTTTTCGGTACTTAGAAAATTTCTGACGTTTTCGGTACTTCGAAAAATTCTGCCGATTTCGGTACTTAGAAAAATTCTGTTCATTTCGGTACTTAGAAAAATTCTGTTGAATTTGGTACTTAGAAAAATTCCGTTGATTTCGGTACTTGGAAAATTTCTGCCTTTTTCGGTACTTTGAAAAGACTCAGAAGTTTCAGTACTTAGAAAATTTCTGCCGAATTCGGTACTTAGAAAAATTCTGTTGATTTCGGTACTTGGAAAATTTCTGCCTTTTTCGGTACTTTGAAAAGACTCAGAAGTTTTCAGTACTTAGAAAATTTCTGACGTTTTCGGTACTTAGAAAAATTCTGACGTTTTCGGTACTTAGAAAAATTCTGCCGATTTCGGTACTTAGAAAAATTCTGTTGATTTCGGTACTTAGAAAAATTCTGTCGATTTCGGTACTTAGAAAAGACTCGGAAGTTTTCGGTACTTAGAAAAATTCTGCCGATTTCGGTACTAAGAAAATTTCTGACATTTTCGGTACTTAGAAAATTTCTGACGTTTTCGGTACTTTGAAAAATTCTGTCGATTTCGGTACTTGGAAAACTTCTGCCTTTTTCGGTACTTTGAAAAGACTCAGAAGTTTGCAGTACTTAGAAAATTTCTGACATTTTCGGTACTTAGAAAAATACTTACGATTTCGATACTTATTAAACATTCAGAAGTTTTCGGTACTTAGAAAAATTCTGCCGATTTCGGTACTTAGAAAAATTCTGTTGATTTCGGTACTTAGAAAAATTCTGTTGAATTTGGTACTTAGAAAAATTCCGTTGATTTCGGTACTTGGAAAATTTCTGCCTTTTTCGGTACTTTGAAAAGACTCAGAAGTTTTCAGTACTTAGAAAATTTCTGCCGAATTCGGTACTTAGAAAAATTCTGTTGATTTCGGTACTTGGAAAATTTCTGCCTTTTTCGGTACTTTGAAAAGACTCAGAAGTTTTCAGTACTTAGAAAATTTCTGACGTTTTCGGTACTTAGAAAAATTCTGACGTTTTCGGTACTTAGAAAAATTCTGCCGATTTCGGTACTTAGAAAAATTCTGTTGATTTCGGTACTTAGAAAAATTCAGTCGATTTCGATACTTATTAAACATACAGAAGTTTTCGGTACTTAGAAAAATTCTGCCGATTTCGGTACTTAGATAATTCTGACGATTTCGGTACTTTGAAAAATTCTGCCTTTTTCGGTACTTTGAAAAGACTAGGAAGTTTGCAGTACTTAGAAAATTTCTGACGTTTTCGGTTCTTAGAAAAATTCTTTTGATTTCGGTACTTAGAAAATTTCTGACGTTTTCGGTACTTAGAAAATTTCTGACGTTTTCGGTACTTCGAAAAATTCTGCCGATTTCGGTACTTAGAAAAATTCTGTTCATTTCGGTACTTAGAAAAATTCTGTTGAATTTGGTACTTAGAAAAATTCCGTTGATTTCGGTACTTTGAAAAGACTCAGAAGTTTTCGGTACTTAGAAAATTTCTGACGTTTTCGGTACTTTGAAAAATTCTGATGATTTCGGTACTTAGAAAAATTCTGTTGATTTCGGTACTTAGAAAAAATCTGTCGATTTCGGTACTTAGAAAAGACTCGGAAGTTTTCGGTACTTACAAAATTTCTGCCTTTTTCGGTACTTAGAAATCATTCAGAAGTTTTCGTTACTTAGAAAAATTCTGTCGAATTCGGTACTTAGAAAAATTCTGTTGATTTCGGTACTTGGAAAATTTCTGCCTTTTTCGGTACTTTGAAAAGACTCAGAAGTTTTCGGTACTTAGAAAATTTCTGCCTTTTTCGGTACTTTGAAAAGACTCAGAAGTTTTCGGTACTTAGAAAATTTCTGACGATTTCGGTACTTAGAAAAATTCTGACGATTTCGGTACTTAGAAAAATTCTGTCGATTTCGGTACTTAGAAAACATTCAGAAGTTTTCGGTACTTAGAAAAATTCTGCCTTTTTCGATACTTTGAAAAGACTAGGAAGTTTGCAGTACTTAGAAAATTTTGGACGTTTTCGGTACTTAGAAAAATTCTTTTGATTTCGGTACTTCGAAAAA
Source organism: Parasteatoda tepidariorum (assembly GCF_982258835.1). Classification (NCBI taxonomy): domain Eukaryota; kingdom Metazoa; phylum Arthropoda; class Arachnida; order Araneae; family Theridiidae; genus Parasteatoda; species Parasteatoda tepidariorum. The sequence goes on along the minus strand of NC_141765.1, from coordinate 95,901,814 downwards.
TTCTGACGATATCGGTACTTAGAAAATTCTGACGATTTCGGTACTTCAAAACATTCTGATGATTTCGGATCTTAGAAAATTTCTGACCTTTTCGATACTTAGAAAATTTCTGACGTTTTCGGTACTTAGAAAAATTCTGTCGATTTCGGTACTTGGAAAACTTCTGCCTTTTTCGGTACTTTGAAAAGACTCAGAAGTTTGCAGTACTTAGAAAATTTCTGACATTTTCGGTACTTAGAAAAATACTTACGATTTCGATACTTATTAAACATTCAGAAGTTTTCGGTACTTAGAAAATTTCTGCCGATTTCGGTACTTAGAAAAATTCTGTTGATTTCGGTACTTAGAAAAATTCTGCCTTTTTCGGTACTTTGAAAAGACTAGGAAGTTTGCAGTACTTAGAAAATTTCTGACGTTTTCGGTTCTTAGAAAAATTCTTTTGATTTCGGTACTTAGAAAATTTCTGACGTTTTCGGTACTTAAAAAATTTCTGACGTTTTCGGTACTTCGAAAAATTCTGCCGATTTCGGTACTTAGAAAAATTCTGTTCATTTCGGTACTTAGAAAAATTCTGTTGAATTTGGTACTTAGAAAAATTCCGTTGATTTCGGTACTTGGAAAATTTCTGCCTTTTTCGGTACTTTGAAAAGACTCAGAAGTTTTCAGTACTTAGAAAATTTCTGCCGAATTCGGTACTTAGAAAAATTCTGTTGATTTCGGTACTTGGAAAATTTCTGCCTTTTTCGGTACTTTGAAAAGACTCAGAAGTTTTCAGTACTTAGAAAATTTCTGACGTTTTCGGTACTTAGAAAAATTCTGACGTTTTCGGTACTTAGAAAAATTCTGCCGATTTCGGTACTTAGAAAAATTCTGTTGATTTCGGTACTTAGAAAAATTCAGTCGATTTCGATACTTATTAAACATACAGAAGTTTTCGGTACTTAGAAAAATTCTGCCGATTTCGGTACTTAGATAATTCTGACGATTTCGGTACTTTGAAAAATTCTGCCTTTTTCGGTACTTTGAAAAGACTAGGAAGTTTGCAGTACTTAGAAAATTTCTGACGTTTTCGGTTCTTAGAAAAATTCTTTTGATTTCGGTACTTTGAAAATTTCTGACGTTTTCGGTACTTAGAAAATTTCTGACGTTTTCGGTACTTCGAAAAATTCTGCCGATTTCGGTACTTAGAAAAATTCTGTTCATTTCGGTACTTAGAAAAATTCTGTTGAATTTGGTACTTAGAAAAATTCCGTTGATTTCGGTACTTTGAAAAGACTCAGAAGTTTTCGGTACTTAGAAAATTTCTGACGTTTTCGGTACTTTGAAAAATTCTGATGATTTCGGTACTTAGAAAAATTCTGTTCATTTCGGTACTTAGAAAAATTCTGTTGAATTTGGTACTTAGAAAAATTCCGTTGATTTCGGTACTTTGAAAAGACTCAGAAGTTTTCGGTACTTAGAAAATTTCTGACGTTTTCAGTACTTTGAAAAATTCTGATGATTTCAGTACTTAGAAAAATTCGGTTGATTTCGGTACTTAGAAAAAATCTGTCGATTTCGGTACTTAGAAAAGACTCGGAAGTTTTCGGTACTTACAAAATTTCTGCCTTTTTCGGTACTTAAAAAACATTCAGAAGTTTTCGTTACTTAGAAAAATTCTGTCGAATTCGGTACTTAGAAAAATTCTGTTGATTTCGGTACTTGGAAAATTTCAGCCTTTTTCGGTACTTTGAAAAGACTCAGAAGTTTGCAGTACTTAGAAAATTTCTGACATTTTCGGTACTTAGAAAAATACTTACGATTTCGATACTTATTAAACATTCAGAAGTTTTCGGTACTTAGAAAAATTCTGCCGATTTCGGTACTTAGAAAAATTCTGTTGATTTCGGTACTTAGAAAAATTCTGTCGATTTCGGTACTTAGAAAAGACTCGTAAGTTTTCGGTACTTAGAAAATTTCTGACGTTTTCGGTACTTAGAAAAATTCTGTTGATTTCGGTACTTAGAAAAATTCAGTCAATTTCGGTACTTAGGAAAATTCTTACGATTTCGATACTTATTAAACATTCAGAAGTTTTCGGTACTTAGAAAAATTCTGCCGATTTCGGTACTTAGAAAATTCTGACGATTTCGGTACTTTGAAAAATTCTGCCTTTTTCGGTACTTTGAAAAGACTAGGAAGTTTGCAGTACTTAGAAAATTTCTGACGTTTTCGGTACTTAGAAAAATTCTTTTGATTTCGGTACTTAGAAAAATTCTGACGATATCGGTACTTAGAAAATTCTGACGATTTCGGTACTTCAAAACATTCTGATGATTACGGATCTTAGAAAATTTCTGACCTTTTCGATACTTAGAAAATTTCTGACGTTTTCGGTACTTAGAAAAATTCTTTTGATTTCGGTACTTGGAAAATTTCTGCCTCTTTCGGAACTTTGAAAAGACTCAGAAGTTTGCAGTACTTAGAAAATTTCTGACATTTTCGGTACTTTGAAAAATTCTGATGATTTCGGTACTTAGAAAAATTCGGTTGATTTCGGTACTTAGAAAAAATCTGTCGATTTCGGTACTTAGAAAAGACTCGGAAGTTTTCGGTACTTACAAAATTTCTGCCTTTTTCGGTACTTAGAAAACATTCAGAAGTTTTCGTTACTTAGAAAAATTCTGTCGAATTCGGTACTTAGAAAAATTCTGTTGATTTCGGTACTTAGAAAAATTCAGTCAATTTCGGTACTTAGGAAAATTCTTACGATTTCGATACTTATTAAACATTCAGAAGTTTTCGGTACTTAGAAAAATTCTGCCGATTTCGGTACTTAGAAAATTCTGACGATTTCGGTACTTTGAAAAATTCTGCCTTTTTCGGTACTTTGAAAAGACTAGGAAGTTTGCAGTACTTAGAAAATTTCTGACGTTTTCGGTACTTAGAAAAATTCTTTTGATTTCGGTACTTAGAAAAATTCTGACGATATCGGTACTTAGAAAATTCTGACGATTTCGGTACTTCAAAACATTCTGATGATTTCGGATCTTAGAAAATTTCTGACCTTTTCGATACTTAGAAAATTTCTGACGTTTTCGGTACTTAGAAAAATTCTGTCGATTTCGGTACTTGGAAAATTTCTGCCTTTTTCGGAACTTTGAAAAGACTCAGAAGTTTGCAGTACTTAGAAAATTTCTGACATTTTCGGTACTTTGAAAATTTCTCACATTTTCGGTACTTAGAAAAATACTTACGATTTCGATACTTATTAAACATTCAGAAGTTTTCGGTAATTAGAAAAATTCTGCCGATTTCGGTACTTAGAAAAATTCTGTTGATTTCGATACTTAGAAAAATTCTGTCGATTTCGGTACTTAGAAAAGACTCGGAAGTTTTCGGTACTTAGAAAATTTCTGACGTTTTCGGTACTTAGAAAAATTCTTTTGAATTCGGTACTTAGAAAATTTCTGCCTTTTTCGGTACTTAGAAAACATTCAAAAGTTTTCGGTACTTAGAAAAATTCTGTCAAATTCGGTACTTAGAAAAATTCTGTTGATTTCGGTACTTGGAAAATTTCTGCCTTTTTCGGTACTTTGAAAAGACTCAGAAGTTTTCAGTACTTAGAAAATTTCTGACGTTTTCGGTACTTAGAAAAATTCTGCCGATTTCGGTACTTAGAAAAATTCTGTTGATTTCGGTACTTCGAAAAATTCTGCCGATTTCGGTACTTAGAAAAATTCTGTTCATTTCGGTTCTTAGAAAAATTCTGTTGAATTTGGTACTTAGAAAAATTCCGTTGATTTCTGTACTTTGAAAAGACTCAGAAGTTTTCGGTACTTAGAAAATTTCTGATGTTTTCGGTACTTAGAAAAATTCTGTTCATTTCGGTACTTAGAAAAATTCTGTTGAATTTGGTACTTAGAAAAATTCCGTTGATTTCGGTACTTTGAAAAGACTCAGAAGTTTTCGGTACTTAGAAAATTTCTGACGTTTTCGGTACTTTGAAAAATTCTGATGATTTCGGTACTTAGAAAAATTCTGTTGATTTCGGTACTTAGAAAAAATCTGTCGATTTCGGTACTTAGAAAAGACTCGGAAGTTTTCGGTACTTACAAAATTTCTGCCTTTTTCGGTACTTAGAAAACATTCAGAAGTTTTCGTTACTTAGAAAAATTCTGTCGAATTCGGTACTTAGAAAAATTCTGTTGATTTCGGTACTTGGAAAATTTCTGCCTTTTTCGGTACTTTGAAAAGACTCAGAAGTTTTCGGTACTTAGAAAATTTCTGCCTTTTTCGGTACTTTGAAAAGACTCAGAAGTTTTCAATACTTAGAAAATTTCTGACGTTTTCGGTACTTAGAAAAATTCTGACGATTTCGGTACTTAGAAAAATTCTGTCGATTTCGGTACTTAGAAAACATTCAGAAGTTTTCGGTACTTAGAAAATTTCTGCCTTTTTCGGTACTTAGAAAACATTCAAAAGTTTTCGGTACTTAGAAAAATTCTGTCGATTTCGGTACTTAGAAAAATTCTGTCGATTTCGGTACTTAGAAAAATTCTGCCTTTTTCGGTACTTTGAAAAGACTAGGAAGTTTGCAGTACTTAGAAAATTTCGGACGTTTTCGGTACTTAGAAAATTCTGACGATTTCGGTACTTCAAAACATTCTGATGATTTCGGATCTTAGAAAATTTCTGACCTTTTCGATACTTAGAAAATTTCTGACGTTTTCGGTACTTAGAAAAATTCTGTCGATTTCGGTACTTGGAAAACTTCTGCCTTTTTCGGTACTTTGAAAAGACTCAGAAGTTTGCAGTACTTAGAAAATTTCTGATATTTTCGGTACTTAGAAAAATACTTACGATTTCGATACTTATTAAACATTCAGAAGTTTTCGGTACTTAGAAAAATTCTGCCGATTTCGGTACTTAGAAAAATTCTGTTGATTTCGGTACTTAGAAAAATTCTGCCTTTTTCGGTACTTTGAAAAGACTAGGAAGTTTGCAGTACTTAGAAAATTTCTGACGTTTTCGGTTCTTAGAAAAATTCTTTTGATTTCGGTACTTAGAAAATTTCTGACGTTTTCGGTACTTTGAAAAATTCTGATGATTTCGGTACTTAGAAAAATTCTGTTCATTTCGGTACTTAGAAAAATTCTGTTGAATTTGGTACTTAGAAAAATTCCGTTGATTTCGGTACTTGGAAAATTTCTGCCTTTTTCGGTACTTTGAAAAGACTCAGAAGTTTTCAGTACTTAGAAAATTTCTGACGTTTTCGGTACTTAGAAAAATTCTGACGTTTTCGGTACTTAGAAAAATTCTGCCGATTTCGGTACTTAGAAAAATTCTGTTGATTTCGGTACTTAGAAAAATTCTGTCGATTTCGGTACTTAGAAAAGACTCGGAAGTTTTCGGTACTTAGAAAAATTCTGCCGATTTCGGTACTAAGAAAATTTCTGACATTTTCGGTACTTAGAAAATTTCTGACGTTTTCGGTACTTAGAAAAATTCTGTCGATTTCGGTACTTGGAAAACTTCTGCCTTTTTCGGTACTTTGAAAAGACTCAGAAGTTTGCAGTACTTAGAAAATTTCTGACATTTTCGGTACTTAGAAAAATACTTACGATTTCGATACTTATTAAACATTCAGAAGTTTTCGGTACTTAGAAAAATTCTGCCGATTTCGGTACTTAGAAAAATTCTGTTGATTTCGGTACTTAGAAAAATTCTGCCTTTTTCGGAACTTTGAAAAGACTAGGAAGTTTGCAGTACTTAGAAAATTTCTGACGTTTTCGGTTCTTAGAAAAATTCTTTTGATTTCGGTACTTAGAAAATTTCTGACGTTTTCGGTACTTAGAAAATTTCTGACGTTTTCGGTACTTCGAAAAATTCTGCCGATTTCGGTACTTAGAAAAATTCTGTTCATTTGAGTACTTAGAAAAATTCTGTTGAATTTGGTACTTAGAAAAATTCCGTTGATTTCGGTACTTGGAAAATTTCTGCCTTTTTCGGAACTTTGAAAAGACTCAGAAGTTTTCAGTACTTAGAAAATTTCTGCCGAATTCGGTACTTAGAAAAATTCTGTTGATTTCGGTACTTGGAAAATTTCTGCCTTTTTCGGTACTTTGAAAAGACTCAGAAGTTTTCAGTACTTAGAAAATTTCTGACGTTTTCGGTACTTAGAAAAATTCTGACGTTTTCGGTACTTAGAAAAATTCTGCCGATTTCGGTACTTATTAAACATACAGAAGTTTTCGGTACTTAGAAAAATTCTGCCGATTTCGGTACTTAGATAATTCTGACGATTTCGGTACTTTGAAAAATTCTGCCTTTTTCGGTACTTTGAAAAGACTAGGAAGTTTGCAGTACTTAGAAAATTTCTGACGTTTTCGGTTCTTAGAAAAATTCTTTTGATTTCGGTACTTAGAAAATTTCTGACGTTTTCGGTACTTAGAAAATTTCTGACGTTTTCGGTACTTCGAAAAATTCTGCCGATTTCGGTACTTAGAAAAATTCTGTTCATTTCGGTACTTAGAAAAATTCTGTTGAATTTGGTACTTAGAAAAATTCCGTTGATTTCGGTACTTTGAAAAGACTCAGAAGTTTTCGGTACTTAGAAAATTTCTGACGTTTTCGGTACTTTGAAAAATTCTGATGATTTCGGTACTTAGAAAAATTCTGTTGATTTCGGTACTTAGAAAAAATCTGTCGATTTCGGTACTTAGAAAAGACTCGGAAGTTTTCGGTACTTACAAAATTTCTGCCTTTTTCGGTACTTAGAAATCATTCAGAAGTTTTCGTTACTTAGAAAAATTCTGTCGAATTCGGTACTTAGAAAAATTCTGTTGATTTCGGTACTTGGAAAATTTCTGCCTTTTTCGGTACTTTGAAAAGACTCAGAAGTTTTCGGTACTTAGAAAATTTCTGCCTTTTTCGGTACTTTGAAAAGACTCAGAAGTTTTCGGTACTTAGAAAATTTCTGACGATTTCGGTACTTAGAAAAATTCTGACGATTTCGGTACTTAGAAAAATTCTGTCGATTTCGGTACTTAGAAAACATTCAGAAGTTTTCGGTACTTAGAAAAATTCTGCCTTTTTCGGTACTTTGAAAAGACTAGGAAGTTTGCAGTACTTAGAAAATTTTGGACGTTTTCGGTACTTAGAAAAATTCTTTTGATTTCGGTACTTCGAAAAATTCTGACGATATCGGTACTTAGAAAATTCTGACGATTTCGGTACTTCAAAACATTCTGATGATTTCGGATCTTAGAAAATTTCTGACCTTTTCGATACTTAGAAAATTTCTGACGTTTTCGGTACTTAGAAAAATTCTGTCGATTTCGGTACTTGGAAAACTTCTGCCTTTTTCGGTACTTTGAAAAGACTCAGAAGTTTGCAGTACTTAGAAAATTTCTGACATTTTCGGTACTTAGAAAAATACTTACGATTTCGATACTTATTAAACATTCAGAAGTTTTCGGTACTTAGAAAAATTCTGCCGATTTCGGTACTTAGAAAAATTCTGTTGATTTCGGTACTTAGAAAAATTCTGCCTTTTTCGGTACTTTGAAAAGACTAGGAAGTTTGCAGTACTTAGAAAATTTCTGACGTTTTCGGTTCTTAGAAAAATTCTTTTGATTTCGGTACTTAGAAAATTTCTGACGTTTTCGGTACTTAAAAAATTTCTGACGTTTTCGGTACTTCGAAAAATTCTGCCGATTTCGGTACTTAGAAAAATTCTGTTCATTTCGGTACTTAGAAAAATTCTGTTGAATTTGGTACTTAGAAAAATTCCGTTGATTTCGGTACTTGGAAAATTTCTGCCTTTTTCGGTACTTTGAAAAGACTCAGAAGTTTTCAGTACTTAGAAAATTTCTGCCGAATTCTGTACTTAGAAAAATTCTGTTGATTTCGGTACTTGGAAAATTTCTGCCTTTTTCGGTACTTTGAAAAGACTCAGAAGTTTTCAGTACTTAGAAAATTTCTGACGTTTTCGGTACTTAGAAAAATTCTGACGTTTTCGGTACTTAGAAAAATTCTGCCGATTTCGGTACTTAGAAAAATTCTGTTGATTTCGGTACTTAGAAAAATTCAGTCGATTTCGATACTTATTAAACATACAGAAGTTTTCGGTACTTAGAAAAATTCTGCCGATTTCGGTACTTAGATAATTCTGACGATTTCGGTACTTTGAAAAATTCTGCCTTTTTCGGTACTTTGAAAAGACTAGGAAGTTTGCAGTACTTAGAAAATTTCTGACGTTTTCGGTTCTTAGAAAAATTCTTTTGATTTCGGTACTTTGAAAATTTCTGACGTTTTCGGTACTTAGAAAATTTCTGACGTTTTCGGTACTTCGAAAAATTCTGCCGATTTCGGTACTTAGAAAAAATCTGTTCATTTCGGTACTTAGAAAAATTCTGTTGAATTTGGTACTTAGAAAAATTCCGTTGATTTCGGTACTTTGAAAAGACTCAGAAGTTTTCGGTACTTAGAAAATTTCTGACGTTTTCGGTACTTTGAAAAATTCTGATGATTTCGGTACTTAGAAAAATTCTGTTCATTTCGGTACTTAGAAAAATTCTGTTGATTTCGGTACTTAGAAAAATTCTGTCGATTTCGGTACTTAGAAAAGACTCGGAAGTTTTCGGTACTTAGAAAATTTCTGACGTTTTCGGTACTTAGAAAAATTCTTTTGAATTCGGTACTTAGAAAATTTCTGCCTTTTTCGGTACTTAGAAAACATTCAAAAGTTTTCGGTACTTAGAAAAATTCTGTCAAATTCGGTACTTAGAAAAATTCTGTTGATTTCGGTACTTGGAAAATTTCTGCCTTTTTCGGTACTTTGAAAAGACTCAGAAGTTTTCAGTACTTAGAAAATTTCTGACGTTTTCGGTACTTAGAAAAATTCTGCCGATTTCGGTACTTAGAAAAATTCTGTTGATTTCGGTACTTCGAAAAATTCTGCCGATTTCGGTACTTAGAAAAATTCTGTTCATTTCGGTACTTAGAAAAATTCTGTTGAATTTGGTACTTAGAAAAATTCCGTTGATTTCTGTACTTTGAAAAGACTCAGAAGTTTTCGGTACTTAGAAAATTTCTGATGTTTTCGGTACTTAGAAAAATTCTGTTCATTTCGGTACTTAGAAAAATTCTGTTGAATTTGGTACTTAGAAAAATTCCGTTGATTTCGGTACTTTGAAAAGACTCAGAAGTTTTCGGTACTTAGAAAATTTCTGACGTTTTCGGTACTTTGAAAAATTCTGATGATTTCGGTACTTAGAAAAATTCTGTTGATTTCGGTACTTAGAAAAAATCTGTCGATTTCGGTACTTAGAAAAGACTCGGAAGTTTTCGGTACTTACAAAATTTCTGCCTTTTTCGGTACTTAGAAAACATTCAGAAGTTTTCGTTACTTAGAAAAATTCTGTCGAATTCGGTACTTAGAAAAATTCTGTTGATTTCGGTACTTGGAAAATTTCTGCCTTTTTCGGTACTTTGAAAAGACTCAGAAGTTTTCGGTACTTAGAAAATTTCTGCCTTTTTCGGTACTTTGAAAAGACTCAGAAGTTTTCAATACTTAGAAAATTTCTGACGTTTTCGGTACTTAGAAAAATTCTGACGATTTCGGTACTTAGAAAAATTCTGTCGATTTCGGTACTTAGAAAACATTCAGAAGTTTTCGGTACTTAGAAAATTTCTGCCTTTTTCGGTACTTAGAAAACATTCAAAAGTTTTCGGTACTTAGAAAAATTCTGTCGATTTCGGTACTTAGAAAAATTCTGTCGATTTCGGTACTTAGAAAAATTCTGCCTTTTTCGGTACTTTGAAAAGACTAGGAAGTTTGTAGTACTTAGAAAATTTCGGACGTTTTCGGTACTTAGAAAATTCTGACGATTTCGGTACTTCAAAACATTCTGATGATTTCGGATCTTAGAAAATTTCTGACCTTTTCGATACTTAGAAAATTTCTGACGTTTTCGGTACTTAGAAAAATTCTGTCGATTTCGGTACTTGGAAAACTTCTGCCTTTTTCGGTACTTTGAAAAGACTCAGAAGTTTGCAGTACTTAGAAAATTTCTGATATTTTCGGTACTTAGAAAAATACTTACGATTTCGATACTTATTAAACATTCAGAAGTTTTCGGTACTTAGAAAAATTCTGCCGATTTCGGTACTTAGAAAAATTCTGTTGATTTCGGTACTTAGAAAAATTCTGCCTTTTTCGGTACTTTGAAAAGACTAGGAAGTTTGCAGTACTTAGAAAATTTCTGACGTTTTCGGTTCTTAGAAAAATTCTTTTGATTTCGGTACTTAGAAAATTTCTGACGTTTTCGGTACTTAGAAAATTTCTGACGTTTTCGGTACTTCGAAAAATTCTGCCGATTTCGGTACTTAGAAAAATTCTGTTCATTTCGGTACTTAGAAAAATTCTGTTGAATTTGGTACTTAGAAAAATTCCGTTGATTTCGGTACTTGGAAAATTTCTGCCTTTTTCGGTACTTTGAAAAGACTCAGAAGTTTTCAGTACTTAGAAAATTTCTGACGTTTTCGGTACTTAGAAAAATTCTGACGTTTTCGGTACTTAGAAAAATTCTGCCGATTTCGGTACTTAGAAAAATTCTGTTGATTTCGGTACTTAGAAAAATTCTGTCGATTTCGGTACTTAGAAAAGACTCGGAAGTTTTCGGTACTTAGAAAAATTCTGCCGATTTCGGTACTAAGAAAATTTCTGACATTTTCGGTACTTAGAAAATTTCTGACGTTTTCGGTACTTAGAAAAATTCTGTCGATTTCGGTACTTGGAAAACTTCTGCCTTTTTCGGTACTTTGAAAAGACTCAGAAGTTTGCAGTACTTAGAAAATTTCTGACATTTTCGGTACTTAGAAAAATACTTACGATTTCGATACTTATTAAACATTCAGAAGTTTTCGGTACTTAGAAAAATTCTGCCGATTTCGGTACTTAGAAAAATTCTGTTGATTTCGGTACTTAGAAAAATTCTGCCTTTTTCGGAACTTTGAAAAGACTAGGAAGTTTGCAGTACTTAGAAAATTTCTGACGTTTTCGGTTCTTAGAAAAATTCTTTTGATTTCGGTACTTAGAAAATTTCTGACGTTTTCGGTACTTAGAAAATTTCTGACGTTTTCGGTACTTCGAAAAATTCTGCCGATTTCGGTACTTAGAAAAATTCTGTTCATTTGAGTACTTAGAAAAATTCTGTTGAATTTGGTACTTAGAAAAATTCCGTTGATTTCGGTACTTGGAAAATTTCTGCCTTTTTCGGAACTTTGAAAAGACTCAGAAGTTTTCAGTACTTAGAAAATTTCTGCCGAATTCGGTACTTAGAAAAATTCTGTTGATTTCGGTACTTGGAAAATTTCTGCCTTTTTCGGTACTTTGAAAAGACTCAGAAGTTTTCAGTACTTAGAAAATTTCTGACGTTTTCGGTACTTAGAAAAATTCTGACGTTTTCGGTACTTAGAAAAATTCTGCCGATTTCGGTACTTATTAAACATACAGAAGTTTTCGGTACTTAGAAAAATTCTGCCGATTTCGGTACTTAGATAATTCTGACGATTTCGGTACTTTGAAAAATTCTGCCTTTTTCGGTACTTTGAAAAGACTAGGAAGTTTGCAGTACTTAGAAAATTTCTGACGTTTTCGGTTCTTAGAAAAATTCTTTTGATTTCGGTACTTAGAAAATTTCTGACGTTTTCGGTACTTAGAAAATTTCTGACGTTTTCGGTACTTCGAAAAATTCTGCCGATTTCGGTACTTAGAAAAATTCTGTTCATTTCGGTACTTAGAAAAATTCTGTTGAATTTGGTACTTAGAAAAATTCCGTTGATTTCGGTACTTTGAAAAGACTCAGAAGTTTTCGGTACTTAGAAAATTTCTGACGTTTTCGGTACTTTGAAAAATTCTGATGATTTCGGTACTTAGAAAAATTCTGTTGATTTCGGTACTTAGAAAAAATCTGTCGATTTCGGTACTTAGAAAAGACTCGGAAGTTTTCGGTACTTACAAAATTTCTGCCTTTTTCGGTACTTAGAAATCATTCAGAAGTTTTCGTTACTTAGAAAAATTCTGTCGAATTCGGTACTTAGAAAAATTCTGTTGATTTCGGTACTTGGAAAATTTCTGCCTTTTTCGGTACTTTGAAAAGACTCAGAAGTTTTCGGTACTTAGAAAATTTCTGCCTTTTTCGGTACTTTGAAAAGACTCAGAAGTTTTCGGTACTTAGAAAATTTCTGACGATTTCGGTACTTAGAAAAATTCTGACGATTTCGGTACTTAGAAAAATTCTGTCGATTTCGGTACTTAGAAAACATTCAGAAGTTTTCGGTACTTAGAAAAATTCTGCCTTTTTCGGTACTTTGAAAAGACTAGGAAGTTTGCAGTACTTAGAAAATTTTGGACGTTTTCGGTACTTAGAAAAATTCTTTTGATTTCGGTACTTCGAAAAATTCTGACGATATCGGTACTTAGAAAATTCTGACGATTTCGGTACTTCAAAACATTCTGATGATTTCGGATCTTAGAAAATTTCTGACCTTTTCGATACTTAGAAAATTTCTGACGTTTTCGGTACTTAGAAAAATTCTGTCGATTTCGGTACTTGGAAAACTTCTGCCTTTTTCGGTACTTTGAAAAGACTCAGAAGTTTGCAGTACTTAGAAAATTTCTGACATTTTCGGTACTTAGAAAAATACTTACGATTTCGATACTTATTAAACATTCAGAAGTTTTCGGTACTTAGAAAAATTCTGCCGATTTCGGTACTTAGAAAAATTCTGTTGATTTCGGTACTTAGAAAAATTCTGCCTTTTTCGGTACTTTGAAAAGACTAGGAAGTTTGCAGTACTTAGAAAATTTCTGACGTTTTCGGTTCTTAGAAAAATTCTTTTGATTTCGGTACTTAGAAAATTTCTGACGTTTTCGGTACTTAAAAAATTTCTGACGTTTTCGGTACTTCGAAAAATTCTGCCGATTTCGGTACTTAGAAAAATTCTGTTCATTTCGGTACTTAGAAAAATTCTGTTGAATTTGGTACTTAGAAAAATTCCGTTGATTTCGGTACTTGGAAAATTTCTGCCTTTTTCGGTACTTTGAAAAGACTCAGAAGTTTTCAGTACTTAGAAAATTTCTGCCGAATTCTGTACTTAGAAAAATTCTGTTGATTTCGGTACTTGGAAAATTTCTGCCTTTTTCGGTACTTTGAAAAGACTCAGAAGTTTTCAGTACTTAGAAAATTTCTGACGTTTTCGGTACTTAGAAAAATTCTGACGTTTTCGGTACTTAGAAAAATTCTGCCGATTTCGGTACTTAGAAAAATTCTGTTGATTTCGGTACTTAGAAAAATTCAGTCGATTTCGATACTTATTAAACATACAGAAGTTTTCGGTACTTAGAAAAATTCTGCCGATTTCGGTACTTAGATAATTCTGACGATTTCGGTACTTTGAAAAATTCTGCCTTTTTCGGTACTTTGAAAAGACTAGGAAGTTTGCAGTACTTAGAAAATTTCTGACGTTTTCGGTTCTTAGAAAAATTCTTTTGATTTCGGTACTTTGAAAATTTCTGACGTTTTCGGTACTTAGAAAATTTCTGACGTTTTCGGTACTTCGAAAAATTCTGCCGATTTCGGTACTTAGAAAAATTCTGTTCATTTCGGTACTTAGAAAAATTCTGTTGAATTTGGTACTTAGAAAAATTCCGTTGATTTCGTTACTTTGAAAAGACTCAGAAGTTTTCGGTACTTAGAAAATTTCTGACGTTTTCGGTACTTTGAAAAATTCTGATGATTTCGGTACTTAGAAAAATTCTGTTCATTTCGGTACTTAGAAAAATTCTGTTGAATTTGGTACTTAGAAAAATTCCGTTGATTTCGGTACTTTGAAAAGACTCAGAAGTTTTCGGTACTTAGAAAATTTCTGACGTTTTCAGTACTTTGAAAAATTCTGATGATTTCGGTACTTAGAAAAATTCGGTTGATTTCGGTACTTAGAAAAAATCTGTCGATTTCGGTACTTAGAAAAGACTCGGAAGTTTTCGGTACTTACAAAATTTCTGCCTTTTTCGGTACTTAAAAAACATTCAGAAGTTTTCGTTACTTAGAAAAATTCTGTCGAATTCGGTACTTAGAAAAATTCTGTTGATTTCGGTACTTGGAAAATTTCAGCCTTTTTCGGTACTTTGAAAAGACTCAGAAGTTTGCAGTACTTAGAAAATTTCTGACATTTTCGGTACTTAGAAAAATACTTACGATTTCGATACTTATTAAACATTCAGAAGTTTTCGGTACTTAGAAAAATTCTGCCGATTTCGGTACTTAGAAAAATTCTGTTGATTTCGGTACTTAGAAAAATTCTGCCTTTTTCGGTACTTTGAAAAGACTAGGAAGTTTGCAGTACTTAGAAAATTTCTGACGTTTTCGGTTCTTAGAAAAATTCTTTTGATTTCGGTACTTAGAAAATTTCTGACGTTTTCGGTACTTAAAAAATTTCTGACGTTTTCGGTACTTCGAAAAATTCTGCCGATTTCGGTACTTAGAAAAATTCTGTTCATTTCGGTACTTAGAAAAATTCTGTTGAATTTGGTACTTAGAAAAATTCCGTTGATTTCGGTACTTGGAAAATTTCTGCCTTTTTCGGTACTTTGAAAAGACTCAGAAGTTTTCAGTACTTAGAAAATTTCTGCCGAATTCTGTACTTAGAAAAATTCTGTTGATTTCGGTACTTGGAAAATTTCTGCCTTTTTCGGTACTTTGAAAAGACTCAGAAGTTTTCAGTACTTAGAAAATTTCTGACGTTTTCGGTACTTAGAAAAATTCTGACGTTTTCGGTACTTAGAAAAATTCTGCCGATTTCGGTACTTAGAAAAATTCTGTTGATTTCGGTACTTAGAAAAATTCAGTCGATTTCGATACTTATTAAACATACAGAAGTTTTCGGTACTTAGAAAAATTCTGCCGATTTCGGTACTTAGATAATTCTGACGATTTCGGTACTTTGAAAAATTCTGCCTTTTTCGGTACTTTGAAAAGACTAGGAAGTTTGCAGTACTTAGAAAATTTCTGACGTTTTCGGTTCTTAGAAAAATTCTTTTGATTTCGGTACTTTGAAAATTTCTGACGTTTTCGGTACTTAGAAAATTTCTGACGTTTTCGGTACTTCGAAAAATTCTGCCGATTTCGGTACTTAGAAAAATTCTGTTCATTTCGGTACTTAGAAAAATTCTGTTGAATTTGGTACTTAGAAAAATTCCGTTGATTTCGTTACTTTGAAAAGACTCAGAAGTTTTCGGTACTTAGAAAATTTCTGACGTTTTCGGTACTTTGAAAAATTCTGATGATTTCGGTACTTAGAAAAATTCTGTTCATTTCGGTACTTAGAAAAATTCTGTTGAATTTGGTACTTAGAAAAATTCCGTTGATTTCGGTACTTTGAAAAGACTCAGAAGTTTTCGGTACTTAGAAAATTTCTGACGTTTTCAGTACTTTGAAAAATTCTGATGATTTCGGTACTTAGAAAAATTCGGTTGATTTCGGTACTTAGAAAAAATCTGTCGATTTCGGTACTTAGAAAAGACTCGGAAGTTTTCGGTACTTACAAAATTTCTGCCTTTTTCGGTACTTAAAAAACATTCAGAAGTTTTCGTTACTTAGAAAAATTCTGTCGAATTCGGTACTTAGAAAAATTCTGTTGATTTCGGTACTTGGAAAATTTCAGCCTTTTTCGGTACTTTGAAAAGACTCAGAAGTTTGCAGTACTTAGAAAATTTCTGACATTTTCGGTACTTAGAAAAATACTTACGATTTCGATACTTATTAAACATTCAGAAGTTTTCGGTACTTAGAAAAATTCTGCCGATTTCGGTACTTAGAAAAATTCTGTTGATTTCGGTACTTAGAAAAATTCTGTCGATTTCGGTACTTAGAAAAGACTCGTAAGTTTTCGGTACTTAGAAAATTTCTGACGTTTTCGGTACTTAGAAAAATTCTGTTGATTTCGGTACTTAGAAAAATTCAGTCAATTTCGGTACTTAGGAAAATTCTTACGATTTCGATACTTATTAAACATTCAGAAGTTTTCGGTACTTAGAAAAATTCTGCCGATTTCGGTACTTAGAAAATTCTGACGATTTCGGTACTTTGAAAAATTCTGCCTTTTTCGGTACTTTGAAAAGACTAGGAAGTTTGCAGTACTTAGAAAATTTCTGACGTTTTCGGTACTTAGAAAAATTCTTTTGATTTCGGTACTTAGAAAAATTCTGACGATATCGGTACTTAGAAAATTCTGACGATTTCGGTACTTCAAAACATTCTGATGATTACGGATCTTAGAAAATTTCTGACATTTTCGATACTTAGAAAATTTCTGACGTTTTCGGTACTTAGAAAAATTCTGTCGATTTCGGTACTTGGAAAATTTCTGCCTCTTTCGGAACTTTGAAAAGACTCAGAAGTTTGCAGTACTTAGAAAATTTTTGACATTTTCGGTACTTTGAAAAATTCTGATGATTTCGGTACTTAGAAAAATTCGGTTGATTTCGGTACTTAGAAAAAATCTGTCGATTTCGGTACTTAGAAAAGACTCGGAAGTTTTCGGTACTTACAAAATTTCTGCCTTTTTCGGTACTTAGAAAACATTCAGAAGTTTTCGTTACTTAGAAAAATTCTGTCGAATTCGGTACTTAGAAAAATTCTGTTGATTTCGGTACTTAGAAAAATTCAGTCAATTTCGGTACTTAGGAAAATTCTTACGATTTCGATACTTATTAAACATTCAGAAGTTTTCGGTACTTAGAAAAATTCTGCCGATTTCGGTACTTAGAAAATTCTGACGATTTCGGTACTTTGAAAAATTCTGCCTTTTTCGGTACTTTGAAAAGACTAGGAAGTTTGCAGTACTTAGAAAATTTCTGACGTTTTCGGTACTTAGAAAAATTCTTTTGATTTCGGTACTTAGAAAAATTCTGACGATATCGGTACTTATTAAACATTCAGAAGTTTTCGGTAATTAGAAAAATTCTGCCGATTTCGGTACTTAGAAAAATTCTGTTGATTTCGGTACTTAGAAAAATTCTGTCGATTTCGGTACTTAGAAAAGACTCGGAAGTTTTCGGTACTTAGAAAATTTCTGACGTTTTCGGTACTTAGAAAAATTCTTTTGAATTCGGTACTTAGAAAATTTCTGCCTTTTTCGGTACTTAGAAAACATTCAAAAGTTTTCGGTACTTAGAAAAATTCTGTCGAATTCGGTACTTAGAAAAATTCTGTTGATTTCGGTACTTGGAAAATTTCTGCCTTTTTCGGTACTTTGAAAAGACTCAGAAGTTTTCAGTACTTAGAAAATTTCTGACGTTTTCGGTACTTAGAAAAATTCTGCCGATTTCGGTACTTAGAAAAATTCTGTTGATTTCGGTACTTAGAAAAATTCAGTCGATTTCGATACTTAGAAAAATTCTTACGATTTCGATACTTATTAAACATACAGAAGTTTTCGGTACTTTGAAAAATTCTGCCTTTTTCGGTACTTTGAAAAGACTAGGAAGTTTGCAGTACTTAGAAAATTTCTGACGTTTTCGGTACTTAGAAAAATTCTTTTGATTTCGGTACTTAGAAAATTTCTGACGTTTTCGGTACTTCGAAAAATTCTGCCGATTTCGGTACTTAGAAAAATTCTGTTCATTTCGGTACTTAGAAAAATTCTGTTGAATTTGGTACTTAGAAAAATTCCGTTGATTTCTGTACTTTGAAAAGACTCAGAAGTTTTCGGTACTTAGAAAATTTCTGACGTTTTCGGTACTTTGAAAAATTCTGATGATTTCGGTACTTAGAAAAATTCGGTTGATTTCGGTACTTAGAAAAAATCTGTCGATTTCGGTACTTAGAAAAGACTCGGAAGTTTTCGGTACTTACAAAATTTCTGCCTTTTTCGGTACTTAGAAAACATTCAGAAGTTTTCGTTACTTAGAAAAATTCTGTCGAATTCGGTACTTAGAAAAATTCTGTTGATTTCGGTACTTAGAAAAATTCAGTCAATTTCGGTACTTAGGAAAATTCTTACGATTTCGATACTTATTAAACATTCAGAAGTTTTCGGTACTTAGAAAAATTCTGCCGATTTCGGTACTTAGAAAATTCTGACGATTTCGGTACTTTGAAAAATTCTGCCTTTTTCGGTACTTTGAAAAGACTAGGAAGTTTGCAGTACTTAGAAAATTTCTGACGTTTTCGGTACTTAGAAAAATTCTTTTGATTTCGGTACTTAGAAAATTTCTGACGTTTTCGGTACTTCGAAAAATTCTGCCGATTTCGGTACTTAGAAAAATTCTGTTCATTTCGGTACTTAGAAAAATTCTGTTGAATTTGGTACTTAGAAAAATTCCGTTGATTTCTGTACTTTGAAAAGACTCAGAAGTTTTCGGTACTTAGAAAATTTCTGACGTTTTCGGTACTTTGAAAAATTCTGATGATTTCGGTACTTAGAAAAATTCGGTTGATTTCGGTACTTAGAAAAAATCTGTCGATTTCGGTACTTAGAAAAGACTCGGAAGTTTTCGGTACTTACAAAATTTCTGCCTTTTTCGGTACTTAGAAAACATTCAGAAGTTTTCGTTACTTAGAAAAATTCTGTCGAATTCGGT
Source organism: Parasteatoda tepidariorum (assembly GCF_982258835.1). Lineage (NCBI taxonomy): Eukaryota > Metazoa > Arthropoda > Arachnida > Araneae > Theridiidae > Parasteatoda > Parasteatoda tepidariorum. The sequence continues at coordinate 95,883,183 of NC_141765.1, read as the reverse complement.
ACTTAGAAAAATTCTGTTGATTTCGGTACTTGGAAAATTTCTGCCTTTTTCGGTACTTTGAAAAGACTCAGAAGTTTTCGGTACTTAGAAAATTTCTGCCTTTTTCGGTACTTTGAAAAGACTCAGAAGTTTTCGGTACTTAGAAAATTTCTGACGATTTCGGTACTTAGAAAAATTCTGACGATTTCGGTACTTAGAAAAATTCTGTCGATTTCGGTACTTAGAAAACATTCAGAAGTTTTCGGTACTTAGAAAATTTCTGCCTTTTTCGGTACTTAGAAAACATTCAAAAGTTTTCGGTACTTAGAAAAATTCTGTCGAATTCGGTACTTAGAAAAATTCTGTTGATTTCGGTACTTAGAAAAATTCAGTCAATTTCGGTACTTAGGAAAATTCTTACGATTTCGATACTTATTAAACATTCAGAAGTTTTCGGTAGGGGAGAGTGGGGTCAATTGTAACAGGGTACGATTGTAACAGAGCAAAAATTTCGAGCGTCGGGTTCTAGATTTGGTTCCTAGGTGGCGCACAAGGTATATTTAATAAATCTACATGTACACCCCTGATGGAAACCATTTTTATGTACTTTTGAAAGAGTTACATCACAAAAGATATTTTCACGCCACACAAGTACTTTTTTTGGTATTAGAATATTATATTGTAACAAAGTAATTTTGTTTAAACAAATAAAAATTAGTAACCGAATATGTAAGTGGACACTTTAATTAACATTTCAATAAAAAAAAGATTAGTTTTGCTAATTAACTAGCATTGTTTTTAACAAATGAAGCTGAAATGGCGTCTTGGGGACAATTGTAACAATAAGTAAAGGGACGATTGTAACAGCTGAAAATAAATAATCTTATGTTTACAAACCATTACTTAACTCTTTAAGAACCACCAATAGTTTCCTATATCATTTATATTATGTTGCATGTGCATTATTTTATCTGTCACCTTTCACAGCATAAATTAAAATTTTTAACCCCTTAAAGTTAAAAGTTTAACCCTTTAGGTTTCTGCTCATTATTATTTTTACTCCTAAAATATCACTACTACTTTGATCAATAAAAAAATGTATCACAACTATGATAATATGTATAATTAACTATGTTTTAGTTGAATTTATGAACTATTACAATTGACCCCGTAAGTGGGGACAATTGTAACAACTGCACGACTGTCAAAAATTTTTAATAACTAATATAATAATATTTAAAATCAGGTATTTATTTTTTTTCTAGTAGAGGATAGTCTACTTTACTCGTCTGTCAATTAATACTAATAATATATTGGATTTTTTGTTAGTTAAAAATAGTTAAGTAAAAAATGTTACAATTGACCCCACTCTCCCCTACTTAGAAAAATTCTGCCGATTTCGGTACTGAGAAAATTCTGACGATTTCGGTACTTCAAAACATTCTGATGATTTCGGATCTTAGAAAATTTCTGACCTTTTCGATACTTAGAAAATTTTTTGACGTTTTCGGTACTTAGAAAAATTCTGTCGATTTCGGTACCTGGAAAATTTCTGCCTTTTTCGGAACTTTGAAAAGACTCAGAAGTTTGCAGTACTTAGAAAATTTCTGACATTTTCGGTACTTAGAAAAATACTTACGATTTCGATACTTATTAAACATTCAGAAGTTTTCGGTACTTAGAAAAATTCTGCCGATTTCGGTACTTAGAAAAATTCTGTTGATTTCGGTACTTAGAAAAATTCTGTCGATTTCGGTACTTAGAAAAGACTCGGAAGTTTTCGGTACTTAGAAAATTTCTGACGTTTTCGGTACTTAGAAAAATTCTTTTGAATACGGTACTTAGAAAATTTCTGCCTTTTTCGGTACTTAGAAAACATTCAAAAGTTTTCGGTACTTAGAAAAATTCTGTCGAATTCGGTACTTAGAAAAATTCTGTTGATTTCGGTACTTGGAAAATTTCTGCCTTTTTCGGTACTTTGAAAAGACTCAGAAGTTTTCAGTACTTAGAAAATTTCTGACGTTTTCGGTACTTAGAAAAATTCTGACGTTTTCGGTACTTAGAAATATTCTGCCGATTTCGGTACTTAGAAAAATTCTGTTGATTTCGGTACTTAGAAAAATTCAGTCGATTTCGATACTTAGAAAAATTCTTACGATTTCGATACTTATTAAACATACAGAAGTTTTCGGTACTTAGAAAAATTCTGCCGATTTCGGTACTTAGATAATTCTGACGATTTCGGTACTTTGAAAAATTCTGCCATTTTCGGTACTTTGAAAAGACTAGGAAGTTTGCAGTACTTAGAAAATTTCTGACGTTTTCGGTACTTAGAAAAATTCTTTTGATTTCGGTACTTAGAAAATTTCTGACGTTTTCGGTACTTAGAAAATTTCTGACGTTTTCGGTACTTCGAAAAATTCTGCCGATTTCGGTACTTAGAAAAATTCTGTTCATTTCGGTACTTAGAAAAATTCTGTTGAATTTGGTACTTAGAAAAATTCCGTTGATTTCGGTACTTTGAAAAGACTCAGAAGTTTTCGGTACTTAGAAAATTTCTGACGTTTTCAGTACTTTGAAAAATTCTGATGATTTCGGTACTTAGAAAAATTCGGTTGATTTCGGTACTTAGAAAAAATCTGTCGATTTCGGTACTTAGAAAAGACTCGGAAGTTTTCGGTACTTACAAAATTTCTGCCTTTTTCGGTACTTAGAAAACATTCAGAAGTTTTCGTTACTTAGAAAAATTCTGTCGAATTCGGTACTTAGAAAAATTCTGTTGATTTCGGTACTTGGAAAATTTCAGCCTTTTTCGGTACTTTGAAAAGACTCAGAAGTTTGCAGTACTTAGAAAATTTCTGACATTTTCGGTACTTAGAAAAATACTTACGATTTCGATACTTATTAAACATTCAGAAGTTTTCGGTACTTAGAAAAATTCTGCCGATTTCGGTACTTAGAAAAATTCTGTTGATTTCGGTACTTAGAAAAATTCAGTCAATTTCGGTACTTAGGAAAATTCTTACGATTTCGATACTTATTAAACATTCAGAAGTTTTCGGTACTTAGAAAAATTCTGCCGATTTCGGTACTTAGAAAATTCTGACGATTTCGGTACTTTGAAAAATTCTGCCTTTTTCGGTACTTTGAAAAGACTAGGAAGTTTGCAGTACTTAGAAAATTTCTGACGTTTTCGGTACTTAGAAAAATTCTTTTGATTTCGGTACTTAGAAAAATTCTGACGATATCGGTACTTAGAAAATTCTGACGATTTCGGTACTTCAAAACATTCTGATGATTACGGATCTTAGAAAATTTCTGACCTTTTCGATACTTAGAAAATTTCTGACGTTTTCGGTACTTAGAAAAATTCTGTCGATTTCGGTACTTGGAAAATTTCTGCCTTTTTCGGTACTTTGAAAAGACTCAGAAGTTTTCGGTACTTAGAAAATTTCTGACATTTTCGGTACTTAGAAAAATTCTGCCGATTTCGGTACTTAGAAAAATTCTGTTGATTTCGGTACTTAGAAAAATTCTGTTGATTTCGGTACTTAGAAAAGACTCGGAAGTTTTCGGTACTTAGAAAAATTCTGCCGATTTCGGTACTAAGAAAATTTCTGACATTTTCGGTACTTAGAAAATTTCTGACGTTTTCGGTACTCAGAAAAATTCTGTTGATTTCGGTACTTAGAAAAAATCTGTCGATTTCGGTGCTTAGAAAAGTCTCGGAAGTTTTCGGTACTTACAAAATTTCTGCCTTTATCGGTACTTAGAAAACATTCAGAAGTTTTCGTTACTTAGAAAAATTCAGTCGAATTCGGTACTTAGAAAAATTCTGTTGATTTCGGTACTTGGAAAATTTCTGCCTTTTTCGGTACTTTGAAAAGACTCAGAAGTTTGCAGTACTTAGAAAATTTCTGACATTTTCGGTACTTAGAAAAATACTTACGATTTCGATACTTATTAAACATTCAGAAGTTTTCGGTACTTAGATAAATTCTGCCGATTTCGGTACTTAGAAAAATTCTGTTGATTTCGGTACTTAGAAAAATTCTGTCGATTTGGGTTCTTAGAAAAGACTCGGAAGTTTTCGGTACTTAGAAAATTTCAGACGTTTTCGGTACTTAGAAAAATTCTTTTGATTTCGGTACTTAGAAAATTTCTGCCTTTTTCGGTACTTAGAAAACATTCAAAAGTTTTCGGTACTTAGAAAAATTCTGTCGAATTCGGTACTTAGAAAAATTCTGTTGATTTCGGTACTTGGAAAATTTCTGCCTTTTTCGGTACTTTGAAAAGACTCAGAAGTTTTCAGTACTTAGAAAATTTCTGACGTTTTCGGTACTTAGAAAAATTCTTTTGATTTCGGTGCTTAGAAAAATTCTTTTGATTTCGGTACTTAGAAAATTCTGACGATTTCGGTACTTAGAAAAATTCTGATGATTTCGGATCTTAGAAAATTTCTGACCTTTTCGATACTTAGAAAATTTCTGACGTTTTCGGTACTTAGAAAAATTCTGTCGATTTCGGTACTTGGAAAATTTCTGCCTTTTTCGGTACTTTGAAAAGACTCAGAAGTTTTCAGTACTTAGAAAATATCTGACGTTTTCGGTACTTAGAAAATTTCTGACCTTTTCGGTACTTAGAAAAATTCTGCCGATTTCGGTACTAAGAAAATTTCTGACATTTTCGGTACTTTGAAAAGACTCAGAAGTTTTCAGTACTTAGAAAATTTCTGACGTTTTCGGTACTTAGAAAATTTCTGACGTTTTCGGTACTTCGAAAAATTCTGCCGATTTCGGTACTTAGAAAAATTCTGTTTATTTCGGTACTTAGAAAAATTCTGTTGAATTTGGTACTTAGAAAAATTCCGTTGATTTCGGTACTTTGAAAAGACTCAGAAGTTTTCGGTACTTAGAAAATTTCTGACGTTTTCGGTTCTTTGAAAAATTCTGATGATTTCGGTACTTAGAAAAATTCTGTTGATTTCGGTACTTAGAAAAAATCTGTCGATTTCGGTGCTTAGAAAAGACTCGGAAGTTTTCGGTACTTACAAAATTTCTGCCTTTATCGGTACTTAGAAAACATTCAGAAGTTTTCGTTACTTAGAAAAATTCAGTCGAATTCGGTACTTAGAAAAATTCTGTTGATTTCGGTACTTGGAAAATTTCTGCCTTTTTCGGTACTTTGAAAAGACTCAGAAGTTTGCAGTACTTAGAAAATTTCTGACATTTTCGGTACTTAGAAAAATACTTACGATTTCGATACTTATTAAACATTCAGAAGTTTTCGGTACTTAGAAAAATTCTGCCGATTTCGGTACTTAGAAAAATTCCGTTGATTTCGGTACTTAGAAAAATTCTGTCAATTTCGGTACTTAGAAAAGACTCGGAAGTTTTCGGTACTTAGAAAATTTCTGACGTTTTCGGTACTTAGAAAAATTCTTTTGATTTCGGTACTTAGAAAATTTCTGCCTTTTTCGGTACTTAGAAAACATTCAAAAGTTTTCGGTACTTAGAAAAATTCTGTCGAATTCGGTACTTAGAAAAATTCTGTTGATTTCGGTACTTGGAAAATTTCTGCCTTTTTCGGTACTTTGAAAAGACTCAGAAGTTTTCAGTACTTAGAAAATTTCTGACGTTTTCGGTACTTAGAAAAATTCTTTTGATTTCGGTACTTAGAAAAATTCTGACGATTTCGGTACTTAGAAAATTCTGACGATTTCGGTACTTAGAAAAATTCTAATGATTTCGGATCTTAGAAAATTTCTGACCTTTTCGATACTTAGAAAATTTCTGACGTTTTCGGTACTTAGAAAAATTCTGTCGATTTCGGTACTTGGAAAATTTCTGCCTTTTTCGGTACTTTGAAAAGACTCAGAAGTTTTCAGTACTTAGAAAATTTCTGACGTTTTCGGTACTTAGAAAATTTCTGACGTTTTCGGTACTTCGAAAAATTCTGCCGATTTTGGTACTTAGAAAAATTCTGTTTATTTCGGTACTTAGAAAAATTCTGTTGAATTTGGTACTTAGAAAAATTCCGTTGATTTCGGTACTTTGAAAAGACTCAGAAGTTTTCGGTACTTAGAAAATTTCTGACGTTTTCGGTTCTTTGAAAAATTCTGTTGATTTCGGTACTTAGAAAAATTCTGCCGATTTCGGTACTTAGAAAATTCTGACGATTTCGGTGCTTTGAAAAATTCTGCCTCTTTCGATACTTTGACTAGACTAGGAAGTTTGCAGTACTTAGAAAATTTCTGACGTTTTCGGTACTTCGAAAAATTCTTTTGATTTCGGTACTTAGAAAAATTCTGACGATTTCGGTACTTAGAAAATTCTGATGATTTCGGATCTTAGAAAATTTCTGACCTTTTCGATACTTAGAAAATTTCGGACGTTTTCAGTACTTAGAAAAATTCTGACGATTTCGGTACTTGGAAAATTTCTGCCTTTTTCGGTACTTTGAAAAGACTCAGAAGTTTTCAGTACTTAGAAAATATCTGACGTTTTCGGTACTTAGAAAATTTCTGACCTTTTCGGTACTTAGAAAAATTCTGCCGATTTCGGTACTAAGAAAATTTCTGACATTTTCGGTACTTAGAAAATTTCTGACGTTTTCGGTACTTAGAAAATTTCTGACGTTTTCGGTACTTAGAAAAATTCTGTTGATTTCGGTACTTGGAAAATTTCTGCCTTTTCGGTACTTTGAAAGACTCAGAAGTTTTCAGTACTTAGAAAATTTCTGACGTTTTCGGTACTTAGAAAATTTCTGACGTTTTTGGTACTTCGAAAAATTCTGCCGATTTCGGTACTTAGAAAAATTCTGTTGATTTCGGTACTTTGAAAAATTCTGTCGATTTCGGTTCTTAGAAAAGACTCGGAAGTTTTCGGTACTTAGAAAATTTCTGACGTTTTCGGTACTTAGAAAAATTCTTTTGATTTCGGTACTTAGAAAATTTCTGCCTTTTTCGGTACTTAGAAAACATTCAAAAGTTTTCGGTACTTAGAAAAATTCTGTCGAATTCGGTACTTAGAAAAATTCTGTTGATTTCGGTACTTGGAAAATTTCTGCCTTTTTCGGTACTTTGAAAAGACTCAGAAGTTTTCAGTACTTAGAAAATTTCTGACGTTTTCGGTACTTAGAAAAATTCTTTTGATTTCGGTACTTAGAAAAATTCTGACGATTTCGGTACTTAGAAAATTCTGACGATTTCGGTACTTAGAAAAATTCTGATGATTTCGGATCTTAGAAAATTTCTGACCTTTTCGATACTTAGAAAATTTCTGACGTTTTCGGTACTTAGAAAAATTCTGTCGATTTCGGTACTTGGAAAATTTCTGCCTTTTTCGGTACTTTGAAAAGACTCAGAAGTTTTCAGTACTTAGAAAATTTCTGACGTTTTCGGTACTTAGAAAATTTCTGACGTTTTCGGTACTTCGAAAAATTCTGCCGATTTTGGTACTTAGAAAAATTCTGCCGATTTCGGTACTTAGAAAAATTCTGTTGATTTCGGTACTTAGAAAAATTCTGTTGATTTCGGTACTTAGAAAAGACTCGGAAGTTTTCGGTACTTGGAAAATTTCTGCCTTTTTCGGTACTTTGAAAAGACTCAGAAGTTTTCGGTACTTAGAAAATTTCTGACATTTTCGGTACTTAGAAAAATTCTGCCGATTTCGGTACTTAGAAAAATTCTGTTGATTTCGGTACTTAGAAAAATTCTGTTGATTTCGGTACTTAGAAAAGACTCGGAAGTTTTCGGTACTTAGAAAAATTCTGCCGATTTCGGTACTTTGAAAAGACTCAGAAGTTTTCAGTACTTAGAAAATTTCTGACGTTTTCGGTACTTAGAAAAATTCTTTTGATTTCGGTACTTAGAAAAATTCTGACGATTTCGGTACTTAGAAAATTTCTGACGTTTTCGGTTCTTTGAAAAATTCTGTTGATTTCGGTACTTAGAAAAATTCTGCCGATTTCGGTACTTAGAAAATTCTGACGATTTCGGTGCTTTGAAAAATTCTGTCTCTTTCGGTACTTTGACTAGACTAGGAAGTTTGCAGTACTTAGAAAATTTCTGACGTTTTCGGTACTTCGAAAAATTCTGACGATTTCGGTACTTAGAAAAATTCTGACGATTTCGGTACTTAGAAAATTCTGACGATTTCGGTACTTAGAAAAATTCTGATGATTTCGGATCTTAGAAAATTTCTGACCTTTTCGATACTTAGAAAATTTCTGACGTTTTCAGTACTTAGAAAAATTCTGTCAATTTCGGTACTTGGAAAATTTCTGCCTTTTTCGGTACTTTGAAAAGACTCAGAAGTTTTCAGTACTTAGAAAATATCTGACGTTTTCGGTACTTAGAAAATTTCTGACCTTTTCGGTACTTAGAAAAATTCTGCCGATTTCGGTACTAAGAAAATTTCTGACATTTTCGGTACTTAGAAAATTTCTGACGTTTTCGGTACTTAGAAAATTTCTGACGTTTTCGGTACTTAGAAAAATTCTGTTGATTTCGGTACTTGGAAAATTTCTGCCTTTTTCGGTACTTTGAAAGACTCAGAAGTTTTCAGTACTTAGAAAATTTCTGACGTTTTCGGTACTTAGAAAATTTCTGACGTTTTTGGTACTTCGAAAAATTCTGCCGATTTCGGTACTTAGAAAAATTCTGTTGATTTCGGTACTTTGAAAAATTCTGTCGATTTCGGTTCTTAGAAAAGACTCGGAAGTTTTCGGTACTTAGAAAATTTCTGACGCTTTCGGTACTTAGAAAAATTCTTTTGATTTCGGTACTTAGAAAATTTCTGCCTTTTTCGGTACTTTGAAAAGACTCCGAAGTTTTCGGTACTTAGAAAATTTCTGACATTTTCGGTACTTAGAAAAATTCTGTTGATTTCGGTACTTGGAAAATTTCTGCCTTTTTCGGTACTTTGAAAAGACTCAGAAGTTTGCAGTACTTAGAAAATTTCTGACATTTTCGGTACTTATAAAAATACTTACGATTTCGATACTTATTAAACATTCAGAAGTTTTCGGTACTTAGAAAAATTCAGCCGATTTCGGTACTTAGAAAAATTCTGTCGATTTCGGTACTTAGAAAATTCTGACGATTTCGGTGCTTTGAAAAATTCTGCCTCTTTCGGTACTTTGACTAGACTAGGAAGTTTGCAGTACTTAGAAAATTTCTGACGTTTTCGGTACTTCGAAAAATTCTTTTGATTTCGGTACTTAGAAAAATTCTGACGATTTCGGTACTTAGAAAATTCAGACGATTTCGGTACTTAGAAAAATTCTGATGATTTCGGATCTTAGAAAATTTCTGACCTTTTCGATACTTAGAAAATTTCTGACGTTTTCGGTACTTAGAAAAATTCTGTCAATTTCGGTACTTGGAAAATTTCTGCCTTTTTCGGTACTTTGAAAAGACTCAGAAGTTTTCAGTACTTAGAAAATATTTGACGTTTTCGGTACTTAGAAAATTTCTGACCTTTTCGGTACTTAGAAAAATTCTGCCGATTTCGGTACTAAGAAAATTTCTGACATTTTCGGTACTTAGAAAATTTCTGACGTTTTTGGTACTTCGAAAAATTCTGCCGATTTCGGTACTTAGAAAAATTCTGTTGATTTCGGTACTTTGAAAAATTCTGTCGATTTCGGTTCTTAGAAAAGACTCGGATGTTTTCGGTACTTAGAAAATTTCTGACGTTTTCGGTACTTAGAAAAATTCTTTTGATTTCGGTACTTAGAAAATTTCTGCCTTTTTCGGTACTTTGAAAAGACTCAGAAGTTTTCGGTACTTAGAAAATTTCTGACATTTTCGGTACTTAGAAAAATTCTGTTGATTTCGGTACTTGGAAAATTTCTGCCTTTTTCGGTACTTTGAAAAGACTCAGAAGTTTGCAGTACTTAGAAAATTTCTGACATTTTCGGTACTTATATAAATACTTACGATTTCGATACTTATTAAACATTCAGAAGTTTTCGGTACTTAGAAAAATTCTGCCGATTTCGGAACTTAGAAAAATTCTGTCGATTTCGGTACTTAGAAAATTCTGACGATTTCGGTGCTTTGAAAAATTCTGCCTCTTTCGGTACTTTGACTAGACTAGGAAGTTTGCAGTACTTAGAAAATTTCTGACGTTTTCGGTACTTCGAAAAATTCTTTTGATTTCGGTACTTAGAAAAATTCTGACGATTTCGATACTTAGAAAATTTCTGACGTTTTCGGTACTTAGAAAAATTCTGTCAATTTCGGTACTTGGAAAATTTCTGCCTTTTTCGGTACTTTGAAAAGACTCAGAAGTTTTCAGTACTTAGAAAATATTTGACGTTTTCGGTACTTAGAAAATTTCTGACCTTTTCGGTACTTAGATAAATTCTGCCGATTTCGGTACTAAGAAAATTTCTGACATTTTCGGTACTTAGAAAATTTCTGACGTTTTCGGTACTTAGAAAATTTCTGACGTTTTCGGTACTTAGAAAAATTCTGTTGATTTCGGTACTTGGAAAATTTCAGCCTTTTTCGGAACTTTGAAAAGACTCAGAAGTTTTCAGTACTTAGAAAATTTCTGACGTTTTCGGTACTTAGAAAATTTCTGACGTTTTTGGTACTTCGAAAAATTCTGCCGATTTCGGAACTTAGAAAAATTCTGTTGATTTCGGTACTTTGAAAAATTCTGTCGATTTCGGTTCTTAGAAAAGACTCGGAAGTTTTCGGTACTTAGAAAATTTCTGACGTTTTCGGTACTTAGAAAAATTCTTTTGATTTCGGTACTTAGAAAATTTCTGCCTTTTTCGGTACTTTGAAAAGACTCAGAAGTTTTCGGTACTTAGAAAATTTCTGACATTTTCGGTACTTAGAAAAATTCTGCCGATTTCGGTACTTAGAAAAAATCTGTCGATTTCGGTACTTAGAAAAGACTCGGAAGTTTTCGGTACTTACAAAATTTCTGCCTATTTCGGTACTTAGAAAACATTCAGAAGTTTTCGTTACTTAGAAAAATTCTGTCGAATTCGGTACTTAGAAAAATTCTGTTGATTTCGGTACTTGGAAAATTTCTGCCTTTTTCGGTACTTTGAAAAGACTCAGAAGTTTGCAGTACTTAGAAAATTTCTGACATTTTCGGTACTTAGAAAAATACTTACGATTTCGATACTTCTTAAACATTCAGAAGTTTTCGGTACTTAGAAAAATTCTGCCGATTTCGGTACTTAGAAAAATTCTGTCGATTTCGGTACTTAGAAAAGACTCGGACAGAAGTTTTCGGTACTTAGAAAATTTCTGACGTTTTCGGTTCTTTGAAAAATTCTGATGATTTCGGTACTTTGAAAAATTTTGTTGATTTCGGTACTTAGAAAAAATCTGTCGATTTCGGTGCTTAGAAAAGACTCGGAAGTTTTCGGTACTTACAAAATTTCTGCCTTTATCGGTACTTAGAAAACATTCAGAAGTTTTCGTTACTTAGAAAACTTCAGTCGAATTCGGTACTTAGAAAAATTCTGTTGATTTCGGTACTTGGAAAATTTCTGCCTTTTTCGGTACTTTGAAAAGACTCAGAAGTTTGCAGTACTTAGAAAATTTCTGACATTTTCGGTACTTAGAAAAATACTTACGATTTCGATACTTATTAAACATTCAGAAGTTTTCGGTACTTAGAAAAATTCTGCCGATTTCGGTACTTAGAAAAATTCTGTTGATTTCGGTACTTAGAAAAATTCTGTCGATTTCGGTACTTAGAAAAGACTCGGAAGTTTTCGGTACTTAGAAAATTTCTGACGTTTTCGGTACTTAGAAAAATTCTTTTGATTTCGGTACTTAGAAAATTTCTGCCTTTTTCGGTACTTAGAAAACATTCAAAATTTTTCGGTACTTAGAAAAATTCTGTCGAATTCGGTACTTAGAAAAATTCTGTTGATTTCGGTACTTGGAAAATTTCTGCCTTTTTCGGTACTTTGAAAAGACTCAGAAGTTTTCAGTACTTAGAAAATTTCTGACGTTTTCGGTACTTAGAAAAATTCTTTTGATTTCGGTACTTAGAAAAAGTCTGACGATTTCGGTACTTATAAAAATTCTTTTGATTTCGGTTCTTAGAAAATTTCTGCCTTTTTCGGTACTTTGAAAAATTCTGCCGATTTCGGTGCTTAGAAAAATTCTGTTGATTTCGGTACTTAGAAAAATTCTGTCGATTTCGGTACTTAGAAAAGACTCGGAAGTTTTCGGTACTTAGAAAAATTCTGCCGATTTCGGTACTAAGAAAATTTCTGACATTTTCGGTACTTAGAAAATTTCTGACGTTTTCGGTACTTAGAAAAATTCTGATGATTTCGGATCTTAGAAAATTTCTGACCTTTTCGGTACTTAGAAAATTTCTGTTGATTTCGGTACTTGGAAAATTTCTGCCTTTTTCGGTACTTTGAAAAGACTCAGAAGTTTTCAGTACTTAGAAAATTTCTGACGTTTTCGGTACTTAGAAAATTTCTGACGTTTTCGGTACTTCGAAAAATTCTGCCGATTTCGGTACTTAGAAAAATTCTGTTTATTTCGGTACTTAGAAAAATTCTGTTGAATTTGGTACTTAGAAAAATTCCGTTGATTTCGGTACTTTGAAAAGACTCAGAAGTTTTCGGTACTTAGAAAATTTCTGACGTTTTCGGTTCTTTGAAAAATTCTGATGATTTCGGTACATAGAAAAATTCTGTTGATTTCGGTACTTAGAAAAAATCTGTCGATTTCGGTACTTAGAAAAGACTTGGAAGTTTTCGGTACTTACAAAATTTCTGCCTTTTTCGGTACTTTGAAAAGACTCAGAAGTTTTCAGTACTTAGAAAATATCTGACGTTTTCGGTACTTAGAAAATTTCTGACATTTTCGGTACTTAGAAAAATTCTGCCTATTTCGGTACTTAGAAAAATTCCGTTGATTTCGGTACTTTGAAAAGACTCAGAAGTTTTCGGTACTTAGAAAATTTCTGACGTTTTCGGTTCTTTGAAAAATTCTGATGATTTCGGTACTTAGAAAAATTCTGTTGATTTCGGTACTTAGAAAAAATCTGTCGATTTCGGTACTTAGAAAAGACTCGGAAGTTTTCGGTACTTACAAAATTTCTGCCTTTTTCGGTACTTAGAAAACATTCAGAAGTTTTCGTTACTTAGAAAAATTCTGTCGAATTCGGTACTTAGAAAAATTCTGTTGATTTCGGTACTTGGAAAATTTCTGCCTTTTTCGGTACTTTGAAAAGACTCAGAAGTTTGCAGTACTTAGAAAATTTCTGACATTTTCGGTACTTAGAAAAATACTTACGATTTCGATACTTATTAAACATTCAGAAGTTTTCGGTACTTAGAAAATTTCTGTTGATTTCGGTACTTGGAAAATTTCTGCCTTTTTCGGTACTTTGAAAAGACTCAGAAGTTTTCAGTACTTAGAAAATTTCTGACGTTTTCGGTACTTAGAAAATTTCTGACGTTTTCGGTACTTCGAAAAATTCTGCCGATTTCGGTACTTAGAAAAATTCTGTTTATTTCGGTACTTAGAAAAATTCTGTTGAATTTGGTACTTAGAAAAATTCCGTTGATTTCGGTACTTTGAAAAGACTCAGAAGTTTTCGGTACTTAGAAAATTTCTGACGTTTTCGGTTCTTTGAAAAATTCTGATGATTTCGGTACATAGAAAAATTCTGTTGATTTCGGTACTTAGAAAAAATCTGTCGATTTCGGTACTTAGAAAAGACTCGGAAGTTTTCGGTACTTACAAAATTTCTGCCTTTTTCGGTACTTAGAAAACATTCAGAAGTTTTCGTTACTTAGAAAAATTCTGTCGAATTCGGTACTTAGAAAAATTCTGTCGATTTCGGTACTTGGAAAATTTCTGCCTTTTTCGGTACTTTGAAAAGACTCAGAAGTTTTCAGTACTTAGAAAATATCTGACGTTTTCGGTACTTAGAAAATTTCTGACATTTTCGGTACTTAGAAAAATTCTGCCGATTTCGGTACTTAGAAAAATTCTTTTGATTTCGGTACTTGGAAAATTTCTGCCTTTTTCGGTACTTTGAAAAGACTCAGAAGTTTTCAGTACTTAGAAAATTTCTGACGTTTTCGGTACTTAGAAAAATTCCGCCAATTTCGGTACTTAGAAAAATTCTGACGATTTCGGTACTTAGAAAATTCTGACGATTTCGGTACTTAGAAAAATTCTGATGATTTCGGATCTTAGAAAATTTCTGACCTTTTCGATACTTAGAAAATTTCTGACGTTTTCGGTACTTAGAAAAATTCTTTTGATTTCGGTACTTAGAAAAATTCTGTCGATTTCGGTACTTAGAAAAGACTCGGAAGTTTTCGGTACTTAGAAAATTTCTGCCGATTTCGGTACTAAGAAAATTTCTGACATTTTCGGTACTTAGAAAATTTCTGACGTTTTCGGTACTTAGAAAAATTCTGATGATTTCGGATCTTAGAAAATTTCTGACCTTTTCGGTACTTAGAAAATTTCTGTTGATTTCGGTACTTGGAAAATTTCTGCCTTTTTCGGTACTTTGAAAAGACTCAGAAGTTTTCAGTACTTAGAAAATATCTGACGTTTTCGGTACTTAGAAAATTTCTGACATTTTCGGTACTTAGAAAAATTCTGCCTATTTCGGTACTTAGAAAAATTCTCTTGATTTCGGTACTTGGAAAATTGCTGCCTTTTTCGGTACTTTGAAAAGACTCAGAAGTTTTCAGTACTTAGAAAATTTCTGACGTTTTCGGTACTTAGAAAAATTCTGTTGAATTTGATACTTAGAAAAATTCCGTCGATTTCGGTACTTAGAAAAGACTCGGAAGTTTTCGGTACTTACAAAATTTCTGCCTTTTTCGGTACTTAGAAAACATTCAGAAGTTTTCGTTACTTAGAAAAATTCTGTCGAATTCGGTACTTAGAAAAATTCTGTCGATTTCGGTACTTGGAAAATTTCTGCCTTTTTCGGTACTTTGAAAAGACTCAGAAGTTTTCAGTACTTAGAAAATATCTGACGTTTTCGGTACTTAGAAAATTTCTGACATTTTCGGTACTTAGAAAAATTCTGCCGATTTCGGTACTTAGAAAAATTCTTTTGATTTCGGTACTTGGAAAATTTCTGCCTTTTTCGGTACTTTGAAAAGACTCAGAAGTTTTCAGTACTTAGAAAATATCTGACGTTTTCGGTACTTAGAAAATTTCTGACATTTTCGGTACTTAGAAAAATTCTGCCGATTTCGGTACTTAGAAAAATTCTTTTGATTTCGGTACTTGGAAAATTTCTGCCTTTTTCGGTACTTTGAAAAGACTCAGAAGTTTTCAGTACTTAGAAAATTTCTGACGTTTTCGGTACTTAGAAAAATTCCGCCAATTTCGGTACTTAGAAAAATTCTGACGATTTCGGTACTTAGAAAATTCTGACGATTTCGGTACTTAGAAAAATTCTGATGATTTCGGATCTTAGAAAATTTCTGACCTTTTCGATACTTAGAAAATTTCTGACGTTTTCGGTACTTAGAAAAATTCTTTTGATTTCGGTACTTAGAAATATTCTGTCGATTTCGGTACTTAGAAAAGACTCGGAAGTTTTCGGTACTTAGAAAATTTCTGCCGATTTCGGTACTAAGAAAATTTCTGACATTTTCGGTACTTAGAAAATTTCTGACGTTTTCGGTACTTAGAAAAATTCTGATGATTTTGGATCTTAGAAAATTTCTGACCTTTTCGGTACTTAGAAAATTTCTGTTGATTTCGGTACTTGGAAAATTTCTGCCTTTTTCGGTACTTTGAAAAGACTCAGAAGTTTTCAGTACTTAGAAAATTTCTGACGTTTTCGGTACTTAGAAAAATTCTTTTGATTTCGGTACTTAGAAAAAGTCTGACGATTTCGGTACTTAGAAAAATTCTTTTGATTTCGGTTCTTAGAAAATTTCTGCCTTTTTCGGTACTTTGAAAAGACTCAGAAGTTTTCGGTACTTAGAAAATTTCTGACATTTTCGGTACTTAGAAAAATTCTGCCGATTTCGGTACTTAGAAAAATTCTGTTGATTTCGGTACTTAGAAAAATTCTGTCGATTTCGGTACTTAGAAAAGACTCGGAAGTTTTCGGTACTTAGAAAAATTCTGCCGATTTCGGTACTAAGAAAATTTCTGACATTTTCGGTACTTAGAAAATTTCTGACCTTTTCGGTACTTAGAAAATTTCTGTTGATTTCGGTACTTGGAAAATTTCTGCCTTTTTCGGTACTTTGAAAAGACTCAGAAGTTTTCAGTACTTAGAAAATTTCTGACGTTTTCGGTACTTAGAAAATTTCTGACGTTTTCGGTACTTCGAAAAATTCTGCCGATTTCGGTACTTAGAAAAATTCTGTTTATTTCGGTACTTAGAAAAATTCTGTTGAATTTGGTACTTAGAAAAATTCCGTTGATTTCGGTACTTTGAAAAGACTCAGAAGTTTTCGGTACTTAGAAAATTTCTGACGTTTTCGGTTCTTTGAAAAATTCTGATGATTTCGGTACTTAGAAAAATTCTGTTGATTTCGGTACTTAGAAAAAATCTGTCGATTTCGGTACTTAGAAAAGACTCGGAAGTTTTCGGTACTTACAAAATTTCTTCCTTTTTCGGTACTTAGAAAACATTCAGAAGTTTTCGTTACTTAGAAAAATTCTGTCGAATTCGGTACTTAGAAAAATTCTGTTGATTTCGGTACTTGGAAAATTTCTGCCTTTTTCGGTACTTTGAAAAGACTCAGAAGTTTGCAGTACTTAGAAAATTTCTGACATTTTCGGTACTTAGAAAAATACTTACGATTTCGATACTTATTAAACATTCAGAAGTTTTCGGTACTTAGAAAAATTCTGCCGATTTCGGTACTTAGAAAAATTCTGTTGATTTCGGTACTTAGAAAAATTCTGTCGATTTCGGTACTTAGAAAAGACTCGGAAGTTTTCGGTACTTAGAAAATTTCTGACGTTTTCGGTACTTAGAAAAATTCTTTTGATTTCGGTACTTAGAAAATTTCTGCCTTTTTCGGTACTTAGAAAACATTCAAAAGTTTTCGGTACTTAGAAAAATTCTGTCGAATTCGGTACTTAGAAAAATTCTGTTGATTTCGGTACTTGGAAAATTTCTGCCTTTTTCGGTACTTTGAAAAGACTCAGAAGTTTTCAGTACTTAGAAAATTTCTGACGTTTTCGGTACTTAGAAAAATTCTTTTGATTTCGGTACTTAGAAAAAGTCTGACGATTTCGGTACTTAGAAAAATTCTTTTGATTTCGGTTCTTAGAAAATTTCTGCCTTTTTCGGTACTTTGAAAAGACTCAGAAGTTTTCGGTACTTAGAAAATTTCTGACATTTTCGGTACTTAGAAAAATTCTGCCGATTTCGGTACTTAGAAAAATTCTGTTGATTTCGGTACTTAGAAAAATTCTGTCGATTTCGGTACTTAGAAAAGACTCGGAAGTTTTCGGTACTTAGAAAAATTCTGCCGATTTCGGTACTACGAAAATTTCTGACATTTTCGGTACTTAGAAAATTTCTGACGTTTTCGGTACTTAGAAAAATTCTGATGATTTCGGTCTTAGAAAATTTCTGACCTTTTCGGTACTTAGAAAATTTCTGTTGATTTCGGTACTTGGAAAATTTCTGCCTTTTTCGGTACTTTGAAAAGACTCAGAAGTTTTCAGTACTTAGAAAATTTCTGACGTTTTCGGTACTTAGAAAATTTCTGACGTTTTCGGTACTTCGAAAAATTCTGCCGATTTCGGTACTTAGAAAAATTCTGTTTATTTCGGTACTTAGAAAAATTCTGTTGAATTTGGTACTTAGAAAAATTCCGTTGATTTCGGTACTTTGAAAAGACTCAGAAGTTTTCGGTACTTAGAAAATTTCTGACGTTTTCGGTTCTTTGAAAAATTCTGATGATTTCGGTACTTAGAAAAATTCTGTTGATTTCGGTACTTAGAAAAAATCTGTCGATTTCGGTACTTAGAAAAGACTCGGAAGTTTTCGGTACTTACAAAATTTCTGCCTTTTTCGGTACTTAGAAAACATTCAGAAGTTTTCGTTACTTAGAAAAATTCTGTCGAATTCGGTACTTAGAAAAATTCTGTCGATTTCGGTACTTGGAAAATTTCTGCCTTTTTCGGTACTTTGAAAAGACTCAGAAGTTTTCAGTACTTAGAAAATATCTGACGTTTTCGGTACTTAGAAAATTTCTAACATTTTCGGTACTTAGAAAAATTCTGCCGATTTCGGTACTTAGAAAAATTCTTTTGATTTCGGTACTTGGAAAATTTCTGCCTTTTTCGGTACTTTGAAAAGACTCAGAAGTTTTCAGTACTTAGAAAATTTCTGACGTTTTCGGTACTTAGAAAAATTCCGCCAATTTCGGTACTTAGAAAAATTCTGACGATTTCGGTACTTAGAAAATTCTGACGATTTCGGTACTTAGAAAAATTCTGATGATTTCGGATCTTAGAAAATTTCTGACCTTTTCGATACTTAGAAAATTTCTGACGTTTTCGGTACTTAGAAAAATTCTTTTGATTTCGGTACTTAGAAAAATTCTGTCGATTTCGGTACTTAGAAAAGACTCGGAAGTTTTCGGTACTTAGAAAATTTCTGCCGATTTCGGTACTAAGAAAATTTCTGACATTTTCGGTACTTAGAAAATTTCTGACGTTTTCGGTACTTAGAAAAATTCTGATGATTTCGGATCTTAGAAAATTTCTGACCTTTTCGGTACTTAGAAAATTTCTGTTGATTTCGGTACTTGGAAAATTTCTGCCTTTTTCGGTACTTTGAAAAGACTCAGAAGTTTTCAGTACTTAGAAAATATCTGACGTTTTCGGTACTTAGAAAATTTCTGACATTTTCGGTACTTAGAAAAATTCTGCCTATTTCGGTACTTAGAAAAATTCTCTTGATTTCGGTACTTGGAAAATTTCTGCCTTTTTCGGTACTTTGAAAAGACTCAGAAGTTTTCAGTACTTAGAAAATTTCTAACGTTTTCGGTACTTAGAAAATTTCTGACCTTTTCGGTACTTAGAAAATTTCTGTTGATTTCGGTACTTGGAAAATTTCTGCCTTTTTCGGTACTTTGAAAAGACTCAGAAGTTTTCAGTACTTAGAAAATTTCTGACGTTTTCGGTACTTAGAAAATTTCTGACGTTTTCGGTACTTCGAAAAATTCTGCCGATTTCGGAACTTAGAAAAATTCTGTTTATTTCGGTACTTAGAAAAATTCTGTTGAATTTGGTACTTAGAAAAATTCCGTTGATTTCGGTACTTTGAAAAGACTCAGAAGTTTTCGGTACTTAGAAAATTTCTGACGTTTTCGGTTCTTTGAAAAATTCTGATGATTTCGGTACTTAGAAAAATTCTGTTGATTTCGGTACTTAGAAAAAATCTGTCGATTTCGGTACTTAGAAAAGACTCGGAAGTTTTCGGTACTTACAAAATTTCTTCCTTTTTCGGGACTTAGAAAACATTCAGAAGTTTTCGTTACTTAGAAAAATTCTGTCGAATTCGGTACTTAGAAAAATTCTGTTGATTTCGGTACTTGGAAAATTTCTGCCTTTTTCGGTACTTTGAAAAGACTCAGAAGTTTGCAGTACTTAGAAAATTTCTGACATTTTCGGTACTTAGAAAAATACTTACGATTTCGATACTTATTAAACATTCAGAAGTTTTCGGTACTTAGAAAAATTCTGCCGATTTCGGTACTTAGAAAAATTCTGTTGATTTCGGTACTTAGAAAAATTCTGTCGATTTCGGTACTTAGAAAAGACTCGGAAGTTTTCGGTACTTAGAAAATTTCTGACGTTTTCGGTACTTAGAAAAATTCTTTTGATTTCGGTACTTAGAAAATTTCTGCCTTTTTCGGAACTTAGAAAACATTCAAAAGTTTTCGGTACTTAGAAAAATTCTGTCGAATTCGGTACTTAGAAAAATTCTGTTGATTTCGGTACTTGGAAAATTTCTGCCTTTTTCGGTACTTTGAAAAGACTCAGAAGTTTTCAGTACTTAGAAAATTTCTGACGTTTTCGGTACTTAGAAAAATTCCGCCAATTTCGGTACTTAGAAAAATTCTGACGATTTCGGTACTTAGAAAATTCTGACGATTTCGGTACTTAGAAAAATTCTGATGATTTCGGATCTTAGAAAATTTCTGACCTTTTCGATACTTAGAAAATTTCTGACGTTTTCGGTACTTAGAAAAATTCTTTTGATTTCGGTACTTAGAAAAATTCTGTCGATTTCGGTACTTAGAAAAGACTCGGAAGTTTTCGGTACTTAGAAAATTTCTGCCGATTTCGGTACTAAGAAAATTTCTGACATTTTCGGTACTTAGAAAATTTCTGACGTTTTCGGTACTTAGAAAAATTCTGATGATTTCGGATCTTAGAAAATTTCTGACCTTTTCGGTACTTAGAAAATTTCTGTTGATTTCGGTACTTGGAAAATTTCTGCCTTTTTCGGTACTTTGAAAAGACTCAGAAGTTTTCAGTACTTAGAAAATATCTGACGTTTTCGGTACTTAGAAAATTTCTGACATTTTCGGTACTTAGAAAAATTCTGCCTATTTCGGTACTTAGAAAAATTCTCTTGATTTCGGTACTTGGAAAATTTCTGCCTTTTTCGGTACTTTGAAAAGACTCAGAAGTTTTCAGTACTTAGAAAATTTCTAACGTTTTCGGTACTTAGAAAATTTCTGACCTTTTCGGTACTTAGAAAATTTCTGTTGATTTCGGTACTTGGAAAATTTCTGCCTTTTTCGGTACTTTGAAAAGACTCAGAAGTTTTCAGTACTTAGAAAATTTCTGACGTTTTCGGTACTTAGAAAATTTCTGACGTTTTCGGTACTTCGAAAAATTCTGCCGATTTCGGAACTTAGAAAAATTCTGTTTATTTCGGTACTTAGAAAAATTCTGTTGAATTTGGTACTTAGAAAAATTCCGTTGATTTCGGTACTTTGAAAAGACTCAGAAGTTTTCGGTACTTAGAAAATTTCTGACGTTTTCGGTTCTTTGAAAAATTCTGATGATTTCGGTACTTAGAAAAATTCTGTTGATTTCGGTACTTAGAAAAAATCTGTCGATTTCGGTACTTAGAAAAGACTCGGAAGTTTTCGGTACTTACAAAATTTCTTCCTTTTTCGGGACTTAGAAAACATTCAGAAGTTTTCGTTACTTAGAAAAATTCTGTCGAATTCGGTACTTAGAAAAATTCTGTTGATTTCGGTACTTGGAAAATTTCTGCCTTTTTCGGTACTTTGAAAAGACTCAGAAGTTTGCAGTACTTAGAAAATTTCTGACATTTTCGGTACTTAGAAAAATACTTACGATTTCGATACTTATTAAACATTCAGAAGTTTTCGGTACTTAGAAAAATTCTGCCGATTTCGGTACTTAGAAAAATTCTGTTGATTTCGGTACTTAGAAAAATTCTGTCGATTTCGGTACTTAGAAAAGACTCGGAAGTTTTCGGTACTTAGAAAATTTCTGACGTTTTCGGTACTTAGAAAAATTCTTTTGATTTCGGTACTTAGAAAATTTCTGCCTTTTTCGGTACTTAGAAAACATTCAAAAGTTTTCGGTACTTAGAAAAATTCTGTCGAATTCGGTACTTAGAAAAATTCTGTTGATTTCGGTACTTGGAAAATTTCTGCCTTTTTCGGTACTTTGAAAAGACTCAGAAGTTTTCAGTACTTAGAAAATTTCTGACGTTTTCGGTACTTAGAAAAATTCTTTTGATTTCGGTACTTAGAAAAAGTCTGACGATTTCGGTACTTAGAAAAATTCTTTTGATTTCGGTTCTTAGAAAATTTCTGCCTTTTTCGGTACTTTGAAAAGACTCAGAAGTTTTCGGTACTTAGAAAATTTCTGACATTTTCGGTACTTAGAAAAATTCTGCCGATTTCGGTACTTAGAAAAATTCTGTTGATTTCGGTACTTAGAAAAATTCTGTCGATTTCGGTACTTAGAAAAGACTCGGAAGTTTTCGGTACTTAGAAAAATTCTGCCGATTTCGGTACTACGAAAATTTCTGACCTTTTCGGTACTTAGAAAATTTCTGTTGATTTCGGTACTTGGAAAATTTCTGCCTTTTTCGGTACTTAGAAAAATTCTTTTGATTTCGGTACTTAGAAAAAGTCTGACGATTTCGGTACTTAGAAAAATTCTTTTGATTTCGGTTCTTAGAAAATTTCTGCCTTTTTCGGTACTTTGAAAAGACTCAGAAGTTTTCGGTACTTAGAAAATTTCTGACATTTTCGGTACTTAGAAAAATTCTGCCGATATCGGTACTTAGAAAAATTCTGTTGATTTCGGTACTTAGAAAAATTCTGTCGATTTCGGTACTTAGAAAAGACTCGGAAGTTTTCGGTACTTAGAAAAATTCTGCCGATTTCGGTACTAAGAAAATTTCTGACATTTTCGGTACTTAGAAAATTTCTGACCTTTTCGGTACTTAGAAAATTTCTGTTGATTTCGGTACTTGGAAAATTTCTGCCTTTTTCGGTACTTTGAAAAGACTCAGAAGTTTTCAGTACTTAGAAAATTTCTGACGTTTTCGGTACTTAGAAAATTTCTGACGTTTTCGGTACTTCGAAAAATTCTGCCGATTTCGGTACTTAGAAAAATTCTGTTTATTTCGGTACTTAGAAAAATTCTGTTGAATTTGGTACTTAGAAAAATTCCGTTGATTTCGGTACTTTGAAAAGACTCAGAAGTTTTCGGTACTTAGAAAATTTCTGACTTTTTCGGTTCTTTGAAAAATTCTGATGATTTCGGTACTTAGAAAAATTCTGTTGATTTCGGTACTTAGAAAAAATCTGTCGATTTCGGTACTTAGAAAAGACTCGGAAGTTTTCGGTACTTACAAAATTTCTTCCTTTTTCGGTACTTAGAAAACATTCAGAAGTTTTCGTTACTTAGAAAAATTCTGTCGAATTCGGTACTTAGAAAAATTCTGTTGATTTCGGTACTTGGAAAATTTCTGCCTTTTTCGGTACTTTGAAAAGACTCAGAAGTTTGCAGTACTTAGAAAATTTCTGACATTTTCGGTACTTAGAAAAATACTTACGATTTCGATACTTATTAAACATTCAGAAGTTTTCGGTACTTAGAAAAATTCTGCCGATTTCGGTACTTAGAAAAATTCTGTTGATTTCGGTACTTAGAAAAATTCTGTCGATTTCGGTACTTAGAAAAGACTCGGAAGTTTTCGGTACTTAGAAAATTTCTGACGTTTTCGGTACTTAGAAAAATTCTTTTGATTTCGGTACTTAGAAAATTTCTGCCTTTTTCGGTACTTAGAAAACATTCAAAAGTTTTCGGTACTTAGAAAAATTCTGTCGAATTCGGTACTTAGAAAAATTCTGTTGATTTCGGTACTTTGAAAATTTCTGCCTTTTTCGGTACTTTGAAAAGACTCAGAAGTTTTCAGTACTTAGAAAATTTCTGACGTTTTCGGTACTTAGAAAAATTCTTTTGATTTCGGTACTTAGAAAAAGTCTGACGATTTCGGTTCTTAGAAAAATTCTTTTGATTTCGGTTCTTAGATAATTTCTGCCTTTTTCGGTACTTTGAAAAGACTCAGAAGTTTTCGGTACTTAGAAAATTTCTGACATTTTCGGTACTTAGAAAAATTCTGCCGATTTCGGTACTTAGAAAAATTCTGTTGATTTCGGTACTTAGAAAAATTCTGTCGATTTCGGTACTTAGAAAAGACTCGGAAGTTTTCGGTACTTAGAAAAATTCTGCCGATTTCGGTACTACGAAAATTTCTGACATTTTCGGTACTTAGAAAATTTCTGACGTTTTCGGTACTTAGAAAAATTCTGATGATTTCGGATCTTAGAAAATTTCTGACCTTTTCGGTACTTAGAAAATTTCTGTTGATTTCGGTACTTGGAAAATTTCTGCCTTTTTCGGTACTTTGAAAAGACTCAGAAGTTTTCGGTACTTAGAAAATTTCTGACGTTTTCGGTTCTTTGAAAAATTCTGATGATTTCGGTACTTAGAAAAATTCTGTTGATTTCGGTACTTAGAAAAAATCTGTCGATTTCGGTACTTAGAAAAGACTCGGAAGTTTTCGGTACTTACAAAATTTCTGCCTTTTTCGGTACTTAGAAAAATTCTGCCGATTTCGGTACTTAGAAAAATTCTGTTTATTTCGGTACTTAGAAAAATTCTGTTGAATTTGGTACTTAGAAAAATTCCGTTGATTTCGGTACTTTGAAAAGACTCAGAAGTTTTCGGTACTTAGAAAATTTCTGACGTTTTCGGTTCTTTGAAAAATTCTGATGATTTCGGTACTTAGAAAAATTCTGTTGATTTCGGTACTTAGAAAAAATCTGTCGATTTCGGTACTTAGAAAATTTCTGCCTTTTTCGGTACTTTGAAAAGACTCAGAAGGTTTCAGTACTTAGAAAATTTCTGACGTTTTCGGTACTTAGAAAAATTCCGCCAATTTCGGTACTTAGAAAAATTCTGACGATTTCGGTACTTAGAAAATTCTGACGATTTCGGTACTTAGAAAAATTCTGATGATTTCGGATCTTAGAAAATTTCTGACCTTTTCGATACTTAGAAAATTTCTGACGTTTTCGGTACTTAGAAAATTTCTGACGTTTTCGGTACTTAGAAAAATTCTGATGATTTCGGATCTTAGAAAATTTCTGACCTTTTCGGTACTTAGAAAATTTCTGTTGATTTCGGTACTTGGAAAATTTCTGCCTTTTTCGGTACTTTGAAAAGACTCAGAAGTTTTCAGTACTTAGAAAATTTCTGACGTTTTCGGTACTTAGAAAAATTCTTTTGATTTCGGTACTTAGAAAAAGTCTGACGATTTCGGTACTTAGAAAAATTCTTTTGATTTCGGTTCTTAGAAAATTTCTGCCTTTTTCGGTACTTTGAAAAGACTCAGAAGTTTTCGGTACTTAGAAAATTTCTGACATTTTCGGTACTTAGAAAAATTCTGCCGATTTCGGTACTTAGAAAAATTCTGTTGATTTCGGCACTTAGAAAAATTCTGTCGATTTCGGTACTTAGAAAAGACTCGGAAGTTTTCGGTACTTAGAAAAATTCTGCCGATTTCGGTACTAAGAAAATTTCTGTACTTAGAAAATTTCTGTTGATTTCGGTACTTGGAAAATTTCTGCCTTTTTCGGTACTTTGAAAAGACTCAGAAGTTTTCAGTACTTAGAAAATTTCTGACGTTTTCGGTACTTAGAAAATTTCTGACGTTTTCGGTACTTCGAAAAATTCTGCCGATTTCGGTACTTAGAAAAATTCTGTTTATTTCGGTACTTAGAAAAATTCTGTTGAATTTGGTACTTAGAAAAATTCCGTTGATTTCGGTACTTTGAAAAGACTCAGAAGTTTTCGGTACTTAGAAAATTTCTGACGTTTTCGGTTCTTTGAAAAATTCTGATGATTTCGGTACTTAGAAAAATTCTGTTGATTTCGGTACTTAGAAAAAATCTGTCGATTTCGGTACTTAGAAAAGACTCGGAAGTTTTCGGTACTTACAAAATTTCTTCCTTTTTCGGTACTTAGAAAACATTCAGAAGTTTTCGTTACTTAGAAAAATTCTGTCGAATTCGGTACTTAGAAAAATTCTGTTGATTTCGGTACTTGGAAAATTTCTGCCTTTTTCGGTACTTTGAAAAGACTCAGAAGTTTGCAGTACTTAGAAAATTTCTGACATTTTCGGTACTTAGAAAAATACTTACGATTTCGATACTTATTAAACATTCAGAAGTTTTCGGTACTTAGAAAAATTCTGTTGATTTCGGTACTTAGAAAAATTCTGTCGATTTCGGTACTTAGAAAAGACTCGGAAGTTTTCGGTTCTTAGAAAATTTCTGACGTTTTCGGTACTTAGAAAAATTCTTTTGATTTCGGTACTTAGAAAATTTCTGCCTTTTTCGGTACTTAGAAAACATTCAAAAGTTTTCGGTACTTAGAAAAATTCTGTCGAATTCGGTACTTAGAAAAATTCTGTTGATTTCGGTACTTAGAAAAAGTCTGACGATTTCGGTACTTAGAAAAATTCTTTTGATTTCAGTTCTTAGAAAATTTCTGCCTTTTTCGGTACTTTGAAAAGACTCAGAAGTTTTCGGTACTTAGAAAATTTCTGACATTTTCGGTACTTAGAAAAATTCTGTTGATTTCGGTACTTAGAAAAATTCTGTCGATTTCGGTACTTAGAAAAGACTCGGAAGTTTTCGGTACTTACAAAATTTCTGCCTTTTTCGGTACTTAGAAAACATTCAGAAGTTTTCGTTACTTAGAAAAATTCTGTCGAATTCGGTACTTAGAAAAATTCTGTCGATTTCGGTACTTGGAAAATTTCTGCCTTTTTCGGTACTTTGAAAAGACTCAGAAGTTTTCAGTACTTAGAAAATATCTGACGTTTTCGGTACTTAGAAAATTTCTGACATTTTCGGTACTTAGAAAAATTCTGCCGATTTCGGTACTTAGAAAAATTCTTTTGATTTCGGTACTTGGAAAATTTCTGCCTTTTTCGGTACTTTGAAAAGACTCAGAAGTTTTCAGTACTTAGAAAATTTCTGACGTTTTCGGTACTTAGAAAAATTCCGCCAATTTCGGTACTTAGAAAAATTCTGACGATTTCGGTACTTAGAAAATTCTGACGATTTCGGTACTTAGAAAAATTCTGATGATTTCGGATCTTAGAAAATTTCTGACCTTTTCGATACTTAGAAAATTTCTGATGATTTCGGATCTTAGAAAATTTCTGACCTTTTCGGTACTTAGAAAATTTCTGTTGATTTCGGTACTTGGAAAATTTCTGCCTTTTTCGGTACTTTGAAAAGACTCAGAAGTTTTCAGTACTTAGAAAATATCTGACGTTTTCGGTACTTAGAAAATTTCTGACATTTTCGGTACTTAGAAAAATTCTGCCTATTTCGGTACTTAGAAAAATTCTCTTGATTTCGGTACTTGGAAAATTTCTGCCTTTTTCGGTACTTTGAAAAGACTCAGAAGTTTTCAGTACTTAGAAAATTTCTAACGTTTTCGGTACTTAGAAAATTTCTGACGTTTTCGGTACTTCGAAAAATTCTGCCGATTTCGGTACTTAGAAAAATTCTGTTTATTTCGGTACTTAGAAAAATTCTGTTGAATTTGGTACTTAGAAAAATTCCGTTGATTTCGGTACTTTGAAAAGACTCAGAAGTTTTCGGTACTTAGAAAATTTCTGACGTTTTCGGTTCTTTGAAAAATTCTGATGATTTCGGTACTTAGAAAAGACTCGGAAGTTTTCGGTACTTACAAAATTTCTGCCTTTTTCGGTACTTAGAAAACATTAAGAAGTTTTCGTTACTTAGAAAAATTCTGTCGAATTCGGTACTTAGAAAAATTCTGTCGATTTCGGTACTTGGAAAATTTCTGCCTTTTTCGGTACTTTGAAAAGACTCAGAAGTTTTCAGTACTTAGAAAATATCTGACGTTTTCGGTACTTAGAAAATTTCTGACATTTTCGGTACTTAGAAAAATTCTGCCGATTTCGGTACTTAGAAAAATTCTTTTGATTTCGGTACTTGGAAAATTTCTGCCTTTTTCGGTACTTTGAAAAGACTCAGAAGTTTTCAGTACTTAGAAAATTTCTGACGTTTTCGGTACTTAGAAAAATTCCGCCAATTTCGGTACTTAGAAAAATTCTGACGATTTCGGTACTTAGAAAATTCTGACGATTTCGGTACTTAGAAAAATTCTGATGATTTCGGATCTTAGAAAATTTCTGACCTTTTCGATACTTAGAAAATTTCTGACGTTTTCGGTACTTAGAAAAATTCTTTTGATTTCGGTACTTAGAAAAATTCTGTCGATTTCGGTACTTAGAAAAGACTCGGAAGTTTTCGGTACTTAGAAAATTTCTGCCGATTTCGGTACTAAGAAAATTTCTGACATTTTCGGTACTTAGAAAATTTCTGACGTTTTCGGTACTTAGAAAAATTCTGATGATTTCGGATCTTAGAAAATTTCTGACCTTTTCGGTACTTAGAAAATTTCTGTTGATTTCGGTACTTGGAAAATTTCTGCCTTTTTCGGTACTTTGAAAAGACTCAGAAGTTTTCAGTACTTAGAAAATTTCTGACGTTTTCGGTAGTTAGAAAAATTCTTTTTATTTCGGTACTTAGAAAAAGTCTGACGATTTCGGTACTTAGAAAAATTCTTTTGATTTCGGTTCTTAGAAAATTTCTGCCTTTTTCGGTACTTTGAAAAGACTCAGAAGTTTTCGGTACTTAGAAAATTTCTGACATTTTCGGTACTTAGAAAAATTCTGTTGATTTCGGTACTTAGAAAAATTCTGTCGATTTCGGTACTTAGAAAAGACTCGGAAGTTTTCGGTACTTAGAAAAATTCTGCCGATTTCGGTACTAAGAAAATTTCTGACATTTTCGGTACTTAGAAAATTTCTGACCTTTTCGGTACTTAGAAAATTTCTGTTGATTTCGGTACTTGGAAAATTTCTGCCTTTTTCGGTACTTTGAAAAGACTCAGAAGTTTTCAGTACTTAGAAAATTTCTGACGTTTTCGGTACTTAGAAAATTTCTGACGTTTTCGGTACTTCGAAAAATTCTGCCGATTTCGGTACTTAGAAAAATTCTGTTTATTTCGGTACTTAGAAAAATTCTGTTGAATTTGGTACTTAGAAAAATTCCGTTGATTTCGGTACTTTGAAAAGACTCAGAAGTTTTCGGTACTTAGAAAATTTCTGACGTTTTCGGTTCTTTGAAAAATTCTGATGATTTCGGTACTTAGAAAAATTCTGTTGATTTCGGTACTTAGAAAAAATCTGTCGATTTCGGTACTTAGAAAAGACTCGGAAGTTTTCGGTACTTACAAAATTTCTTCCTTTTTCGGTACTTAGAAAACATTCAGAAGTTTTCGTTACTTAGAAAAATTCTGTCGAATTCGGTACTTTGAAAAATTCTGTTGATTTCGGTACTTGGAAAATTTCTGCCTTTTTCGGTACTTTGAAAAGACTCAGAAGTTTGCAGTACTTAGAAAATTTCTGACATTTTCGGTACTTAGAAAAATACTTACGATTTCGATACTTATTAAACATTCAGAAGTTTTCGGTACTTAGAAAAATTCTGCCGATTTCGGTACTTAGAAAAATTCTGTCGATTTCGGTACTTAGAAAAGACTCGGAAGTTTTCGGTTCTTAGAAAATTTCTGACGTTTTCGGTACTTAGAAAAATTCTTTTGATTTCGGAACTTAGAAAATTTCTGCCTTTTTCGGTACTTAGAAAACATTCAAAAGTTTTCGGTACTTAGAAAAATTCTGTCGAATTCGGTACTTAGAAAAATTCTGTTGATTTCGGTACTTGGAAAATTTCTGCCTTTTTCGGTACTTTGAAAAGACTCAGAAGTTTTCAGTACTTAGAAAATTTCTGACGTTTTCGGTACTTAGAAAAATTCTTTTGATTTCGGTACTTAGAAAAAGTCTGACGATTTCGGTACTTAGAAAAATTCTTTTGATTTCGGTTCTTAGAAAATTTCTGCCTTTTTCGGTACTTTGAAAAGACTCAGAAGTTTTCGGTACTTAGAAAATTTCTGACATTTTCGGTACTTAGAAAAATTCTGTTGATTTCGGTACTTTGAAAAGACTCAGAAGTTTTCGGTACTTAGAAAATTTCTGACGTTTTCGGTTCTTTGAAAAATTCTGATGATTTCGGTACTTAGAAAATTCTGACGATTTCGGTATTTTGAAAAATTCTGCCTTTTTCGGTACTTTGAAAAGACTCAGAAGTTTTCGGTACTTAGAAAATTTCTGACGTTTTCGGTTCTTTGAAAAATTCTGATGATTTCGGTACTTAGAAAAATTCTGTTGATTTCGGTACTTAGAAAAAATCTGTCGATTTCGGTACTTAGAAAAGACTCGGAAGTTTTCGGTACTTACAAAATTTCTGCCTTTTTCGGTACTTAGAAAACATTCAGAAGTTTTCGTTACTTAGAAAAATTCTGTCGAATTCGGTACTTAGAAAAATTCTGTCGATTTCGGTACTTGGAAAATTTCTGCCTTTTTCGGTACTTTGAAAAGACTCAGAAGTTTTCAGTACTTAGAAAATATCTGACGTTTTCGGTACTTAGAAAATTTCTGACATTTTCGGTACTTAGAAAAATTCTGCCGATTTCGGTACTTAGAAAAATTCTTTTGATTTCGGTACTTGGAAAATTTCTGCCTTTTTCGGTACTTTGAAAAGACTCAGAAGTTTTCAGTACTTAGAAAATTTCTGACGTTTTCGGTACTTAGAAAAATTCCGCCAATTTCGGTACTTAGAAAAATTCTGACGATTTCGGTACTTAGAAAATTCTGACGATTTCGGTACTTAGAAAAATTCTGATGATTTCGGATCTTAGAAAATTTCTGACCTTTTCGATACTTAGAAAATTTCTGACGTTTTCGGTACTTAGAAAAATTCTTTTGATTTCGGTACTTAGAAAAATTCTGTCGATTTCGGTACTTAGAAAAGACTCGGAAGTTTTCGGTACTTAGAAAATTTCTGCCGATTTCGGTACTAAGAAAATTTCTGACATTTTCGGTACTTAGAAAATTTCTGACGTTTTCGGTACTTAGAAAAATTCTTTTGATTTCGGATCTTAGAAAATTTCTGACCTTTTCGGTACTTAGAAAATTTCTGTTGATTTCGGTACTTGGAAAATTTCTGCCTTTTTCGGTACTTTGAAAAGACTCAGAAGTTTTCAGTACTTAGAAAATTTCTGACGTTTTCGGTACTTAGAAAATTTCTGACGTTTTCGGTACTTCGAAAAATTCTGCCGATTTCGGTACTTAGAAAAATTCTGTTTATTTCGGTACTTAGAAAAATTCTGTTGAATTTGATACTTAGAAAAATTCCGTTGATTTCGGTACTTTGAAAAGACTCAGAAGTTTTCGGTACTTAGAAAATTTCTGACGTTTTCGGTTCTTTGAAAAATTCTGTTGAATTTGATACTTAGAAAAATTCCGTCGATTTCGGTACTTAGAAAAGACTCGGAAGTTTTCGGTACTTACAAAATTTCTGCCTTTTTCGGTACTTAGAAAACATTCAGAAGTTTTCGTTACTTAGAAAAATTCTGTCGATTTCGGTACTTGGAAAATTTCTGCCTTTTTCGGTACTTTGAAAAGACTCAGAAGTTTTCAGTACTTAGAAAATATCTGACGTTTTCGGTACTTAGAAAATTTCTGACATTTTCGGTACTTAGAAAAATTCTGCCGATTTCGGTACTTAGAAAAATTCTTTTGATTTCGGTACTTGGAAAATTTCTGCCTTTTTCGGTACTTTGAAAAGACTCAGAAGTTTTCAGTACTTAAAAAATTTCTGACGTTTTCGGTACTTAGAAAAATTCCGCCAATTTCGGTACTTAGAAAAATTCTGACGATTTCGGTACTTAGAAAATTCTGACGATTTCGGTACTTAGAAAAATTCTGATGATTTCGGATCTTAGAAAATTTCTGACCTTTTCGATACTTAGAAAATTTCTGACGTTTTCGGTACTTAGAAAAATTCTTTTGATTTCGGTACTTAGAAAAATTCTGTCGATTTCGGTACTTTGAAAAGACTCAGAAGTTTTCAGTACTTAGAAAATTTCTGACGTTTTCGGTACTTAGAAAAATTCTTTTGATTTCGGTACTTAGAAAAAGTCTGACGATTTCGGTACTTAGAAAATTCTTTTGATTTCGGTTCTTAGAAAATTTCTGCCTTTTTCGGTACTTTGAAAAGACTCAGAAGTTTTCGGTACTTAGAAAATTTCTGACATTTTCGGTACTTAGAAAAATTCTGCCGATTTCGGTACTTAGAAAAATTCTGTTGATTTCGGTACTTAGAAAAATTCTGTCGATTTCGGTACTTAGAAAAGACTCGGAAGTTTTCGGTACTTAGAAAAATTCTGCCGATTTCGGTACTAAGAAAATTTCTGACATTTTCGGTACTTAGAAAATTTCTGACGTTTTCGGTACTTCGAAAAATTCTGATGATTTCGGATCTTAGAAAATTTCTGACCTTTTCGGTACTTAGAAAATTTCTGTTGATTTCGGTACTTAGAAAAATTCCGTTGATTTCGGTACCTTGAAAAGACTCAGAAGTTTTCGGTACTTAGAAAATTTCTGACGTTTTCGGTTCTTTGAAAAATTCTGATGATTTCGGTACTTAGAAAAATTCTGTTGATTTCGGTACTTAGAAAAAATCTGTCGATTTCGGTACTTAGAAAAGACTCAGAAGTTTTCGGTACTTACAAAATTTCTGCCTTTTTCGGTACTTAGAAAACATTCAGAAGTTTTCGTTACTTAGAAAAATTCTGTCGAATTCGGTACTTAGAAAAATTCTGTTGATTTCGGTACTTGGAAAATTTCTGCCTTTTTCGGTACTTTGAAAAGACTCAGAAGTTTGCAGTACTTAGAAAATTTCTGACATTTTCGGTACTTAGAAAAATACTTACGATTTCGATACTTATTAAACATTCAGAAGTTTTCGGTACTTAGAAAAATTCTTTTGATTTCGGTACTTAGAAAATTTCTGCCTTTTTCGGTACTTAGAAAACATTCAAAAGTTTTCGGTACTTAGAAAAATTCTGTCGAATTCGGTACTTAGAAAAATTCTGTCGATTTCGGTACTTAGAAAAGACTCGGAAGTTTTCGGTACTTAGAAAATTTCTGACGTTTTCGGTACTTAGAAAAATTCTTTTGATTTCGGTACTTAGAAAATATCTGCCTTTTTCGGTACTTAGAAAACATTCAAAAGTTTTCGGTACTTAGAAATATTCTGTCGAATTCGGTACTTAGAAAAATTCTGTTGATTTCGGTACTTGGAAAATTTCTGCCTTTTTCGGTACTTTGAAAAGACTCAGAAGTTTTCAGTACTTAGAAAATTTCTGACGTTTTCGGTACTTAGAAAAATTCTTTTGATTTCGGTACTTAGAAAAAGTCTGACGATTTCGGTACTTAGAAAAATTCTTTTGATTTCGGTTCTTAGAAAATTTCTGCCTTTTTCGGTACTTTGAAAAGACTCAGAAGTTTTCGGTACTTAAAAAATTTCTGACATTTTCGGTACTTAGAAAAATTCTGCCGATTTCGGTACTTAGAAAAATTCTGTTGATTTCGGTACTTAGAAAAATTCTGTCGATTTCGGTACTTAGAAAAGACTCGGAAGTTTTCGGTACTTAGAAAAATTCTGCCGATTTCGGTACTAAGAAAATTTCTGACATTTTCGGTACTTAGAAAATTTCTGACGTTTTCGGTACTTAGAAAAATTCTGATGATTTCGGATCTTAGAAAATTTCTGACCTTTTCGGTACTTAGAAAATTTCTGTTGATTTCGGTACTTGGAAAATTTCTGCCTTTTTCGGTACTTTGAAAAGACTCAGAAGTTTTCAGTACTTAGAAAATTTCTGACGTTTTCGGTACTTAGAAAATTTCTGACGTTTTCGGTACTTCGAAAAATTCTGCCGATTTCGGTACTTAGAAAAATTCTGTTTATTTCGGTACTTAGAAAAATTCTGTTGAATTTGGTACTTAGAAAAATTCCGTTGATTTCGGTACTTTGAAAAGACTCAGAAGTTTTCGGTACTTAGAAAATTTCTGATGATTTCGGATCTTAGAAAATTTCTGACATTTTCGGTACTTAGAAAATTTCTGACGTTTTCGGTACTTCGAAAAATTCTGATGATTTCGGATCTTAGAAAATTTCTGACCTTTTCGGTACTTAGAAAATTTCTGTTGATTTCGGTACTTAGAAAAATTCCGTTGATTTCGGTACCTTGAAAAGACTCAGAAGTTTTCGGTATTTAGAAAATTTCTGACGTTTTCGGTTCTTTGAAAAATTCTGATGATTTCGGTACTTAGAAAAATTCTGTTGATTTCGGTACTTAGAAAAAATCTGTCGATTTCGGTACTTAGAAAAGACTCAGAAGTTTTCGGTACTTACAAAATTTCTGCCTTTTTCGGTACTTAGAAAACATTCAGAAGTTTTCGTTACTTAGAAAAATTCTGTCGAATTCGGTACTTAGAAAAATTCTGTTGTTTTCGGTACTTGGAAAATTTCTGCCTTTTTCGGTACTTTGAAAAGACTCAGAAGTTTTCAGTACTTAGAAAATTTCTGACGTTTTCGGTACTTAGAAAAATTCTTTTGATTTCGGTACTTAGAAAAAGTCTGACGATTTCGGTACTTAGAAAAATTCTTTTGATTTCGGTTCTTAGAAAATTTCTGCCTTTTTCGGTACTTTTTGGTACCTTTTTTCTTTTGAAAAGACTCAGAAGTTTTCGGTACTTTGAAAAGACTCAGAAGTTTTCAGTACTTAGAAAATTTCTGACGTTTTCGGTGCTTAGAAAAATTCCGCCAATTTCGGTACTTAGAAAAATTCTGACGATTTCGGTACTTAGAAAATTCTGACGATTTCGGTACTTAGAAAAATTCTGATGATTTCGGATCTTAGAAAATTTCTGACATTTTCGGTACTTAGAAAATTTCTGACGTTTTCGGTACTTCGAAAAATTCTGATGATTTCGGATCTTAGAAAATTTCTGACCTTTTCGGTACTTAGAAAATTTCTGTTGATTTCGGTACTTAGAAAAATTCCGTTGATTTCGGTACCTTGAAAAGACTCAGAAGTTTTCGGTATTTAGAAAATTTCTGACGTTTTCGGTTCTTTGAAAAATTCTGATGATTTCGGTACTTAGAAAAATTCTGTTGATTTCGGTACTTAGAAAAAATCTGTCGATTTCGGTACTTAGAAAAGACTCAGAAGTTTTCGGTACTTACAAAATTTCTGCCTTTTTCGGTACTTAGAAAACATTCAGAAGTTTTCGTTACTTAGAAAAATTCTGTCGAATTCGGTACTTAGAAAAATTCTGTTGATTTCGGTACTTGGAAAATTTCTGCCTTTTTCGGTACTTTGAAAAGACTCAGAAGTTTGCAGTACTTAGAAAATTTCTGACATTTTCGGTACTTAGAAAAATACTTACGATTTCGATACTTATTAAACATTCAGAAGTTTTCGGTACTTAGAAAAATTCTGCCGATTTCGGTACTTAGAAAAATTCTGTTGATTTCGGTACTTAGAAAAATTCTGTCGATTTCGGTTCTTAGAAAAGACTCGGAAGTTTTCGGTTCTTAGAAAATTTCTGACGTTTTCGGTACTTAGAAAAATTCTTTTGATTTCGGTACTTAGAAAATTTCTGCCTTTTTCGGTACTTAGAAAACATTCAAAAGTTTTCGGTACTTAGAAAAATTCTGTCGAATTCGGTACTTAGAAAAATTCTGTCGATTTCGGTACTTAGAAAAGACTCGGAAGTTTTCGGTACTTAGAAAATTTCTGACGTTTTCGGTACTTAGAAAAATTCTTTTGATTTCGGTACTTAGAAAATATCTGCCTTTTTCGGTACTTAGAAAACATTCAAAAGTTTTCGGTACTTAGAAATATTCTGTCGAATTCGGTACTTAGAAAAATTCTGTTGATTTCGGTACTTGGAAAATTTCTGCCTTTTTCGGTACTTTGAAAAGACTCAGAAGTTTTCAGTACTTAGAAAATTTCTGACGTTTTCGGTACTTAGAAAAATTCTTTTGATTTCGGTACTTAGAAAAAGTCTGACGATTTCGGTACTTAGAAAAATTCTTTTGATTTCGGTTCTTAGAAAATTTCTGCCTTTTTCGGTACTTTGAAAAGACTCAGAAGTTTTCGGTACTTAAAAAATTTCTGACATTTTCGGTACTTAGAAAAATTCTGCTGATTTCGGTACTTAGAAAAATTCTGTTGATTTCGGTACTTAGAAAAATTCTGTCGATTTCGGTACTTAGAAAAGACTCGGAAGTTTTCGGTACTTAGAAAAATTCTGCCGATTTCGGTACTAAGAAAATTTCTGACATTTTCGGTACTTAGAAAATTTCTGACGTTTTCGGTACTTAGAAAAATTCTGATGATTTCGGATCTTAGAAAATTTCTGACCTTTTCGGTACTTAGAAAATTTCTGTTGATTTCGGTACTTGGAAAATTTCTGCCTTTTTCGGTACTTTGAAAAGACTCAGAAGTTTTCAGTACTTAGAAAATTTCTGACGTTTTCGGTACTTAGAAAAATTCTGTTGATTTCGGTACTTAGAAAAAATCTGTCGATTTCGGTACTTAGAAAAGACTCGGAAGTTTTCGGTACTTACAAAATTTCTGCCTTTTTTGGTACTTAGAAAACATTCAGAAGTTTTCGCTACTTAGAAAAATTCTGTCGAATTCGGTACTTAGAAAAATTCTGTTGATTTCGGTACTTGGAAAATTTCTGCCTTTTTCGGTACTTTGAAAAGACTGAGAAGTTTGCAGTACTTAGAAAATTTCTGACATTTTCGGTACTTAGAAAAATGCTTACGATTTCGATACTTATTAAACATTCAGAAGTTTTCGGTACTTAGAAAAATTCTGCCGATTTCGGTACTTAGAAAAATTCTGTTGATTTCGGTACTTAGAAAAATTCTGTCGATTTCGGTACTTAGAAAAGACTCGGAAGTTTTCGGTACTTAGAAATTTTCTGACGTTTTCGGTACTTAGAAAAATTCTTTTGATTTCGGTACTTAGAAAATTTCTGCCTTTTTCGGTACTTAGAAAACATTCAAAAGTTTTCGGTACTTAGAAAAATTCTGTCGAATTCGGTACTTAGAAAAATTCTGTTTATTTCGGTACTTGGAAAATTTCTGCCTTTTTCGGTACTTTGAAAAGACTCAGAAGTTTTCAGTACTTAGAAAATTTCTGACGTTTTCGGTACTTAGAAAAATTCTTTTGATTTCGGTACTTAGAAAAAGTCTGACGATTTCGGTACTTAGAAAAATTCTGTCGATTTCGGTACTTAGAAAAGACTCGGAAGTTTTCGGTACTTAGAAAAATTCTGCCGATTTCGGTACTAAGAAAATTTCTGACATTTTCGGTACTTAGAAAATTTCTGACGTTTTCGGTACTTAGAAAAATTCTGATGATTTCGGATCTTAGAAAATTTCTGACCTTTTAAGTACTTAGAAAATTTCTGTTGATTTCGGTACTTGGAAAATTTCTGCCTTTTTCGGTACTTTGAAAAGACTCAGAAGTTTTCAGTACTTAGAAAATTTCTGACGTTTTCGGTACTTCGAAAAATTCTGCCGATTTCGGTACTTAGAAAAATTCTGTTTATTTCGGTACTTAGAAAAATTCTGTTGAATTTGGTACTTAGAAAAATTCCGTTGATTTCGGTACTTAGAAAATTTCTGACATTTTCGGTACTTAGAAAAATACTTACGATTTCGATACTTATTAAACACTCAGAAGTTTTCGGTACTTAGAAAAATTCTGCCGATTTCGGTACTTAGAAAAATTCTGTTGATTTCGGTACTTAGAAAAATTCTGTCGATTTCGGTACTTAGAAAAGACTCGGAAGTTTTCGGTACTTAGAAAATTTCTGACGTTTTCGGTACTTAGAAAAATTCTTTTGATTTCGGATCTTAGAAAATTTCTGACCTTTTCGATACTTAGAAAAATACTTACGATTTCGATACTTATTAAACATTCAGAAGTTTTCGGTACTTAGAAAAATTCTGCCGATTTCGGTACTTAGAAAAATTCTGTTGATTTCGGTACTTAGAAAAATTCTGTCGATTTCGGTACTTAGAAAAGACTCGGAAGTTTTCGGTACTTAGAAAATTTCTGACGTTTTCGGTACTTAGAAAAATTCTGATGATTTCGGATCTTAGAAAATTTCTGACCTTTTCGGTACTTAGAAAATTTCTGTTGATTTCGGTACTTGGAAAATTTCTGCCTTTTTCGGTACTTTGAAAAGACTCAGAAGTTTTCAGTACTTAGAAAATTTCTGACGTTTTCGGTACTTAGAAAAATTCTGTTGATTTCGGTACTTAGAAAAAATCTGTCGATTTCGGTACTTAGAAAAGACTCGGAAGTTTTCGGTACTTACAAAATTTCTGCCTTTTTTGGTACTTAGAAAACATTCAGAAGTTTTCGCTACTTAGAAAAATTCTGTCGAATTCGGTACTTAGAAAAATTCTGTTGATTTCGGTACTTGGAAAATTTCTGCCTTTTTCGGTACTTTGAAAAGACTCAGAAGTTTGCAGTACTTAGAAAATTTCTGACATTTTCGGTACTTAGAAAAATGCTTACGATTTCGATACTTATTAAACATTCAGAAGTTTTCGGTACTTAGAAAAATTCTGCCGATTTCGGTACTTAGAAAAATTCTGTTGATTTCGGTACTTAGAAAAATTCTGTCGATTTCGGTACTTAGAAAAGACTCGGAAGTTTTCGGTACTTAGAAATTTTCTGACGTTTTCGGTACTTAGAAAAATTCTTTTGATTTCGGTACTTAGAAAATTTCTGCCTTTTTCGGTACTTAGAAAACATTCAAAAGTTTTCGGTACTTAGAAAAATTCTGTCGAATTCGGTACTTAGAAAAATTCTGTTTATTTCGGTACTTGGAAAATTTCTGCCTTTTTCGGTACTTTGAAAAGACTCAGAAGTTTTCAGTACTTAGAAAATTTCTGACGTTTTCGGTACTTAGAAAAATTCTTTTGATTTCGGTACTTAGAAAAAGTCTGACGATTTCGGTACTTAGAAAAATTCTGTCGATTTCGGTACTTAGAAAAGACTCGGAAGTTTTCGGTACTTAGAAAAATTCTGCCGATTTCGGTACTAAGAAAATTTCTGACATTTTCGGTACTTAGAAAATTTCTGACGTTTTCGGTACTTAGAAAAATTCTGATGATTTCGGATCTTAGAAAATTTCTGACCTTTTAAGTACTTAGAAAATTTCTGTTGATTTCGGTACTTGGAAAATTTCTGCCTTTTTCGGTACTTTGAAAAGACTCAGAAGTTTTCAGTACTTAGAAAATTTCTGACGTTTTCGGTACTTCGAAAAATTCTGCCGATTTCGGTACTTAGAAAAATTCTGTTTATTTCGGTACTTAGAAAAATTCTGTTGAATTTGGTACTTAGAAAAATTCCGTTGATTTCGGTACTTAGAAAATTTCTGACATTTTCGGTACTTAGAAAAATACTTACGATTTCGATACTTATTAAACACTCAGAAGTTTTCGGTACTTAGAAAAATTCTGCCGATTTCGGTACTTAGAAAAATTCTGTTGATTTCGGTACTTAGAAAAATTCTGTCGATTTCGGTACTTAGAAAAGACTCGGAAGTTTTCGGTACTTAGAAAATTTCTGACGTTTTCGGTACTTAGAAAAATTCTTTTGATTTCGGATCTTAGAAAATTTCTGACCTTTTCGATACTTAGAAAAATACTTACGATTTCGATACTTATTAAACATTCAGAAGTTTTCGGTACTTAGAAAAATTCTGCCGATTTCGGTACTTAGAAAAATTCTGTTGATTTCGGTACTTAGAAAAATTCTGTCGATTTCGGTACTTAGAAAAGACTCGGAAGTTTTCGGTACTTAGAAAATTTCTGACGTTTTCGGTACTTAGAAAAATTCTTTTGATTTCGGTACTTAGAAAAATTCTGACGATTTCGGTACTTAGAAAATTCTGACGATTTCGGTACTTAGAAAAATTCTGATGATTTCGGATCTTAGAAAATTTCTGACCTTTTCGATACTTAGAAAATTTCTGACGTTTTCGGTACTTAGAAAAATTCTGTCGATTTCGGTGCTTGGAAAATTTCTGCCTTTTTCGGTACTTTGAAAAGACTCAGAAGTTTTCAGTACTTAGAAAATATGTGACGTTTTCGGTACTTAGAAAATTTTTTGACATTTTCGGTACTTAGAAAAATTCTGCCGATTTCGGTACTTAGAAAAATTCTCTTGATTTCGGTACTTGGAAAATTTCTGCCTTTTTCGGTACTTTGAAAAGACTCAGAAGTTTTCGGTACTTAGAAAATTTCTGACGATTTCGGTACTTAGAAAAATTCCGCCGATTTCGGTACTTAGAAAAATTCTGACGATTTCGGTTTTTAGAAAAGTTCTGGTGATTTCGGTACTTAGAAAATTTCTGTAGTTTCCGGTACTTAGAAAAATTCTTACGATTTCGATACTTATTAAACATTCAGAAGTTTTCGGTACTTAGAAAAATTCTGCCGATTTCGGCACTAAGAAAATTTCTGACATTTTCGGTACTTAGAAAATTTCTGACGTTTTCGGTACCTAGAAAAATTCTGATGATTTCGGATCTTAGAAAATTTCTGACCTTTTCGGTACTTAGAAAATTTCTGTTGATTTCGGTACTTGGAAAATATCTGCCTTTTTCGGTACTTTGAAAAGACTCAGAAGTTTTCAGTACTTAGAAAATTTCTGACGTTTTCGGTACTTAGAAAATTTCTGACGTTTTC
The DNA here is from genome assembly GCF_982258835.1 of Parasteatoda tepidariorum. Classification (NCBI taxonomy): domain Eukaryota; kingdom Metazoa; phylum Arthropoda; class Arachnida; order Araneae; family Theridiidae; genus Parasteatoda; species Parasteatoda tepidariorum. The sequence continues at coordinate 95,842,875 of NC_141765.1, read as the reverse complement.
GGTACTTCGAAAAATTCTGCCGATTTCGGTACTTAGAAAAATTCTGTTTATTTCGGTACTTTGAAAAATTCTGTTGAATTTGGTACTTAGAAAAATTCCGTTGATTTCGGTACTTTGAAAAGACTCAGAAGTTTTCGGTACTTAGAAAATTTCTGACGTTTTCGGTTCTTTGAAAAATTCTGATGATTTCGGTACTTAGAAAAATTCTGTTGATTTCGGTACTTAGAAAAAATCTGTCGATTTCGGTACTTAGAAAAGACTCGGAAGTTTTCGGTACTTACAAAATTTCTGCCTTTTTCGGTACTTAGAAAACATTCAGAAGTTTTCGTTACTTAGAAAAATTCTGTCGAATTCGGTACTTAGAAAAATTCTGTTGATTTCGGTACTTGGAAAATTTCTGCCTTTTTCGGTACTTTGAAAAGACTCAGAAGTTTGCAGTACTTAGAAAATTTCTGACATTTTCGGTACTTAGAAAAATACTTACGATTTCGATACTTATTAAACATTCAGAAGTTTTCGGTACTTAGAAAAATTCTGCCGATTTCGGTACTTAGAAAAATTCTGTTGATTTCGGTACTTAGAAAAATTCTGTCGATTTCGGTACTTAGAAAAGACTCGGAAGTTTTCGGTATTTAGAAAATTTCTGACGTTTTCGGTACTTAGAAAAATTCTTTTGATTTCGGTACTTAGAAAATTTCTGCCTTTTTCGGTACTTAGAAAACATTCAAAAGTTTTCGGTACTTAGAAAAATTCTGTCGAATTCGGTACTTAGAAAAATTCTTTTGATTTCGGTACTTAGAAAAAGTCTGACGATTTCGGTACTTAGAAAAATTCTTTTGATTTCGGTTCTTAGAAAATTTCTGCCTTTTTCGGTACTTTGAAAAGACTCAGAAGTTTTCGGTACTTAGAAAATTTCTGACATTTTCGGTACTTAGAAAAATTCTGCCGATTTCGGTACTTAGAAAAATTCTGTTGATTTCGGTACTTATAAAAATTCTGTCGATTTCGGTACTAAGAAAATTTCTGACATTTTCGGTACTTAAAAAATTTCTGACGTTTTCGGTACTTAGAAAAATTCTGATGATTTCGGATCTTAGAAAATTTCTGACCTTTTAAGTACTTAGAAAATTTCTGTTGATTTCGGTACTTGGAAAATTTCTGCCTTTTTCGGTACTTTGAAAAGACTCAGAAGTTTTCAGTACTTAGAAAATTTCTGACGTTTTCGGTACTTCGAAAAATTCTGCCGATTTCGGTACTTAGAAAAATTCTGTTTATTTCGGTACTTAGAAAAATTCTGTTGAATTCGGTACTTAGAAAAATTCCGTTGATTTCGGTACTTAGAAAATTTCTGACATTTTCGGTACTTAGAAAAATACTTACGATTTCGATACTTATTAAACACTCAGAAGTTTTCGGTACTTAGAAAAATTCTGCCGATTTCGGTACTTAGAAAAATTCTGTTGATTTCGGTACTTAGAAAAATTCTGTCGATTTCGGTACTTAGAAAAGACTCGGAAGTTTTCGGTACTTAGAAAATTTCTGACGTTTTCGGTACTTAGAAAAATACTTACGATTTCGATACTTATTAAACATTCAGAAGATTTCGGTACTTAGAAAAATTCTGCCGATTTCGGTACTTAGAAAATTTCTGACGTTTTCGGTACTTAGAAAAATTCTTTTGATTTCGGTACTTAGAAAAATTCTGACGATTTCGGTACTTAGAAAATTCTGACGATTTCGGATCTTAGAAAATTTCTGACCTTTTCGATACTTTGAAAATTTCTGACGTTTTCGGTACTTAGAAAAATTCTGTCGATTTCGGTGCTTGGAAAATTTCTGCCTTTTTCGGTACTTTGAAAAGACTCAGAAGTTTTCAGTACTTAGAAAATATGTGACGTTTTCGGTACTTAGAAAATTTCTGACATTTTCGGTACTTAGAAAAATTCTGCCGATTTCGGTACTTAGAAAAATTCTCTTGATTTCGGTACTTGGAAAATTTCTGCCTTTTTCGGTACTTTGAAAAGACTCAGAAGTTTTCGGTACTTAGAAAATTTCTGACGATTTCGGTACTTAGAAAAATTCCGCCGATTTCGGTACTTAGAAAAATTCTGACGATTTCGGTTTTTAGAAAAGTTCTGGTGATTTCGGTACTTAGAAAATTTCTGTAGTTTCCGGTACTTAGAAAAATTCTTACGATTTCGATACTTATTAAACATTCAGAAGTTTTCGGTACTTAGAAAAATTCTGTCGATCTCGGTACTTAGAAAAGACTCGGAAGTTTTCGGAACTTAGAAAATTTCTGACGTTTTCGGTACTTAGAAAAATTCTGATGATTTCGGTACTTAGAAAAATTCTGATGATTTCGGAACTTAGAAAAATTCTGCTGATTTCGGTACTTGGAAAATTTCTGCCTTTTTCGGTACTTTGAAAAGACTCAGAAGTTTTCAGTACTTAGAAAATTTCTGACGTTTTCGGTACTTAGAAAATTTCTGACGTTTTCGGTACTTAGAAAAATTCTTCCGATTTCGGTACTTAGAAAAATTCTGTTGATTTCGGTACTTAGAAAAATTCTGTCGATTTCGGTACTTAGAAAAATTCTTACGATTTCGATACTTATTAAACATACAGAAGTTTTCGGTACTTAGAAAAATTCTGCCGATTTCGGTACTTAGAAAACTCTGACGATTTCGGTACTTTGAAAAATTCTGCCTTTTTCGGTACTTTGAAAAGACGAGGAAGTTTGCAGTTCTTAGAAAATTTCTGACGTTTTCGGTACTTAGAAAAATTCTTTTGATTTCGGTACTTAGAAAAATTCTGACGATATCGGTACTTAGAAAATTCTGACGATTTCGGTACTTAGAAAAATTCCGCCGATTTCGGTACTTAGAAAAATTCTGACGATTTCGGTTTTTAGAAAAGTTCTGGTGATTTCGGTACTTAGAAAATTTCTGTAGTTTCCGGTACTTAGAAAAATTCTTACGATTTCGATACTTATTAAACATTCAGAAGTTTTCGGTACTTAGAAAAATTCTGTCGATCTCGGTACTTAGAAAAGACTCGGAAGTTTTCGGAACTTAGAAAATTTCTGACGTTTTCGGTACTTAGAAAAATTCTGATGATTTCGGTACTTAGAAAAATTCTGATGATTTCGGAACTTAGAAAAATTCTGCTGATTTCGGTACTTGGAAAATTTCTGCCTTTTTCGGTACTTTGAAAAGACTCAGAAGTTTTCAGTACTTAGAAAATTTCTGACGTTTTCGGTACTTAGAAAATTTCTGACGTTTTCGGTACTTAGAAAAATTCTTCCGATTTCGGTACTTAGAAAAATTCTTCCGATTTCGGTACTTAGAAAAATTCTGCCGATTTCGGTACTTAGAAAACTCTGACGATTTCGGTACTTTGAAAAATTCTGCCTTTTTCGGTACTTTGAAAAGACGAGGAAGTTTGCAGTTCTTAGAAAATTTCTGACGTTTTCGGTACTTAGAAAAATTCTTTTGATTTCGGTACTTAGAAAAATTCTGACGATATCGGTACTTAGAAAATTCTGACGATTTCGGTACTTAGAAACATTCTGATGATTTCGGATCTTAGAAAATTTCTGACCTTTTCGATACTTAGAAAATTTCTGACGTTTTCGGTACTTAGAAAAATTCTGTCGATTTCGGTACTAGGAAAATTTCTGCCTTTTTCGGTACTTTGAAAAGACTCAGAAGTTTTCAGTACTTAGAAAATTTCTGACATTTTCGGTAGTTAGAAAAATTCTGCCGATTTCGGTACTTAGAAAAATTCTGTTGATTTCGGTACTTAGAAAAAATTTGTCGATTTCGGTACTTAGAAAAGACTCGGAAGTTTTCGGTACTTTCAAAATTTCTGCCTTTTTCGGTACTTAGAAAACATTCAGAAGTTTTCGTTACTTAGAAAAATTCTGTCGAATTCGGTACTTAGAAAAATTCTGTTGATTTCGGTACTTGGAAAATTTCTGCCTTTTTCGGTACTTTGAAAAGACTCAGAAGTTTGCAGTACTAAGAAAATTTCTGACATTTTCGGTACTTAGAAAAATACTTACGATTTCGATACTTATTAAACATTCAGAAGTTTTCGGTACTTAGAAAAATTCTGCCGATTTCGGTACTTAGAAAAATTCTGTTGATTTCAGTACTTAGAAAAATTCTGTCGATTTCGGTACTTAGAAAAGACTCGGAAGTTTTCGGTACTTAGAAAATTTCTGACGTTTTCGGTACTTAGAAAAATTCTTTTGATTTCGGTACTTAGAAAATTTCTGCCTTTTTCGGTACTTTGAAAAGACTCAGAAGTTTTCGGAACTTAGAAAATTCCTGACGATTTCGGTACTTAGAAAAATTCTGACGATTTCGGTACTTAGAAAAATTCTGTCGATTTCGGTACTTAGAAAACATTCAGAAGTTTTCGGTACTTAGAAAATTTCTGCCTTTTTCGGTACTTAGAAAACATTCAAAAGTTTTCGGTACTTAGAAAAATTCTGTCGAATTCGGTTCTTAGAAAAATTCTGTTGATTTCGGTACTTAGAAAAATTCAGTCAATTTCGGTTCTTAGGAAAATTCTTACGATTTCGATACTTATTAAACATTCAGAAGTTTTCGGTACTTTGAAAAATTCTGCCGATTTCGGTACTTAGAAAATTCTGACGATTTCGGTACTTAGAAAATTCTGACGATTTCGGTACTTTGAAAAATTCTGCCGATTTCGGTACTTAGAAAAATTCTTTTGATTTCGGTACTTAGAAAAATTCTGACGATATCGGTACTTAAAAACATTCTGATGATTTCGGATCTTAGAAAATTTCTGACCTTTTCGATACTTAAAAAATTTCTGACGTTTTCGGTACTTAGAAAAATTCTGTCGATTTCGGTACTTGGAAAATTTCTGCCTTTTTCGGTACTTTGAAAAGACTCAGAAGTGTTCAGTACTTAGAAAATATCTGACGTTTTCGGTACTTAGAAAATTTCTGACGTTTTCGGTACTTAGAAAAATTCTGCCGATTTCGGTACTTAGAAAAATTCTGTTGATTTCGGTACTTAGAAAAATTCAGTCGATTTCGGTACTTAGAAAAATTCTTACGATTTCGAAACTTATTAAAGATACAGAAGTTTTCGGTACTTAGAAAAATTCTGCCGATTTCGGTACTTAGAAAATTCTGACGATTTCGGTACTTAAAAAATTCTGCCTTTTTCGGTACTTTGAAAGGACTAGGAAGTTTGCAGTACTTAGAAAATTTCTGACGTTTTCGGTACTTAGAAAAATTCTTTTGATTTCGGTACTTAGAAAAATTCTGTCGATTTCGGTACTTGGAAAATTTCTGCCTTTTTCGGTACTTTGAAAAGACTCAGAAGTTTTCAGTACTTAGAAAATATCTGACGTTTTCGGTACTTAGAAAATTTCTGACATTTTCGGTACTTAGAAAAATTCTGCCGATTTCGGTTCTTAGAAAAATTCTGTTGATTTCGGTACTTAGAAAAAATCTGTCGATTTCGGTACTTAGAAAAGACTCGGAAGTTTTCGGTACTTACAAAATTTCTGCCTTTTTCGGTACTTAGAAAAATACTTACGATTTCGATACTTATTAAACATTCAGAAGTTTTCGGTACTTAGAAAAATTCTGCCGATTTCGGTACTTAGAAAAATTCTGTTGATTTCGGTACTTAGAAAAATTCTGTCGATTTCGGTACTTAGAAAAGACTCGGAAGTTTTCGGTACTTAGAAAATTTCTGACGATTTCGGTACTTAGAAAAATTCCGCCGATTTCGGTACTTAGAAAAATTCTGACGATTTCGGTTTTTAGAAAAATTCTGGTGATTTCGGTACTTAGAAAATTTCTGACGATTTCGGTACTTAGAAAATTCTGACGATTTCGGTACTTTGAAAAATTCTGACGATATCGGTACTTAGAAAATTCTGACGATTTCGGTACTTAAAAACATTGTGATGATTTCGGATCTTACAAAATTTCTGACCTTTTCGATACTTAAAAAATTTCTGACGTTTTCGGTACTTAGAAAAATTCTGTCGATTTCGGTACTTGGAAAATTTCTGCCTTTTTCGGTACTTTGAAAAGACTCAGAAGTTTGCAGTACTAAGAAAATTTCTGACATTTTCGGTACTTAGAAAAATACTTACGATTTCGATACTTATTAAACATTCAGAAGTTTTCGGTACTTAGAAAAATTCTGCCGATTTCGGTACTTAGAAAAATTCTGTTGATTTCGGTACTTAGAAAAATTCTGTCGATTTCGGTACTTAGAAAAGACTCGGAAGTTTTCGGTACTTAGAAAATTTCTGACGTTTTCGGTACTTAGAAAAATTCTTTTGATTTCGGTACTTAGAAAATTTCTGCCTTTTTCGGTACTTTGAAAAGACTCAGAAGTTTTCGGTACTTAGAAAATTCCTGACGATTTCGGTACTTAGAAAAATTCTGACGATTTCGGTACTTAGAAAAATTCTGTCGATTTCGGTACTTAGAAAACATTCAGAAGTTTTCGGTACTTAGAAAATTTCTGCCTTTTTCGGTACTTAGAAAACATTCAAAAGTTTTCGGTACTTAGAAAAATTCTGTCGAATTCGGTTCTTAGAAAAATTCTGTTGATTTCGGTACTTAGAAAAATTCAGTCAATTTCGGTTCTTAGGAAAATTCTTACGATTTCGATACTTATTAAACATTCAGAAGTTTTCGGTACTTTGAAAAATTCTGCCGATTTCGGTACTTAGAAAATTCTGACGATTTCGGTACTTAGAAAATTCTGACGATTTCGGTACTTTGAAAAATTCTGCCGATTTCGGTACTTAGAAAAATTCTTTTGATTTCGGTACTTAGAAAAATTCTGACGATATCGGTACTTAAAAACATTCTGATGATTTCGGATCTTAGAAAATTTCTCACCTTTTCGATACTTAAAAAATTTCTGACGTTTTCGGTACTTAGAAAAATTCTGTCGATTTCGGTACTTGGAAAATTTCTGCCTTTTTCGGTACTTTGAAAAGACTCAGAAGTGTTCAGTACTTAGAAAATATCTGACGTTTTCGGTACTTAGAAAATTTCTGACATTTTCGGTACTTAGAAAAATTCTGCCGATTTCGGTACTTAGAAAAATTCTCTTGATTTCGGTACTTGGAAAATTTCTGCCTTTTTCGGTACTTTGAAAAGACTCAGAAGTTTTCGGTACTTAGAAAATTTCTGACGATTTCGGTACTTAGAAAAATTCCGCCGATTTCGGTACTTAGAAAAATTCTGACGATTTCGGTTTTTAGAAAAATTCTGGTGATTTCGGTACTTAGAAAATTTCTGACGTTTCCGGTACTTAGAAAATTTCTGACGTTTTCGGTACTTAGAAAAATTCTGCCGATTTCGGTACTTAGAAAAATTCTGTTGATTTCGGTACTTAGAAAAATTCAGTCGATTTCGGTACTTAGAAAAATTCTTACGATTTCGAAACTTATTAAAGATACAGAAGTTTTCGGTACTTAGAAAAATTCTGCCGATTTCGGTACTTTGAAAGGACTAGGAAGTTTGCAGTACTTAGAAAATTTCTGACGTTTTCGGTACTTAGAAAAATTCTTTTGATTTCGGTACTTAGAAAAATTCTGTCGATTTCGGTACTTGGAAAATTTCTGCCTTTTTCGGTACTTTGAAAAGACTCAGAAGTTTTCAGTACTTAGAAAATATCTGACGTTTTCGGTACTTAGAAAATTTCTGACATTTTCGGTACTTAGAAAAATTCTGCCGATTTCGGTTCTTAGAAAAATTCTGTTGATTTCGGTACTTAGAAAAAATCTGTCGATTTCGGTACTTAGAAAAGACTCGGAAGTTTTCGGTACTTACAAAATTTCTGCCTTTTTCGGTACTTAGAAAAATACTTACGATTTCGATACTTATTAAACATTCAGAAGTTTTCGGTACTTAGAAAAATTCTGCCGATTTCGGTACTTAGAAAAATTCTGTTGATTTCGGTACTTAGAAAAATTCTGTCGATTTCGGTACTTAGAAAAGACTCGGAAGTTTTCGGTACTTAGAAAATTTCTGACGTTTTCGGTACTTAGAAAAATTCTTTTGATTTCGGTACTTAGAAAATTTCTGCCTTTTTCGGTACTTTGAAAAGACTCAGAAGTTTTCGGTACTTAGAAAATTTCTGACGATTTCGGTACTTAGAAAAATTCCGCCGATTTCGGTACTTAGAAAAATTCTGACGATTTCGGTTTTTAGAAAAATTCTGGTGATTTCGGTACTTAGAAAATTTCTGACGATTTCGGTACTTAGAAAATTCTGACGATTTCGGTACTTTGAAAAATTCTGACGATATCGGTACTTAGAAAATTCTGACGATTTCGGTACTTAAAAACATTGTGATGATTTCGGATCTTAGAAAATTTCTGACCTTTTCGATACTTAAAAAATTTCTGACGATTTCGGTACTTAGAAAAATTCTGACGATTTCGGTACTTAGAAAAATTCTGTCGATTTCGGTACTTAGAAAACATTCAGAAGTTTTCGGTACTTAGAAAATTTCTGCCTTTTTCGGTACTTAGAAAACATTCAAAAGTTTTCGGTACTTAGAAAAATTCTGTCGAATTCGGTTCTTAGAAAAATTCTGTTGATTTCGGTACTTAGAAAAATTCAGTCAATTTCGGTTCTTAGGAAAATTCTTACGATTTCGATACTTATTAAACATTCAGAAGTTTTCGGTACTTTGAAAAATTCTGCCGATTTCGGTACTTAGAAAATTCTGACGATTTCGGTACTTAGAAAATTCTGACGATTTCGGTACTTTGAAAAATTCTGCCGATTTCGGTACTTAGAAAAATTCTTTTGATTTCGGTACTTAGAAAAATTCTGACGATATCGGTACTTAAAAACATTCTGATGATTTCGGATCTTAGAAAATTTCTCACCTTTTCGATACTTAAAAAATTTCTGACGTTTTCGGTACTTAGAAAAATTCTGTCGATTTCGGTACTTGGAAAATTTCTGCCTTTTTCGGTACTTTGAAAAGACTCAGAAGTGTTCAGTACTTAGAAAATATCTGACGTTTTCGGTACTTAGAAAATTTCTGACATTTTCGGTACTTAGAAAAATTCTGCCGATTTCGGTACTTAGAAAAATTCTCTTGATTTCGGTACTTGGAAAATTTCTGCCTTTTTCGGTACTTTGAAAAGACTCAGAAGTTTTCGGTACTTAGAAAATTTCTGACGATTTCGGTACTTAGAAAAATTCCGCCGATTTCGGTACTTAGAAAAATTCTGACGATTTCGGTTTTTAGAAAAATTCTGGTGATTTCGGTACTTAGAAAATTTCTGACGTTTCCGGTACTTAGAAAATTTCTGACGTTTTCGGTACTTAGAAAAATTCTGCCGATTTCGGTACTTAGAAAAATTCTGTTGATTTCGGTACTTAGAAAAATTCAGTCGATTTCGGTACTTAGAAAAATTCTTACGATTTCGAAACTTATTAAAGATACAGAAGTTTTCGGTACTTAGAAAAATTCTGCCGATTTCGGTACTTTGAAAGGACTAGGAAGTTTGCAGTACTTAGAAAATTTCTGACGTTTTCGGTACTTAGAAAAATTCTTTTGATTTCGGTACTTAGAAAAATTCTGTCGATTTCGGTACTTGGAAAATTTCTGCCTTTTTCGGTACTTTGAAAAGACTCAGAAGTTTTCAGTACTTAGAAAATATCTGACGTTTTCGGTACTTAGAAAATTTCTGACATTTTCGGTACTTAGAAAAATTCTGCCGATTTCGGTTCTTAGAAAAATTCTGTTGATTTCGGTACTTAGAAAAAATCTGTCGATTTCGGTACTTAGAAAAGACTCGGAAGTTTTCGGTACTTACAAAATTTCTGCCTTTTTCGGTACTTAGAAAAATACTTACGATTTCGATACTTATTAAACATTCAGAAGTTTTCGGTACTTAGAAAAATTCTGCCGATTTCGGTACTTAGAAAAATTCTGTTGATTTCGGTACTTAGAAAAATTCTGTCGATTTCGGTACTTAGAAAAGACTCGGAAGTTTTCGGTACTTAGAAAATTTCTGACGTTTTCGGTACTTAGAAAAATTCTTTTGATTTCGGTACTTAGAAAATTTCTGCCTTTTTCGGTACTTTGAAAAGACTCAGAAGTTTTCGGTACTTAGAAAATTTCTGACGATTTCGGTACTTAGAAAAATTCCGCCGATTTCGGTACTTAGAAAAATTCTGACGATTTCGGTTTTTAGAAAAATTCTGGTGATTTCGGTACTTAGAAAATTTCTGACGATTTCGGTACTTAGAAAATTCTGACGATTTCGGTACTTTGAAAAATTCTGACGATATCGGTACTTAGAAAATTCTGACGATTTCGGTACTTAAAAACATTGTGATGATTTCGGATCTTAGAAAATTTCTGACCTTTTCGATACTTAAAAAATTTCTGACGATTTCGGTACTTAGAAAAATTCTGACGATTTCGGTACTTAGAAAAATTCTGTCGATTTCGGTACTTAGAAAACATTCAGAAGTTTTCGGTACTTAGAAAATTTCTGCCTTTTTCGGTACTTAGAAAACATTCAAAAGTTTTCGGTACTTAGAAAAATTCTGTCGAATTCGGTTCTTAGAAAAATTCTGTTGATTTCGGTACTTAGAAAAATTCAGTCAATTTCGGTTCTTAGGAAAATTCTTACGATTTCGATACTTATTAAACATTCAGAAGTTTTCGGTACTTTGAAAAATTCTGCCGATTTCGGTACTTAGAAAATTCTGACGATTTCGGTACTTAGAAAATTCTGACGATTTCGGTACTTTGAAAAATTCTGCCGATTTCGGTACTTAGAAAAATTCTTTTGATTTCGGTACTTAGAAAAATTCTGACGATATCGGTACTTAAAAACATTCTGATGATTTCGGATCTTAGAAAATTTCTCACCTTTTCGATACTTAAAAAATTTCTGACGTTTTCGGTACTTAGAAAAATTCTGTCGATTTCGGTACTTGGAAAATTTCTGCCTTTTTCGGTACTTTGAAAAGACTCAGAAGTGTTCAGTACTTAGAAAATATCTGACGTTTTCGGTACTTAGAAAATTTCTGACATTTTCGGTACTTAGAAAAATTCTGCCGATTTCGGTACTTAGAAAAATTCTCTTGATTTCGGTACTTGGAAAATTTCTGCCTTTTTCGGTACTTTGAAAAGACTCAGAAGTTTTCGGTACTTAGAAAATTTCTGACGATTTCGGTACTTAGAAAAATTCCGCCGATTTCGGTACTTAGAAAAATTCTGACGATTTCGGTTTTTAGAAAAATTCTGGTGATTTCGGTACTTAGAAAATTTCTGACGTTTCCGGTACTTAGAAAATTTCTGACGTTTTCGGTACTTAGAAAAATTCTGCCGATTTCGGTACTTAGAAAAATTCTGTTGATTTCGGTACTTAGAAAAATTCAGTCGATTTCGGTACTTAGAAAAATTCTTACGATTTCGAAACTTATTAAAGATACAGAAGTTTTCGGTACTTAGAAAAATTCTGCCGATTTCGGTACTTTGAAAGGACTAGGAAGTTTGCAGTACTTAGAAAATTTCTGACGTTTTCGGTACTTAGAAAAATTCTTTTGATTTCGGTACTTAGAAAAATTCTGTCGATTTCGGTACTTGGAAAATTTCTGCCTTTTTCGGTACTTTGAAAAGACTCAGAAGTTTTCAGTACTTAGAAAATATCTGACGTTTTCGGTACTTAGAAAATTTCTGACATTTTCGGTACTTAGAAAAATTCTGCCGATTTCGGTTCTTAGAAAAATTCTGTTGATTTCGGTACTTAGAAAAAATCTGTCGATTTCGGTACTTAGAAAAGACTCGGAAGTTTTCGGTACTTACAAAATTTCTGCCTTTTTCGGTACTTAGAAAAATACTTACGATTTCGATACTTATTAAACATTCAGAAGTTTTCGGTACTTAGAAAAATTCTGCCGATTTCGGTACTTAGAAAAATTCTGTTGATTTCGGTACTTAGAAAAATTCTGTCGATTTCGGTACTTAGAAAAGACTCGGAAGTTTTCGGTACTTAGAAAATTTCTGACGTTTTCGGTACTTAGAAAAATTCTTTTGATTTCGGTACTTAGAAAATTTCTGCCTTTTTCGGTACTTTGAAAAGACTCAGAAGTTTTCGGTACTTAGAAAATTTCTGACGATTTCGGTACTTAGAAAAATTCCGCCGATTTCGGTACTTAGAAAAATTCTGACGATTTCGGTTTTTAGAAAAATTCTGGTGATTTCGGTACTTAGAAAATTTCTGACGATTTCGGTACTTAGAAAATTCTGACGATTTCGGTACTTTGAAAAATTCTGACGATATCGGTACTTAGAAAATTCTGACGATTTCGGTACTTAAAAACATTGTGATGATTTCGGATCTTAGAAAATTTCTGACCTTTTCGATACTTAAAAAATTTCTGACGTTTTCGGTACTTAGAAAAATTCTGTCGATTTCGGTACTTGGAAAATTTCTGCCTTTTTCGGTACTTTGAAAAGACTCAGAAGTGTTCAGTACTTAGAAAATTTCTGACGTTTTCGGTACTTAGAAAATTTCTGACGTTTTCGGTACTTCGAAAAATTCTGATGATTTCGGTACTTAGAAAAATTCTGACGTTTTCGGTACTTTGAAAAATTCTGATGATTTCGGTACTTAGAAAAATTCTGACGATTACGGTACTTAGAAAAATTCTGATGATACCCCCCAATTGACCTATAGGCTTATTTCTTTTGTAGAAAGCTTTTAAGCTTTTTAGAAGGCTTATTTCTTCATTTTAAGCTTCTCAGAACACTTTATTTGACATAGGCATACATAGTAAACTTTAGGGTCACGCTGTGTACCCTGTAAAATAATACCTGGTCCAATTTAAATATTATGGGTCAATATTAAGATCTGATATCGCGCCTTGCGTTAGTTAACCATTGAAAGATGTCTTTGCATTTTTAAAGCATTTTTGAACGCTTATTTCTTCATTTTAAGCTTCTCAGAACTCTTTATTTCGCATAGGCATACATAGTAAACTTTAGGGTCACGCTGTGTACCCCCTAATTGACTTATAATTATTTCCTGTGGTAGGGTACACTATTACCCTGTAATATAATACGTGGTCCAATTTAAAAATTATAGGTCAATATTAAGGTCCGATACCGTGCCGTTAGTAAACATAGAAAAATGTCTTTGAATTTTTAAGAAGTTTGCAGTACTTAGAAAATTTCTGACGATTTCGGCACTTAGAAAATTCTGACGATTTCGGTACTTATAAAAATTCGGATGATTTCGGATCTTAGAAAATTTCTGACCTTTTCGGTACTTAGAAAATTTCTGACGCTTTCAGTACTTAGAAAAATTCTGTTGATTTCGATACTTGGAAAATTTCTGCCGATTTCGGTACTTAGAAAACATTCAGAAGTTTTCGGTACTTAGAAAAATTCTGTCGAATTCGGTACTTAGAAAAATTCTGTTGATTTCCGTACTTGGAAAATTTCTGCCTATTTCGGTACTTTGAAAAGACTCAGAAGTTTTCGGTACTTAGAAAATTTCTGACGATTTCGGTACTTAGAAAAATTCTGCCTTTTTCGGTACTTAGAAAACATTCAGAAGTTTTCGGTACTTAGAAAAATTCTGTCGAATTCGGTACTTAGAAAAATTCTGTTGATTTCCGTACTTGGAAAATTTCTGCCTATTTCGGTACTTTGAAAAGACTCAGAAGTTTTCAGTACTTAGAAAGTTTCTGACGATTTCGGTACTTAAAAAAATTCCGACGATTTCGGTACTTAGAAAATTTCTGACCTTTTCGGTACTTGAAAAATTTCTGACCTTTACGGTACTTAGAAAAATTCTGACGATTTCGGTACTTAGAAAAATTCTCTTGATTTCGGTACTTGGAAAATTTCTGCCTTTTTCGGTACTTTGAAAAGACTCAGAAGTTTTCGGTACTTAGAAAATTTCTGACGATTTCGGTACTTAGAAAAATTCCGCCGATTTCGGTACTTAGAAAAATTCTGACGATTTCGGTTTTTAGAAAAATTCTGGTGATTTCGGTACTTAGAAAATTTCTGACGTTTCCGGTACTTAGAAAATTTCTGACGTTTTCGGTACTTAGAAAAATTCTGCCGATTTCGGTACTTAGAAAAATTCTGTTGATTTCGGTACTTAGAAAAATTCAGTCGATTTCGGTACTTAGAAAAATTCTTACGATTTCGAAACTTATTAAAGATACAGAAGTTTTCGGTACTTAGAAAAATTCTGCCGATTTCGGTACTTTGAAAGGACTAGGAAGTTTGCAGTACTTAGAAAATTTCTGACGTTTTCGGTACTTAGAAAAATTCTTTTGATTTCGGTACTTAGAAAAATTCTGTCGATTTCGGTACTTGGAAAATTTCTGCCTTTTTCGGTACTTTGAAAAGACTCAGAAGTTTTCAGTACTTAGAAAATATCTGACGTTTTCGGTACTTAGAAAATTTCTGACATTTTCGGTACTTAGAAAAATTCTGCCGATTTCGGTTCTTAGAAAAATTCTGTTGATTTCGGTACTTAGAAAAAATCTGTCGATTTCGGTACTTAGAAAAGACTCGGAAGTTTTCGGTACTTACAAAATTTCTGCCTTTTTCGGTACTTAGAAAAATACTTACGATTTCGATACTTATTAAACATTCAGAAGTTTTCGGTACTTAGAAAAATTCTGCCGATTTCGGTACTTAGAAAAATTCTGTTGATTTCGGTACTTAGAAAAATTCTGTCGATTTCGGTACTTAGAAAAGACTCGGAAGTTTTCGGTACTTAGAAAATTTCTGACGTTTTCGGTACTTAGAAAAATTCTTTTGATTTCGGTACTTAGAAAATTTCTGCCTTTTTCGGTACTTTGAAAAGACTCAGAAGTTTTCGGTACTTAGAAAATTTCTGACGATTTCGGTACTTAGAAAAATTCCGCCGATTTCGGTACTTAGAAAAATTCTGACGATTTCGGTTTTTAGAAAAATTCTGGTGATTTCGGTACTTAGAAAATTTCTGACGATTTCGGTACTTAGAAAATTCTGACGATTTCGGTACTTTGAAAAATTCTGACGATATCGGTACTTAGAAAATTCTGACGATTTCGGTACTTAAAAACATTGTGATGATTTCGGATCTTAGAAAATTTCTGACCTTTTCGATACTTAAAAAATTTCTGACGTTTTCGGTACTTAGAAAAATTCTGTCGATTTCGGTACTTGGAAAATTTCTGCCTTTTTCGGTACTTTGAAAAGACTCAGAAGTGTTCAGTACTTAGAAAATTTCTGACGTTTTCGGTACTTAGAAAATTTCTGACGTTTTCGGTACTTCGAAAAATTCTGATGATTTCGGTACTTAGAAAAATTCTGACGTTTTCGGTACTTTGAAAAATTCTGATGATTTCGGTACTTAGAAAAATTCTGACGATTACGGTACTTAGAAAAATTCTGATGATACCCCCCAATTGACCTATAGGCTTATTTCTTTTGTAGAAAGCTTTTAAGCTTTTTAGAAGGCTTATTTCTTCATTTTAAGCTTCTCAGAACACTTTATTTGACATAGGCATACATAGTAAACTTTAGGGTCACGCTGTGTACCCTGTAAAATAATACCTGGTCCAATTTAAATATTATGGGTCAATATTAAGATCTGATATCGCGCCTTGCGTTAGTTAACCATTGAAAGATGTCTTTGCATTTTTAAAGCATTTTTGAACGCTTATTTCTTCATTTTAAGCTTCTCAGAACTCTTTATTTCGCATAGGCATACATAGTAAACTTTAGGGTCACGCTGTGTACCCCCTAATTGACTTATAATTATTTCCTGTGGTAGGGTACACTATTACCCTGTAATATAATACGTGGTCCAATTTAAAAATTATAGGTCAATATTAAGGTCCGATACCGTGCCGTTAGTAAACATAGAAAAATGTCTTTGAATTTTTAAGAAGTTTGCAGTACTTAGAAAATTTCTGACGATTTCGGCACTTAGAAAATTCTGACGATTTCGGTACTTATAAAAATTCGGATGATTTCGGATCTTAGAAAATTTCTGACCTTTTCGGTACTTAGAAAATTTCTGACGCTTTCAGTACTTAGAAAAATTCTGTTGATTTCGATACTTGGAAAATTTCTGCCGATTTCGGTACTTAGAAAACATTCAGAAGTTTTCGGTACTTAGAAAAATTCTGTCGAATTCGGTACTTAGAAAAATTCTGTTGATTTCCGTACTTGGAAAATTTCTGCCTATTTCGGTACTTTGAAAAGACTCAGAAGTTTTCGGTACTTAGAAAATTTCTGACGATTTCGGTACTTAGAAAAATTCTGCCTTTTTCGGTACTTAGAAAACATTCAGAAGTTTTCGGTACTTAGAAAAATTCTGTCGAATTCGGTACTTAGAAAAATTCTGTTGATTTCCGTACTTGGAAAATTTCTGCCTATTTCGGTACTTTGAAAAGACTCAGAAGTTTTCAGTACTTAGAAAGTTTCTGACGATTTCGGTACTTAAAAAAATTCCGACGATTTCGGTACTTAGAAAATTTCTGACCTTTTCGGTACTTGAAAAATTTCTGACCTTTACGGTACTTAGAAAAATTCTGACGATTTCGGTACTTAGAAAAATTCTGACGATTTCGGTACTTAGAAAAATTCTGACGATTACGGTACTTAGAAAAATTCTGATGATACCCCCTAATTGACCTATAGGCTTATTTCTTTTTTAGAAAGCTTTTAAGCTTTTTAGAAGGCTTATTTCTTCATTTTAAGCTTTTCAGAACACTTTATTTGACATAGGCATACATAGTAAACTTTAGGGTCACGCTGTGTACCCTGTAAAATAATACCTGGTCCAATTTAAATATTATGGGTCAATATTAAGGTCTGATATCGCGCCTTGCGTTAGTTAACCATTGAAAGATGTCTTTGCATTTTTAAAGCATTTTAGAACGCTTATTTCTTCATTTTAAGCTTCTCAGAACACTTTATTTCGCATAGGCATACATAGTAAACTTCAGGGTCACGCTGTGTACCCCCTAATTGACCTATAATTATTTCCTGTGATAGGGTACACTATTTCCCTGTAATATAATACGTGGTCCAATTTAAAAATTATTTGTCAATATTAAGGTCTGATATTGCGCCGTTATTTAACATAGAAAAATGTCTTTGAATTTTTAATAAGTTTGCAGTACTTAGAATATTTCTGACGTTTTCGGGACGTAGAAAAATTCTTTTGATTTCAGTACTTAGAAAATTCTGACGATTTCGGTACTTCGAAAAATTCTGATAATTTCGGATCTTAGAAAATTTCTGACCTTTTCGGTACTTAGAAAATTTCTGACGCTTTCGGTACTTAGAAAAATTCTGTCGAATTCGGTACTTAGAAAAATTCTGTTGATTTCGGTACTTGGAAAATTTCTGCCTATTTCGGTACTTTGAAAAGACTCAGAAGTTTTCAGTACTTAGAAAATTTCTGACGTTTTCGGTACTTAGAAAATTTCTGACGTTTTCGGTACTTAGAAAAATTCTGACGATTTCGGTACTTAGAAAAATTCCGACGATTTCGGTACTTAGAAAATTTTGACGATTTCGGTACTTAGAAAAATTCTGTCGAATTCGGTACTTAGAAAAATTCTGTTGATTTCGGTACTTGGAAAATTTCTGCCTATTTCGGTACTTTGAAAAGACTCAGAAGTTTTCAGTACTTAGAAAATTTCTGACGTTTTCGGTACTTAGAAAATTTCTGACGTTTTCGGTACTTAGAAAAATTCTGACGATTTCGCTACTTAGAAAAATTCCGACGATTTCGGTACTTAGAAAATTTTGACGATTTCGGTACTTAGAAAAATTCTGACGATTACGGTACTTAGAAAAATTCTGATGATACCCCCTAATTAACCTATAGGCTTATTTCTTTTTTAGAAAGCTTTTAAGCTTTTTAGAAGGCTTATTTCTTCATTTTAAGCTTCTCAGAACACTTTATTTGACATGGGCATACATAGTAAACTTTAGGATCACGCTGTGTACACTGTAAAATAATACCTGGTCCAATTTAAATATTATGGGTCAATATTAAGATCTGATATCGCGCCTTGCGTTAGTTAACCATTGAAAGATGTCTTTGCATTTTTAAAGCATTTTTGAACGCTTATTTCTTCATTTTAAGCTTCTCAGAACTCTTTATTTCGCATAGGCATACATAGTAAACTTTAGGGTCACGCTGTGTACCCCCTAATTGACTTATAATTATTTCCTGTGGTAGGGTACACTATTACCCTGTAATATAATACGTGGTCCAATTTAAAAATTATAGGTCAATATTAAGGTCCGATACCGTGCCGTTAGTAAACATAGAAAAATGTCTTTGAATTTTTAAGAAGTTTGCAGTACTTAGAAAATTTCTGACGATTTCGGCACTTAGAAAATTCTGACGATTTCGGTACTTATAAAAATTCGGATGATTTCGGATCTTAGAAAATTTCTGACCTTTTCGGTACTTAGAAAATTTCTGACGCTTTCAGTACTTAGAAAAATTCTGTTGATTTCGATACTTGGAAAATTTCTGCCGATTTCGGTACTTAGAAAACATTCAGAAGTTTTCGGTACTTAGAAAAATTCTGTCAAATTCGGTACTTAGAAAAATTCTGTTGATTTCCGTACTTGGAAAATTTCTGCCTATTTCGGTACTTTGAAAAGACTCAGAAGTTTTCGGTACTTAGAAAATTTCTGACGATTTCGGTACTTAGAAAAATTCTGCCTTTTTCGGTACTTAGAAAACATTCAGAAGTTTTCGGTACTTAGAAAAATTCTGTCGAATTCGGTACTTAGAAAAATTCTGTCGATTTCGGTACTTGGAAAATTTCTGCCTTTTTCGGTACTTTGAAAAGACTCAGAAGTGTTCAGTACTTAGAAAATATCTGACGTTTTCGGTACTTAGAAAATTTCTGACATTTTCGGTACTTAGAAAAATTCTGCCGATTTCGGTACTTAGAAAAATTCTCTTGATTTCGGTACTTGGAAAATTTCTGCCTTTTTCGGTACTTTGAAAAGACTCAGAAGTTTTCGGTACTTAGAAAATTTCTGACGATTTCGGTACTTAGAAAAATTCCGCCGATTTCGGTACTTAGAAAAATTCTGACGATTTCGGTTTTTAGAAAAATTCTGGTGATTTCGGTACTTAGAAAAATTCTGTCGATTTCGGTACTTAGAAAAGACTCGGAAGTTTTCGGTACTTAGAAAATTTCTGACGTTTTCGGTACTTAGAAAAATTCTTTTGATTTCGGTACTTGGAAAATTTCTGCCGATTTCGGTACTTAGAAAACATTCAGAAGTTTTCGGTACTTAGAAAAATTCTGTCGAATTCGGTACTTAGAAAAATTCTGTTGATTTCCGTACTTGGAAAATTTCTGCCTATTTCGGTACTTTGAAAAGACTCAGAAGTTTTCGGTACTTAGAAAAATTCTGTTGATTTCGGTACTTAGAAAAAATTTGTCGATTTCGGTACTTAGAAAAGACTCGGAAGTTTTCGGTACTTTCAAAATTTCTGCCTTTTTCGGTACTTAGAAAACATTCAGAAGTTTTCGGTACTTAGAAAAATTCTGCCGATTTCGGTACTTAGAAAAATTCTGTTGATTTCGGTACTTAGAAAAATTCTGTCGATTTCGGTACTTAGAAAAGACTCGGAAGCTTTCGGTACTTAGAAAATTTCTGACGTTTTCGGTACTTAGAAAAATTCTTTTGATTTCGGTACTTAGAAAATTTCTGCCTTTTTCGGTACTTTGAAAAGACTCAGAAGTTTTCGGTACTTAGAAAATTCCTGACGATTTCGGTACTTAGAAAAATTCTGACGATTTCGGTACTTAGAAAAATTCTGTCGATTTCGGTACTTAGAAAACATTCAGAAGTTTTCGGTACTTAGAAAATTTCTGCCTTTTTCGGTACTTAGAAAACATTCAAAAGTTTTCGGTACTTAGAAAAATTCTGTCGAATTCGGTTCTTAGAAAAATTCTGTTGATTTCGGTACTTAGAAAAATTCAGTCAATTTCGGTTCTTAGGAAAATTCTTACGATTTCGATACTTATTAAACATTCAGAAGTTTTCGGTACTTTGAAAAATTCTGCCGATTTCGGTACTTAGAAAATTCTGACGATTTCGGTACTTAGAAAATTCTGACGATTTCGGTACTTTGAAAAATTCTGCCGATTTCGGTACTTAGAAAAATTCTGACGATATCGGTACTTAAAAACATTCTGATGATTTCGGATCTTAGAAAATTTCTGACCTTTTCGATACTTAAAAAATTTCTGACGTTTTCGGTACTTAGAAAAATTCTGTCGATTTCGGTACTTGGAAAATTTCTGCCTTTTTCGGTACTTTGAAAAGACTCAGAAGTGTTCAGTACTTAGAAAATATCTGACGTTTTCGGTACTTAGAAAATTTCTGACATTTTCGGTACTTAGAAAAATTCTGCCGATTTCGGTACTTAGAAAAATTCTCTTGATTTCGGTACTTGGAAAATTTCTGCCTTTTTCGGTACTTTGAAAAGACTCAGAAGTTTTCGGTACTTAGAAAATTTCTGACGATTTCGGTACTTAGAAAAATTCCGCCGATTTCGGTACTTAGAAAAATTCTGACGATTTCGGTTTTTAGAAAAATTCTGGTGATTTCGGTACTTAGAAAATTTCTGACGTTTCCGGTACTTAGAAAATTTCTGACGTTTTCGGTACTTAGAAAAATTCTGCCGATTTCGGTACTTAGAAAAATTCTGTTGATTTCGGTACTTAGAAAAATTCAGTCGATTTCGGTACTTAGAAAAATTCTTACGATTTCGAAACTTATTAAAGATACAGAAGTTTTCGGTACTTAGAAAAATTCTGCCGATTTCGGTACTTAGAAAATTCTGACGATTTCGGTACTTTAAAAAATTCTGCCTTTTTCGGTACTTTGAAAGGACTAGGAAGTTTGCAGTACTTAGAAAATTTCTGACGTTTTCGGTACTTAGAAAAATTCTTTTGATTTCGGTACTTAGAAAAATTCTGTCGATTTCGGTACTTGGAAAATTTCTGCCTTTTTCGGTACTTTGAAAAGACTCAGAAGTTTTCAGTACTTAGAAAATATCTGACGTTTTCGGTACTTAGAAAATTTCTGACATTTTCGGTACTTAGAAAAATCTGCCGATTTCGGTTCTTAGAAAAATTCTGTTGATTTCGGTACTTAGAAAAAATCTGTCGATTTCGGTACTTAGAAAAGACTCGGAAGTTTTCGGTACTTACAAAATTTCTGCCTTTTTCGGTACTTAGAAAAATACTTACGATTTCGATACTTATTAAACATTCAGAAGTTTTCGGTACTTAGAAAAATTCTGCCGATTTCGGTACTTAGAAAAATTCTGTTGATTTCGGTACTTAGAAAAATTCTGTCGATTTCGGTACTTAGAAAAGACTCGGAAGCTTTCGGTACTTAGAAAATTTCTGACGTTTTCGGTACTTAGAAAAATTCTTTTGATTTCGGTACTTAGAAAATTTCTGCCTTTTTCGGTACTTTGAAAAGACTCAGAAGTTTTCGGTACTTAGAAAATTCCTGACGATTTCGGTACTTAGAAAAATTCTGACGATTTCGGTACTTAGAAAAATTCTGTCGATTTCGGTACTTAGAAAACATTCAGAAGTTTTCGGTACTTAGAAAATTTCTGCCTTTTTCGGTACTTAGAAAACATTCAAAAGTTTTCGGTACTTAGAAAAATTCTGTCGAATTCGGTTCTTAGAAAAATTCTGTTGATTTCGGTACTTAGAAAAATTCAGTCAATTTCGGTTCTTAGGAAAATTCTTACGATTTCGATACTTATTAAACATTCAGAAGTTTTCGGTACTTTGAAAAATTCTGCCGATTTCGGTACTTAGAAAATTCTGACGATTTCGGTACTTAGAAAATTCTGACGATTTCGGTACTTTGAAAAATTCTGCCGATTTCGGTACTTAGAAAAATTCTTTTGATTTCGGTACTTAGAAAAATTCTGACGATATCGGTACTTAAAAACATTCTGATGATTTCGGATCTTAGAAAATTTCTGACCTTTTCGATACTTAAAAAATTTCTGACGTTTTCGGTACTTAGAAAAATTCTGTCGATTTCGGTACTTGGAAAATTTCTGCCTTTTTCGGTACTTTGAAAAGACTCAGAAGTGTTCAGTACTTAGAAAATATCTGACGTTTTCGGTACTTAGAAAATTTCTGACATTTTCGGTACTTAGAAAAATTCTGCCGATTTCGGTACTTAGAAAAATTCTCTTGATTTCGGTACTTGGAAAATTTCTGCCTTTTTCGGTACTTTGAAAAGACTCAGAAGTTTTCGGTACTTAGAAAATTTCTGACGATTTCGGTACTTAGAAAAATTCCGCCGATTTCGGTACTTAGAAAAATTCTGACGATTTCGGTTTTTAGAAAAATTCTGGTGATTTCGGTACTTAGAAAATTTCTGACGTTTCCGGTACTTAGAAAATTTCTGACGTTTTCGGTACTTAGAAAAATTCTGCCGATTTCGGTACTTAGAAAAATTCTGTTGATTTCGGTACTTAGAAAAATTCAGTCGATTTCGGTACTTAGAAAAATTCTTACGATTTCGAAACTTATTAAAGATACAGAAGTTTTCGGTACTTAGAAAAATTCTGCCGATTTCGGTACTTAGAAAATTCTGACGATTTCGGTACTTTAAAAAATTCTGCCTTTTTCGGTACTTTGAAAGGACTAGGAAGTTTGCAGTACTTAGAAAATTTCTGACGTTTTCGGTACTTAGAAAAATTCTTTTGATTTCGGTACTTAGAAAAATTCTGTCGATTTCGGTACTTGGAAAATTTCTGCCTTTTTCGGTACTTTGAAAAGACTCAGAAGTTTTCAGTACTTAGAAAATATCTGACGTTTTCGGTACTTAGAAAATTTCTGACATTTTCGGTACTTAGAAAAATTCTGCCGATTTCGGTTCTTAGAAAAATTCTGTTGATTTCGGTACTTAGAAAAAATCTGTCGATTTCGGTACTTAGAAAAGACTCGGAAGTTTTCGGTACTTACAAAATTTCTGCCTTTTTCGGTACTTAGAAAAATACTTACGATTTCGATACTTATTAAACATTCAGAAGTTTTCGGTACTTAGAAAAATTCTGCCGATTTCGGTACTTCGAAAAATTCTGTTGATTTCGGTACTTAGAAAAATTCTGTCGATTTCGGTACTTAGAAAAGACTCGGAAGTTTTCGGTACTTAGAAAATTTCTGACGTTTTCGGTACTTAGAAAAATTCTTTTGATTTCGGTACTTAGAAAATTTCTGCCTTTTTCGGTACTTTGAAAAGACTCAGAAGTTTTCGGTACTTAGAAAATTTCTGACGATTTCGGTACTTAGAAAAATTCCGCCGATTTCGGTACTTAGAAAAATTCTGACGATTTCGGTTTTTAGAAAAATTCTGGTGATTTCGGTACTTAGAAAATTTCTGACGATTTCGGTACTTAGAAAATTCTGACGATTTCGGTACTTTGAAAAATTCTGACGATATCGGTACTTAGAAAATTCTGACGATTTCGGTACTTAAAAACATTGTGATGATTTCGGATCTTAGAAAATTTCTGACCTTTTCGATACTTAAAAAATTTCTGACGTTTTCGGTACTTAGAAAAATTCTGTCGATTTCGGTACTTGGAAAATTTCTGCCTTTTTCGGTACTTTGAAAAGACTCAGAAGTGTTCAGTACTTAGAAAATTTCTGACGTTTTCGGTACTTAGAAAATTTCTGACGTTTTCGGTACTTCGAAAAATTCTGATGAT
This sequence comes from Parasteatoda tepidariorum, assembly GCF_982258835.1. NCBI lineage: Eukaryota > Metazoa > Arthropoda > Arachnida > Araneae > Theridiidae > Parasteatoda > Parasteatoda tepidariorum. Next base: position 95,819,058 of record NC_141765.1, on the reverse strand, counting down.
TTCGGTACTTAGAAAAATTCTGACGATAGAAAAATGTCTTTGAATTTTTACGAAGTTTGCAGTACTTAGAAAATTTCTGACGATTTCGGCACTTAGAAAATTCTGACGATTTCGGTACTTATAAAAATTCGGATGATTTCGGATCTTAGAAAATTTCTGACCTTTTCGGTACTTAGAAAATTTCTGACGCTTTCAGTACTTAGAAAAATTCTGTTGATTTCCGTACTTGGAAAATTTCTGCCTATTTCGGTACTTTGAAAAGACTCAGAAGTTTTCGGTACTTAGAAAATTTCTGACGATTTCGGTACTTAGAAAAATTCTGCCTTTTTCGGTACTTAGAAAACATTCAGAAGTTTTCGGTACTTAGAAAAATTCTGTCGAATTCGGTACTTAGAAAAATTCTGTTGATTTCCGTACTTGGAAAATTTCTGCCTATTTCGGTACTTTGAAAAGACTCAGAAGTTTTCAGTACTTAGAAAGTTTCTGACGATTTCGGTACTTAAAAAAATTCCGACGATTTCGGTACTTAGAAAATTTCTGACCTTTTCGGTACTTGAAAAATTTCTGACCTTTACGGTACTTAGAAAAATTCTGACGATTTCGGTACTTAGAAAAATTCTGACGATTTCGGTACTTAGAAAAATTCTGACGATTACGGTACTTAGAAAAATTCTGATGATACCCCCTAATTGACCTATAGGCTTATTTCTTTTTTAGAAAGCTTTTAAGCTTTTTAGAAGGCTTATTTCTTCATTTTAAGCTTCTCAGAACACTTTATTTGACATGGGCATACATAGTAAACTTTAGGATCACGCTGTGTACCCTGTAAAATAATACCTGGTCCAATTTAAATATTATGGGTCAATATTAAGGTCTGATATCGCGCCTTGCGTTAGTTAACCATTGAAAGATGTCTTTGCATTTTTAAAGCATTTTAGAACGCTTATTTCTTCATTTTAAGCTTCTCAGAACACTTTATTTCGCATAGGCATACATAGTAAACTTTAGGGTCACGCTGTGTACCCCCTAATTGACTTATAATTATTTCCTGTGGTAGGGTACACTATTACCCTGTAATATAATACGTGGTCCAATTTAAAAATTATAGGTCAATATTAAGGTCCGATACCGTGCCGATAGTTAACATAGAAAAATGTCTTTGAATTTTTAAAGCTTTTTAGAAGGCTTATTTCTTCATTTTAAGCTTCTCAGAACACTTTATTTGACATGGGCATACATAGTAAACTTTAGGATCACGCTGTGTACCCTGTAAAATAATACCTGGTCCAATTTAAATATTATGGGTCAATATTAAGGTCTGATATCGCGCCTTGCGTTAGTTAACCATTGAAAGATGTCTTTGCATTTTTAAAGCATTTTAGAACGCTTATTTCTTCATTTTAAGCTTCTCAGAACACTTTATTTCGCATAGGCATACATAGTAAACTTTAGGGTCACGCTGTGTACCCCCTAATTGACTTATAATTATTTCCTGTGGTAGGGTACACTATTACCCTGTAATATAATACGTGGTCCAATTTAAAAATTATAGGTCAATATTAAGGTCCGATACCGTGCCGATAGTTAACATAGAAAAATGTCTTTGAATTTTTAAAGCATTTTAGAAGGCTTAATTCTTCATTTTAAGCTTCTCAGAACACTTTACTTGACATAGGCATACATAGTAAACATTAGGGTCACGCTGTGTACCCCCTAATTAACCTATAATTATATCCTGTTGTAGGGTACACTATTACCCTGTAATATAATACGTTCTCCAATATAAAAATTATAGGTCAATATTAAGGTCCGATACCATGCCGTTAGTAAACATTGAAAAGTGTCTTCGAATTTCCTTGTTTTAATGCACTATTTAAAATATACATAGTGTACTCCCTAAGTCACCTATAATTATTTCCCGTGGTAGGATACACTAATACCCTGTAATATAATAGCTTATCCAATTTAAATATTATGGGTCAATATTAAGGTCTGATATTGCGCCTTGCGTTAGTTAACCATTGAAAGATGTCTTTGAATTTTTAATGCATTTTAGAACGCTTATTTCTTCATTTTAAGCTTCTCAGAACACTTTATTTCGCATAGGCATACATAGTAAACTTCAGGGTCACGCTGTGTACCCCCTAATTGACCTATAATTATTTCCTGTGATAGGGTTCACTATTTCCCTGTAATATAATACGTGGTCCAATTTATAAATTATAGGTCAATATTAAGGTCCGATACCGAGCCGTTAATTAACATAGAAAAATGTCTTTGAATTTTTAAGAAGTTTGCAGTACTTAGAAAATTTCTGACGTTTTCGGGACTTAGAAAAATTCTTTTGATTTCAGTACTTAGAAAAATTCTGACGATTTCGGCACTTAGTAAATTCTGACGATTTCGGTACTTAGAAAAATTCTGACGATTTCGGTACTTAGAAAATTCTGACCTTTTCGGTACTTAGAAAATTTCTGACGCTTTCGGTACTTAGAAAAATTCTGACGATTTCGGTACTTAGAAAAATTCTGTTGATTTCGGTACTTTGAAAATTTCTGCCTTTTTCGGTACTTTGAAAAGACTCTGAAGTATTCGGTACTTAGAAAATTTCTGACGATTTCGGTACTTAGAAAAATTCTGCCGATTTCGGTACTTTGAAAAATTCTGACGATTTCGGTTTTTAGAAAAATTCTGGTGATTTCGGATCTTAGAAAATTTCTGACGTTTTCGGTACTTAGAAAAATTCTGTCGATGTCGGTACTGAGAAAACATTCAGAAGTCTTCGGTACTTAGAAAATTTCTGACGTTTTCGGTACTTAGAAAAATTCTTACGATTTCGATACTTATTAAACATTCAGAAGTTTTCGGTACTTAGAAAAATTCTGTCGATTTCGGTACTTAGAAAAGACTCGGAAGTTTTCGGTACTTAGAAAATTTCTGACGTTTTCGGTACTTAGAAAAATTCTTACGATTTCGATACTTATTAAACATTCAGAAGTTTTCGGTATTTTGAAAATTTCAGACGATTTCGGTACTTAGAAAAATTCAGACGATTCGGTACTTTGAATATTTCTGACGTTATCGGTACTCAGAAAATTTCAGACATTTTCGGTACTTAGAAAAATTCTGATGATTTCGGAACTTAGAAAAATTCTGTTGATTTCGGTACTTGGAAAATTTCTGCCTTTTTCGGTACTTTGAAAAGACTCAGAAGTTTTCAGTACTTAAAAAATTTCTGACGTTTTCGATACTTAAAAAATTTCTGACGTTTTCGGTACTTAGAAAAATTTTGCCGATTTCAGTACTTAGAAAAATTCTGTTGATTTCGGTACTTAGAAAAATTCTGTCGATTTCGGTACTTTGAAAAGACTCGGAAGTTTTCGGTACTTAGAAAATTTTTGACGTTTTCGGTACTTAGAAGAATTCTTTTGATTTCGGTACTTGGAAAATTTCTGCCTTTTTCGGTACTTTGAAAAGACTCAGAAGTTTCCGGTACTTAGAAAATTTCTGACGATTTCGGTACTTAGAAAAATTCTGCCGATTTCGGTACTTAGAAAAATTCTCTTGATTTCGGTACTTGGAAAATTTCTGCCTTTTTCGGTACTTTGAAAAGACTCAGAAGTTTTCGGTACTTAGAAAATTTCTGACGATTTCGGTACTTAGAAAAATTCTGCCGATTTCGGTACTTAGAAAAATTCTGACGATTTCGGTTTTTAGAAAAATTCTGGTGATTTCGGATTTTTGAAAATTTCTGACCTTTTCGGTACTTAGAAAATATCTGACGTTTTCGGTACTTAGAAAAATTCTGTCGATGTCGACTTACTTAAAAAGTTTGGGCACCCCTACAATAAGTTATTGTGTTTTTTCCGGCGGAAATAATATATACTATATGTTTCCCTGAAGGACAGAAATCAAGGGAATGTTGACTTTCACTGGTGAATGTCGACGGTCTCACAGTTTCTTTGGTGAATGTCCGAAATATTTGTTATTTTGTATTTGATATAATTTATTCGTTGATATTATTATATTTATTCGATATTTTGATATCTGCTGAGAATAGATTAGGAGAAAAATCAATGTTCGAAGTATTGGTTAACTGCATGCTGGGCAGTAGTGTTTTACATTAGAAATCATCAGTGTAGTCTATACTGGGCAAATGTAGGTCGGGCAGTGCCACTGATTATCGGAATTATTATATTTAGATTAAAAAAAAAGAATTATTTTTTTAAAATAAAATAAAACATTTTTCATGCTAAAAAATTAATAAACAAATATTTTATTGAAGACTTTATGAATTCAAAATATAAAACTATACATTTTTCAGTTTAAAAAATCAAAATAGGAAATAGAATGCACTCTCGATATCTTCAAGTTGAAGGGACGCTAAAAGAATTTCGAGACAGGAAGTTTTCGAGATAACGAATTCTAATATGTTCTAAATATATGTTCTAAATATATGTTCTAAATATGTTGCTCAAAATATGTTCTAAAAAGCAGAAAAATAATGTTCCAAAAAATATTACTCTAAAAAGTAGAGACGTGAAATATAAGAATAGCTATGAATAAGTATGTAAAGATAGTTGACAATGAGTTTAAATGCGACAGTGATAATATTGTTTTTAAAAATAAGACAAAAGTAATTATGCATCAAGTAGAAAAGAATTGGTTTACAATAAACTTACATAGCGATTTTTTTGAAAAAATTCAATTTCTGTTTTGAAAAAAATTGGACAAAACAAGGTTTTAAGAAGAAACTTATTCGACGTAGGGATAAATATTAACATTAGGTGGATATATAGTGCCAAAGGGGAAAAATATTTGTCAGTAGACATGGTCATTTCATCGACAATGTCATTTCGTCGAAAGGGTCATTTTGTCAACGGGGTCATTTCGTCGACAGGATCATTTCATGGACAATGACATTCGTCGAGATCATTTCCTCGACAGGTTCATTTCATCGACAGGGTTATTTCATGGATAATATCATTTCGTCGACAGGATCATTTCATCAACAGGGTCATTTCGTCGACAATGTCATTTCGTCGACAGGGTCATTTCGTTGATAGTGTCATGCGTAATTCTAAAACTATTTTAGAGATTTAATCTAAATATTTTTATTATTAATTAGAAAAATGCTATTATTTAAGTTTTATACTAAAGTAAAATTCTTTATTGCTGTGTATTGTTCCAATTGCACTAAAAGAAGTTCGCTTTGTAAATTAATTGATAAGTGATTGAGAAGCGTTTAATCGAAAACGGTTGATGTATCAAAATCTACTTTTCTATATCTAAATCGTAATAGCTCGAAACTTATTTACCGGGTAGGTAAGGTTAATTATTAATCATCAATTAAATATTTTTATTTTTAATCCGGATCGGTATAACTTCAGAACATTACCAAGCATGATATCCGGACCGTGGTCAACAGTTAATGTAGTGTGATGTTAGCAATCAAATTATTTTTAATATCAAATAAAATGAATAAAATAAGATATTCTTAGAATTAAAAGTAATAAAAGTATATTACAATGAAAATTTAGACACTATTTCAAGGAGGGAAAAGCAAAATTTATTGCTGTTAAAATTTGCAATATTTTTACATGCATTTTAACAAAAACATAGACTTCAGTCAAATTCTCACAGAAATGAACATAATCATAGACCTAATAATTAGATCTGCATTAAAAAATGAAAAAAATCTAGTTTTTTTTATGGTGGAAAAGTAATTTCTTAATGTTCACTTTAATTGCAATTTAAACTTTTTATTCAGAATCTTTAACATTAGGACAGAAATGTGCTTATTCGAACAATCGAACTCAGTCTTAGTTTCGTTACCACTATTAGAGTTTTCGAAGAACTACAGGAACGCAAACATGATGTTAGATATTTACCGAGGCGGTTGTAGACTCCTACAATATTTAGGAACACAGGTGCAAAGTTGCAAGCGTGTTAGTGTTTGCTCTTCACAAAATAATTTTTTTCTATGGATAGTGAATTTATAATAGTATTAATTATTAAATTCTAATATAATATTATTAAATTATACCATTATTATTATAATTAAGTATAATTTAATAAGAAAAACAATAGTAGTAAATAAATGATGAATTAATGCCTTTTTATTTGCTGGATTTAAATTAGACACATTTTGTTTAAAAGAAAATGAACAAATAATCAAACCTGGAATTTAAACGTAAGAATAAATAACTCTACAAGAAAGAAAAGAAAAATCTTGCAATTAAAATTTGATTAATTTTTGACTAATTCAGTTGCTCAAATTTATAACTGATTTTCTGTGCAGGATGAAAACACGATTTTCAAATGCTTTCTGATCTCTATTAGCAGAACTTATCACCAATAAAAATTTCGATTATTTTTTGCGTGAACAAGCCAGGAGACTCAAAACTAAAATGTAGAAAAAATGAAAATTAAAAATGTATATATATTCAAAATATTATGTTTGTTCAGTAGACCAAAAATGAGAAAAAAATTTCACGCATTGCAAAAACCACAAGGACAAAATTTCACAATAAACTTGTATCAATATTCAAAATTCCCCTTTTTTCGTTTTGGTGACAAAAATTAACATTTCTTTTTCAGTACACTTATCAAACATGATGTTTAAAAACATTTCCGATTACACTTTTCAAAGAACTTTCCTGAGTGCTCGCCTTTAAAATATATACTCTCACTGCAAATTTTATAAATTTAAATAAATTTTTATTCTCAGGAAAATCGAAAAGAAAAGCATTTTAATATTTGAGTAAAAAAATAAGCTTGCTAAACTTATTTTAATTAAACTTTAATGAGAATAAAGTCAGATGCATATGGATAACTCTCCTCAATTATAAACTTAAAAGTCAATTTATTTGTTATATCTTAATAAGTTGCATTTTTTTCCCAAATGTTTTATATCATAAAAACCAATTAGACAGGTTTCCTCCCCTCCTCTGATTTGGAACCATTTTTTACCCTATCATTTCGATTGCATCGCATACCGAGGATGTGCAGTCATTTTGAGTTTTTTTTTTTTTTTTTTTTTTTTTTTTTTTTTTTTTTTTTTTGCATAAGGAAGTTCATTTTATGAGGTAGAAGAACTTATAAATGTTTGGAGAGCACATAGGATAAAATACATATTAAGCATTAAAACGTTATAAATAATTTATTAAATAAGAAATAAAATAAACTGGAAATGCGAGAACAAGATTTTTGTTTCAAATATTTCATTTAAATTTCACAAGAATTGTCAGAAACTTCCCTCTTCAGCAGCATAGCTGACAAAGACATGAGGAAGAAGGTTAGAAAAATTTTTTTTATCAACAATATTTCCCAATATGTTTTCCAAGTTGGATTTTCATTTTATTTTTGCATGAATCCACATGCATTTTTTTCAAGATTTTTATAATACTAGGAAGTTTTGCCCCTGCTCACTTCGCTCACCAACCTTTGTAATAACCACTCATACAACTTAGTTTGTTTTTTCCTATACCAATATTTTTTTTAAAGAGAAAATATATTAATATTGAAATTTTATGTACGAAAATTTTGTTAATATGTGAATAGTAACAAAATTAATGATTACTTGCGTATGAAAAAAAATCAACCGAGCTTGAAAAAATAAATATATAAACACAGGACATATATAAATTCTTGATAAAACAAGAAGTAACTTTACAAGATAACTATCTAAAAGATTTGTGTTCTTCGGTTTAAATTCTTTGTAATCACCACCATTGTCATCATCGTAAAAGCTTGCTCCTTTTCTTTTTTTTGGACAAGATTTTGAACTGTATTAATGCGTATTACTCCATGTGGGGGGAACATTATATAAATATAATTTTCTTTTTATCGGCAAAGAATATTTACAGCTGAAATGGCCTCTTAACGAAAAGACCTTGTCATTGAAATTACCTAACTACCACGTGGTTTCATTATCTCATAGATTCATTATATACTGTCTTTTATTCCTTGCTAATTTAACCCGTCATTCACTCCCTACATCAAGAATCATTCACATGAATTAATCTTAGAAATAAATGTGTTAATTTATGACTAGAAAAAAATTGTGTAACATACAACTTAAATGTGTAAAATGCAATTAATGTTTCGTTTCTGCAACGTGATGTGAATAGAGGAGTAGGCAATTTTCAAATAAAAGGTTTCTTTTCTGGTAACTTCAACATACTATTAAGATTTTGCATCAGGCTAGGCTTAAAAGAAATCATCGCAAATATACTGAATTACAAAGAAGTGTCCACACACCAACATTTAACCCCTCTTGCCCCTTAAAAGGGCATTTATCGGTTAAGATTGGAAGACGAGACAGATAGAAAAAAGAGAGGAAAAAATAGCAAATAGAAACAAAAAAGAGAAGAAAATAAAAAGAAATATGAAGGAAGAAAAAGAAACGATTATTCTATTTGTTAGGGCATTTGATTAAAAAGTATCCAGAGCTAATTGGCCAAGTTTAGTTGTGGTTGTTGTTCACCATTGCATAATTTTGTCATTTTTTCATGAAAATTATTTCAGGATTTCCTCTTATTCTTCTAGAAAATTAATGAGGTTGGTTGCCTTCTGTTTCAACTTTGGATTCTTATGGATGGATCTCTTCCAGGCTATGAGGAATTCTAGCTTTGGTTGTTCTAGCTTTTGTTTGGAGCCTACTCCTCCACAGGCACATGTATTGTGAGTTGCCAGGCAGAATCGCTTAAGATACGCTTTAAAGGGGCCATGTTCTGTAAAGAAGAGGATTAGCTGCCTAACAAAGAAGTGCAAGGGGCATAACGTTTAACGTAAAAAAAAATCATAAAACTGGTTTCAAAATTACGCATGACTTTGCCTACGAAATAACCTTTTCTTTGTCAACGAAATGGCCTTGTCAATGAAATGATCCCGTCGACGAAATGACCTTGCCGATGAAAGGACCTAGTCGGCGTAATATCGATGAAATGACCCTGTCGTTGAAATAAATGACCTTGTCGATGAATTGACCCTGTAGAGAAAACGCCCTGACGTCGAAATGACCTAGTCGATGAATTGACCCTGTCGAGGAAACGCCCTGTCGTCGAAATGACCTAGTCGATGATGTGATTGTCGATGAAATGAATGCAACCCATATATTATAACCGTCGTTGAGGGCCGGGATAGCCTGTCTGTAGGGCGCTGGGGCCATGTTCGTGGGTTCGAACCCCGCCGGTCGAAGACTCCCCGTGTAGATGATTGTGACTGATGCACGTTAAATCTGTCGAGTCTCTCGGAACCTGTTCCAGGTTCCCATAGCAAATCATACCTATGGGGGTACTGAATTGGAGATTGATCGTTCTCTGATTCAGGTCAAAATTACGATCCGTGGATGTATGAATGAGTCACACCCGCGTATGGGTGTGGCAGAAGTCGAATTCTCGGCCATAGATGGCGCCACTGGAAAACAAGAACAATCGCACCCCTCTGCCTTAACAGGCATATGCCAACAACAACAACCGTTGTTGAACAGCCGACCCAATTTTGCGTTTAATTTTGCTACTAACGTTCAACTCCGCAGCCTTTTAATTCTCAACCAATCCAGAAGACAAAGAGCCCCCTAGGTCAATGCCCCCAGAGGTATGATTCGTTATGGGAACATGGAGGACTTTGTGACCCGACAGATGTAGCGTGCATTAGTCTTTGGCAGACAGGGATCGAATCCACGACCTCTTGGTCATGGGCCCAGTGCTCTGCCAACCAGGCTATCCCGGCCCTCCTATTCTGAGTGTCAAGTTACGTACGAAGTACGTAACTTAATAAATCGCCCAATCAATAATTCCATCATAAACCATTACATTTTTGATGGTAACGAACATAAGTAACCATCACCCCAATGTAAGAATTTGGTCTGATTTATGATGTCCTGCATAAGAATAGCAACTTGTTTTGATATTTCGTTCAAGTTGAACCATCAGAAATTTCCATCATAGTTTCCTAGAAATCAAATGTTGAGACGATCATGAAAAACCATCATCTTAATGTAAGAATTCGGATTGATTTATGATGGTCTAATATAAACAAATTGTTTTGATGGTTTCCAGAGATCCATCAAGAATTCCCAATATAACATCATGGATTGATGGTTCATAAGAATCAAACTTCTCTCGATGGTAAACCATCATAGTATTAAAGTAGCACTTTCCATCAGGGAATGATGGAAATTTGTTGGCATATCAAAAACCATGAACTCAAAATGAAACATGTTGGATGATGGTGTCCATCAAATGATGTTGGATCATCATAAATCGTACTGAAACCAACATAAACCATCAAAATGTTTTGTTGGAACCATCAAGAATTTCGACTTGGGTAAGCGTTCGGCACTTCGCAAAATGCAATGAAATCGTAAATTTGGCGAATGAAATTGTGTTTCGGCAAAAGTATTGACGAAGGATTTTTTCCACTAGAAAGACAAATATATATTTTACTCTATCCTCTAAACTTAGTCAAAATGAATTTTTCTAAAAAAAAAAATCAGTATTTTTATTTGATTGCAGTCACATATTCGTTAGAAACGCTGCATAACCAATTAGGACTCACAATCAATTAGAACCGAGTCCAAAATCTTGATACAAACTATCGTAAAATAGTTTGCTATGAGGAAAAAAATTAATAATAAAAAATTGTTAAGACTTGCATTTGGCGAAGACTTTCGAAAATGAGCGAATACTGTTGATATTTGGCAAATTTACTGGCTAAATATTTAAAATCCTTAGCGAGGGACCTGAAGATGTACCTGGTAATTATTTGTTGCCAGGCAAGATTTTCAGATAAAAGTATTTTAATATTTGATTTCTAGTCTCGTCCTCTGAGTTGACCAATTTTAGAGAGTATCCAGTGCATGGTAGCACTCATTTATGCAAGCATATTCAAAATTATAGTATTGTTAAAACTATTCCTAAAGATAATTTGTAATTTTGAAAATATTCTCCCACTTTCTAAGTGGTCAAGCTGAAATAACTGGTCTTATTTCACTTTAATGCAGAATTTTAATTCACGGAAACTTCAGTAAAGTGGTACCCTTTGGAAAGCATATTTGCTTAAGAGATCCGCTTAGAAGAACATGCAGATCCAGAAGTCTAATACTTAAAATGATGTGAATATTAACTAAATAAAAATAGGGAATTGCATTGATATTTATTTAAAGTTGATAATGAATAAAATTAAAAGATAACTATCGAAAATTACGATGCATGTGTTTTACTCTCATGCTAAATTTTTCTTGCAAATTAGAGGTTTTTATTACCTCAGCTTAGTGTTTCATAGAAGTATAATGGATAACAGTTTATTGGATTTTCATACATTTGCAAGCTTGTGTGATCAATTTAGGCTTATAAACCTTTGTCAAAATGAAGGACAGCACGAAGATACATCCAGTGTAAAAGCGGGATTCGAACCCGCTACCTTCACGCTTTGCTCAGTGTTTCGTGGAAAATACCGATAACTTTCTATTTTTCCCCTGATCTGTTATAATTTGAGCAATCTTTAACAACCAGTCCAGCTAGCTCGAACCCACTATCTATATCTCTACTCGAAACCGTTATCATTTGAAAAATTTCCGATCACATTCTTTTCCGATATGTACTCGAACCCACTAACTTTTTCCTGGTGCTTAAGCCTACTATACCAGTCTCTTTTGACCAATATTCAAACCCATTAACTTTTCAATCTTTCTGTCATTAAACTAATTTCGAACCTTTTTTTTAAAATGCTCAGACCCACTATCTTTCAATCCGTAAGTGAACCAGCTGTAATTTGATCAAATTTCAAAACTAGTCTCTTTTAATCCGGTGATAGCGGATTGCTCTAATGGTTTTCTAAAACCTGGTGGACTGCGTTGCTAACTTTTAAGCCCCTTGGAGTGATGGAGTTGGAGTGGTGAGCTCAAAACAACCCTTGTGACCATCCCTCTTACTTCAATCATGCAGTAAAACAATTTCTGATAAAATAGTGGTTTCGCCTATAATAATCGTCAGAAGCAAGTATGAGGTGGGAGGATATAGTGCTACTCCATTTTTGGTCAATTATGCAATTTTCATTTAACAGTAATTTTTTATGTTTTAAATTGCTTTTACTTCAGCAATTTTAAAATACAAACTATATTTAAACGCTGAAAGAAACTTTTTGTCAATTTTAAGGTGACAAGGGATTTTTGAAGTTTTGAAAAAAGGTCTAAATTTCAATTAGCACAATGCGATTTTTTTCGAGAATATTGGTTTAAAAAAAGAAAAAAAAAGCATTTGATGCCCTCTTGTCTCTTTTTGGATAAAAAGTTAAAAAACGAATAAAAAAAAGCATCTTTGCATCTCTTGTCGCCTTAAGTTTGTTAAAAAGTGCAAGTTCTGGGTGCAATACTAAATTTTAATTAAATTGCAAGAACCTTACTTTAAAGTGGTAACATTTAAATGAATTTTAAACCAATCTATATGAACCAAACTTCTGCATATTATTTTTACAAAAAAATATGCACAGAAAATGTTTGAATTTTTACCGTTCTTCTACTGAAAAGTTAATAATTACAACGCTCACCAGAAGCTGCGGTTTGCAAAAATCATGATTATGTTTTAATCACAAAATCATACCTATTTGATTTATATCAGATTTTTTTTAAAGTTACCATCTATAGCATCTGACAAAAGATTTTAATAAGACTTAATATTGTTTAAAAATAATGTAACTAAAACAGTTATTATTTCTCGCAAAAATGGAGGAAGTTATTATTATATACTAATCACCGAGTTGAGAAAAATCGCAGATGTATTTTTCAAGCTCAACTTGCTGACGACTGCTAAAAATTGGAAGACAATTTGTTAACTAGATACCCAAATGAAGAGTAAATTAGTTTAGATCAGAAAACATAACTGGAAAAAAATTGTCACTTTGGATTGAGCAAGTCTTAATACAGGCTAACTTCAGATTTAATAAGCTATAAAAACACTGCATTTTAAATAACAAAAAACTAAATGGGTATAATTGAAATATGTTTCTAGTCAGAAAGTTATTTTAAATACATTTAATGGAGAATTACAATTTAAAAGTTTCATATCCCTCTTATTCGCATTCACTGTAATCATAATTTACAGGCATATCCATTTCGATATTTCTTTGTTAAAAATCCTCATTATCATTAAAATCAGGTTTAAAAGAATCGCTCCCTAAATAATGTATTTATTAATTTTATAGAAGAAAAAAATATTTTATGATTAATTTTTTTTAATCTGCTATAATTTGTCTTTTTTAATTTGTTTAAATTATTGATTTATTTGTTTTAAAATAATGATTTAAATCAATACATTTTTTAATTTCAATGCATATGCCTTTTATCATTTCGTAGTAAAAATTAGCTCCTTAAAAATCAATGATTATCAATAACCAACGAATATTCATAATCAATGAAATCAGACTTTTCAAAAAAATCACACCTTTAAGAATGTATTCATTAATTACATTATATGAAAATATTTTAAACTTAAATGAAATTTTTTTTTACTAAGTATGTTCATATTAAATGTTAAGAAAAGAAAATTAAGTTTGTTTAAGTTAATGTCTTTTTTAAAGAAAAAATCGCAGCTGATTTAAATCAGTCATTTCTTTTAAAAAATCGAATGATTTAAATCATGATTATATTCAAAATGCATTATTTTCTAGTTTTAAATCTAATCTTGACTGCAAACTCAAATTTAGTCCTGGCATATTACATTTCGATAAATTTTTCGCAGTGCCCGATCACAAATTAGGTCATGGCCTCCTTAAAATGGATTTTTTGAAAATAAATTTTAAAAAAATACGAAAAACAATGATTTAAAAAAAAATAAAAAATTTCAAATAAATATTAAAAGAATACGATAATTTTTTTACCTAATGTTAATCATATTTATTTATTACTTATTTTAGTTATTATTTATAAGTATTATTATAGTTAATGTATTATAAGATTTATAAATGCTTTTTAATTTCAAATTTTGACTGTTCTTCGCATTTTTCTAACTCTTATGATAACAAATTGTTCTACGGAGTGCTCGTTTTCGAAAATGAAACGAATCAAGAGTGAGCAAAGAAGCGTCATGCTTCAAAAACGATTAGACATGGTAAGTTTGATGTTGATCGAATCAGATGTTCTCCATGAAATTAATTTTGATAGCAGTACAGATGAGTTTATTGATCGCAAGAGCAGAAAAAGAAAAGATTTTTGAATTCCAATTTTATAGTAGCGATGATTTTGTAAAGTGTTAATAAAATTCAAAATGTTATGATTATTTTTTAGTTCTAATTTAACAAAATAAAGTAAAATTTAATTTATTTTAAATATGCTTTCTTAAATGAAATGTAAATACTTTAATATTTGAATACATAAATAATATACGAGAAAAAAAAATTGAATCTAAGGGTTCCAAAAATTTAAATGCCCTAGGGCACCGCTTAATCTGGCACTGATTTTTCGGTCAGGTAGATTCTCGTTAATATAGTGCTTGATGTTTCTAATTGCAATGAGAAGATTAATCAATATATGAGAGATTAATCAATATACTAGAACCAACCATTTTTTCAAAATTTGATATGGGAATTTTTAGTTCACGTGAAGTTTGAAACCCTTATTCACAACTCCTTCAGGGATAGATCGTTTACTATTAGTCTTACTCGAAGATGATTAATACACTATATATTTGATCTGCACAAACATTTAATAAATTCTTGCAGCTAGTGTTATTTGATTAGTATTATATCCCACAATTAATGAAACCAAAATAATTCTAATGGTTATCTAACCTACGACCATCAGGGTGCGTAGCCAAAACTTTCAACAAAAAATAAGCACCTTTAGAGTAAACTTTAGCACTAAAAGAATATTTCAAGCACTATATACATTATCCAAATAGTTTTCAAAGACTTTACATGTTCATGACAAAAATAATTAGTTTCTAATAAAGAACTCTTTTCTTGATTATACTATTAGCCATTATAGAAAGATCAAGAGGTTTTTCGGTTCAAATCAGAGGGTGAAAATGAAGCCTGAAATGGAGATTATCATGCGAAATGCAAAAGAGTTGCACATGAAAGTGCAAAAATTTCACTGATCTCAGCTCAGTAGACGCACGTGCAAACTCGCAAGTATTTCATCAAACGTGTAAAATGATTGGCTCTTTCATAAGCTATGGACCCACGGTACGCCGAAATGAATTTTGGTTGGGTGAAATGTACAAAAAAATTGAATAGAAAAAATATGAAAACCACACTTTTGCAAATTACCTCGCGAAAGTAGACAAGGTACAGAAAAATTCTCATTTTCGAAAAGGGAAAAATAAGCACTTTTAATGCCACCCAATAAAAACGCTACGCACCAGGATCGAATTATAAGTACTCGAAGGCACAATTAGTATTAGTACTTGATTTCATTAATACTTTATATTTATACCGGATTCCTCACTCAGGGTTTTTCAGTCTACATTACGGTTTTTATCCTCTTTTATTAATTTCATTATTATTGCAGGAATTCATTTAATATTTGTTACCAGGGAGGAACTAATCAGTCTTTGAGAATGGTAACATTGTATAATACAATATTGTTCACATTAAAATAAAGGAGACATTGGTGAAATTAAATATGTTTTATACCTACCTAAGACCTTTACCTCAGTTGTTTCAAGCATTAGAGTTGTTACAGAATTTGTAATAATAAATTTTAGTACTAATCTGTTTTTAAAATTTACTAAAAACGGTGATTTAAAATTAATCTAACTTTTTTTAACAGAATATAACCAGGCTAAATAGACTCCAGTTTGCAAAACACTGATGTCTCAGTTTATTCTTCCAATATTTAGAATTAAAGCAAATTTAGTCTGCGATAACTTATTTTATATCGTATTTTTCCTTTTATTTTAGTTAATAGATTCACCATTTCTAATTTTAACTGTTGTTTTCAGCATTAGCTTGCTGACATTACATATCTTACTCCTAAGCACTCACCTCTTTTTAGCGAAGATATATTTCCACCATAAGCTGTCCCCTTTACCAATTTTTTATGAATTAAATTTTACAGTAGAGTCTAACTTCAATAAATATGTCTAAAAAGAACCCAATTACTTCCCTATTCAGCTAAAATGTTTTTCTTCTGTTGTAAAAATGAAACACACACAAAATAATTTTTTAATTACATCACTGGCTTAGCATATTCATAGTAATAAAATATAAGATCTGTTATAGTAATCAGGAGGCTTAACCTAAAGAGGCATGTTGATTTACCGTTGAGCCTTTTGTCAATAATAAGATTACTATTATACATTGAGGCAGCTTATTTTTTGTGTGCATCGTATTACAAACCTATAGAGTATAAGACAGTAAAAGAAAATTTCCTAAAAGTATGGTTCAGAAGATGTCTTTAAACATGGTTTACAATCGACTAATCTTCTCTATTACCAAATGCGAGTGCTTGAGACCAAGTCCAAACTAAGCAGGATGATTCAACTACTAATAAGCTTAGTGGGCATTGTTGAAAATATTACGTCACATCATTTTCCGGAGGTTGTTTTTGAACATGCACCGGTGAGGTAACTTGGCAAACAATGGTCCTCCATTCCCAATGGATTAACTCTAAAATCAGGCACCGGGCTGAAATTTTCGGAGATATCTTCTGTATCAATCGTCATTGTCTACTGGAGTTCTTCAATAAATGTCTGAAAACGGGAACTTTTCCAAAAATAATGGAAAATTATATAACGTGGTTCCCCTTATTGATAAACTAAAGAGATATCTAAGATTGCCTGAATCCTATAGGCTCATCTCCCTTGTCTTGGTCTGGGGCAAGATTCTAGATGATTACTACGAGACTAGTGTATTATCTAGTATCTTCAAATTAATTGATTCGGGAGAGGACGGATGACTTAGTGGACTTTCGTTACAGCAGATGAACAGGAAAATAAGCAAACAATTGGGGTGGAACTGGATATTAAGAATGTCCTTAACTACGCTCTAACTGGGCAATTCTCAGAAACGAACTGAATAAGATTGGGCTTCCACACAATTTGCCTTTGTTGTTTTTAACTTTGTGGAAGACTGAGAGACGCTATGGAAAAAAAATTGTTGCATCACCTATAAGAATTTTAATATGGGGAATGCCGCAAGGTTCGTCGCTTGAGCCAATACTCTGGTTGGACATGGTAAACACAGTTTTTTATCACCTTTTATCTATCAACTTTACTTCGAGTGATTTTAATGCTCAGAGTTTTACTCATCGCTTTTGCGGAAGGATCTTTTAATTAAGCATTATTTTATATCACTTTGATCAATTGATGACACTTATTCTCAATGAACTTTCAGCCTGGGCCGAGCCATACAAACTAAATTTTAGCGAACATGAAATCAACATGATCACTTTCTCGAACTGCATTGGCCAGGTTATGATGCGGCCACATTAAATGTTTGAATTTTGTCAACAGGGGAAAGACCCTTTCACCTTGTTCTTCAGACTGTCCTGCTTCTTCTGCTAATATGCATTGTATGGGTGCCTCAGCCAGGCTGCTGTGAAGTAAGGTGGGTGATGTCCTAGACCTGACTTAGGTATTCCTTTACCAGGGATGTACATGAATAAAAACCAAGAAACATTAAATCATTTCCTGCTTGCACAGGTAAAAATGAGTGATTTTATGCATTAATCTCGTTGATGTTATCGACGATGGCAACTTAATCTATCGAAAGGTACCCTAAATAGAATCGAGTTAACACGTTGTTGCTGTTGTGGACTTTCCTCCAATGCCTGACGATGTCAGACAAAGTCCATCAGACCACTCACCCTAAGAAAATCGAGGACCAGAAGGGGGGATAAGTATATGTCCTCTGTGGAAAGTCCCAAACAGTCCAGGATGTGTTCGGGAGAAGCCTGTTCAGTTTGACATTTGGAGATTTTTCGGCCCTCGTAAAATGAGAAAATTTTTGTGTGACCACTTGCTAATCTGGAAATTGCGGTTTAACGTTACACAGCAGTTAACACGTCTTATATACTAGTGAATTGATATTGAATAATTGTAGTTAGGCCAGAATAGTCCCCCACCAGAATTATTTCAGGGATAGAATTCGATGAACACATACAACTAGTTGCGAAAGACCGGGAAAGCTGTGTTTAAGTTCACAGAATTTTTAGTACTTATGGGGAGAGCTGTATTAAGTTAACCAAGCTTAGTGCGCTTGTCGTGAGAGCTGTATTAAGTTCTTGGTTGCGAGTGTTCACTTCTGTATTGCTGTAAGCAGTCGAGTGTGTGTAGAATCTCGTTGTGTGTAAATGAGACCAATGAGCAACAGCGTGAGGACACAGTCGCAAATAGCAAGTCAACTGTTCAATGCGGACCGTCCATCGAAGTAGGCGTGATCATATCACGCGCGGGTCACCCATGTTGAGGAAGATGTTATCGAAGATGTCAACTTTCACCTCAAATCCATCACTTTCGCATTAGATACTACAATTTTTTCTGATCACTTCTTATTAAATTTTAACTTGTGTTGGCAACGTATCAAACTTCTCCACAGATTTAACTCCTTTTGTGACAGACCCTGTAACAAAAAGTATATTTTGAATAACTTTTCATAACCTATAACTACAGTTATTTAAATCAAAACTATTATCAAAAAGAGTTAAGACTTTTTTCTAAATTACTTACTCTACTGTTTGAAAATAAGCAAAAAACCGACTTTGTTGTTCCAACGATTTTCTATACCATTTGAAGGGTAATTTAAAACTCGTGCATTTATAGTAAAAAATTATCCACAGCCTGTTTCATCCATTAAAAAGTTTTCGATGGGTGAATGATTTCCTAGAATGATTTAATAAATGGAGACGGAATTCAAATATCTGTTGTTGTTTTTTTTGGCTATAAATTCTCTAAACTTGGTTTGGGTTATAACTTCTTTCTTATTTATTCATTTATTTCATAAATAGCAGAACATGAGAAAAAAAAAAGCCCTTGGTACCAAGATAATTTAAACTTTTGTTTATTTATATGGTAGTTAAGTCTTGAAAACTTTTCTAGCATAGGATTTTTATGAGGAAAAAAAAAGTTACAACACCAAACAGAATCCAGTAAAGTGGTGCATTTTCAAAAACTCATATTTCTTTAATAACATGATATATGTTAACAATTCCTGCACTGTTACCAATAACGTAAGTGAAATAATTTAAGTGAAAGAATTAACGCTGTTAACTGAGTAAAATTTCTTCAAAAACATCTTTCTCCATAATTATATATTATTCCACAATAATACTGGCTATCATAAATTAAGGAAAAATTGCAAAAACAGCAATAACTCTCCCAAAAATAAGACAATCCCCATAAAATTTGAATATATTATTAAAAAAAATTGCTAAATAGGTAGGTAATTTACTTAAGTCAAAGTAGAGCTGCCCAATGGGCTATTGGCGACGGTTTGAGAAACACCCCTTAGGAATAAGACATCCAATTAGACAGTGATTCTCAATTCTTTTTTTGTTGCGGCACACTTTTAACGATTTCGAAATTTGCCGGCACACAATGAAAAAAATTAGATTAAAAGTTGTTTAATTACCTATTTTACACTGTAATCAACTACAAAAGCACATATGTACTACAAAAGCACATTCAGTAAGGGATTAATTATTTAATTCTACCCATTTTTTATTAGTTAGTAACAGTTATTTATTTTTTTGCTGTTATTAATTGTTAGCTTGTTTTCTATAGTTATTAACTGTTAGGTTTTTTTATATTAACTGTTATTTTTTTGTGATTTCTTGTTAAATAGTTTTTTTGCTAATTATTAATTGTTAGCTTAATTTTTGTTAGTTATCCTTCGTTAATTTGTTTATTAAGTGCATAGCTTACTTTAATGATTAGCTCTTACAACATTTTTTTAAAATTGCGTGTCATATACAATTCAAACACTTCCTTCTTATTTTAAGATTGTCAGAGACAAGACAATCGCCGACAAAGATGTTCACGCGGTTAAAGCGGGGAAAAATATAAAAAGTGTATATATATATATATATATATATATATATATATATATATATACACTTTTCCTTAATTTAAACTTTACTCATTATTAAAAAAAGCATTATGATTTTTATTATATCATTTCTAGTATTTGGCGGCACACTAAAGTGCGGCGGCACAGTGGTTGAGAATCACTGCAATAAGA
Organism: Parasteatoda tepidariorum; assembly: GCF_982258835.1. Lineage (NCBI taxonomy): Eukaryota > Metazoa > Arthropoda > Arachnida > Araneae > Theridiidae > Parasteatoda > Parasteatoda tepidariorum. The sequence continues at coordinate 95,798,877 of NC_141765.1, read as the reverse complement.
CATGCCATCACAATTTTGATACTCTGCATAGGGGATGGATCCACTGATTCGGTCCCCCGACGACCTGTGCACGAAGTGGAGCATTTTACGGTAGAACCGATACAGCGCATTCTCGGTCTCTACGCAGGCTGATCAAAGTGGTCTCTCAACCCTCTTACTGATAGCAGCCAGTGACGCTTGACTTCGATCTTCTACTGGGAACCGTGTCTTAACGCAGGTAAGGACAATACGCGAGACAAATATCACGCAGAGGAATTCTGAGGGACACACTATACAGTGATGGAAAAAAAAGTCACTGAAGAACGTGATACAACTTAAGACTAAAGGACTTATATGATTTTAATTTATAATATTGACACGGAATGTGTCGGCATGGCAGAGCGGCTAAAAACACTACCCTGGCAAATCGGAGGTCCTGAGTTCAATCCTCCAAGTTCTCCCGATTTCCAATAAGACTTTAGTTATTATTTATAGGACGTTCTAGAATAT